>NC_039264.1:31075572-31404709 GCF_003368295.1 Carassius auratus
CAGGCCAGGACCAGCAGACTGTAGGACAGCTTCATCAAGCAGACTGTCAGGAAGCTGAACTCGCTCCCGAACTTGCCCCCCCCCCCCCCCCCCCCTCCATCCCTCTTCTGCCCCAAGCTCCACTGAACTATGAACCCCAACCCACCCCCCAGATCCCACATTCCCCGCTCCCACAAACATACGATGACATGCACCAGTCACTTTGTGCAGCATTGATCTGCTCACTACCTCATTCAGCATGGAAGTGATGTTATACTAATACCTCATCAGTCAGTTAAATCAAATAACTGCTCTTGAGCCCTCAGTCACTTTAATCATACGGAATAAGCTTTTTTTATCTGAACTGTGTCTTGTGTCTTGAGCTGCTTTAAAAAATTTTTTTTAATTTTATTATATGTCTTTTTTGCATGCCCTTATCGTATAGTATCTTATATTTTATATTTGATCTAGATTTTTAGGCTCCACTGTTAGTGTTATCTGTATGTACCGAGGGTCTGAGAGTAACGCAATTTTGACGTTATGTATGTACTGTACATGTGGAAAAATTGATAATAAAGCAGACTTGACTTGAATTGATGTTAACGTGGCACAATGTAACACAATGCATAAAAACACACTATAAGTCATTATAATCCATTATTATGTCCCCACTGGATGCAACATTTGGCCCGTTTGTAATGTTTTGGGCCAATTTTTGTTTTTGTCTTGTCTCGCTTGTGTTCTGACCCGGAAAGGCATCAAAGTATGACAACGGGCATAGCATTTCTGTCACACACTTGAGGCATTCACAAAGCACTGGATATCAGGGTCATCAGAGCACACCTCAGATTTCAGACTGATGAACTTTGTAAAAATGGACACGTTTCAGAAGGCGGGGCATAGAGGATAAACAAAAATGTATAGTATGTGGAAAATGTGTTTTTTGAACCCTAAACCGTATAAAAACATTTAATTACACCAAATTCATGAAATAATGCTCTTTATAGCAGCATCATATGATCCATTTAATTGATTAAAATATTTGGCGTATATTTGTTCATATTACTTGCCTAAAAGCATTCTGAATCACTTGCCTTTTCTGTCATTTTCCTACATTTCTTGGAGATGCAGCACATTATGACTGCAGCTACGGTCAACAGAGATCCAGCAGATGCATAAATCAACCCTATGTCATATGAAGGTAGTCCGTGATCTGTAAGTGAGTGAATCTGTCACCTGATCTACAACAAACACTACCAAACCTTTTTTTTTAATGAATCAAAATTATGTTTGTGGTATGTAACCTTATGCCACACATTATGTCCATGGTTATTTGAACCCAAAATATTCATTTAATAAAACATGAATATGCTCAACAAATTATGTATTAACTCACCATAGACAGAAACTTAATGATTGATTTTTTTTTAAACTGAATTCTTCTGTTGACAGTTTCACTCCTGTTATCTCTACTTCATAGAGTCCAGTGTGTTGAGTTGTGGTGTTTGTGATGGTCAGAGATCCAGTCTGTCTGTCCAGCTTCAGTCTGTCTCTGAATCTCCCATCAGGAACATCAAATGTTAAGCAGACTCTATAAACTCCGCTGATTTCAGCGATCATAGTTTTTTCAGCTCCAGAATTCCACATTATTTCATCTTCGTGCATATCAGTAAGTTCAGTGTTTAGAGTAACAGAATCTCCCTCCATCACTGACACTGACTCACTAAACACACCTGATGAACAAACAGATTTAACTCAGAATAATACAATCTTTTAGGTTTAGAAAGCCTGAAATCAGTTTGTAACGGCAGCAAAGACACCAAACAAAATGAAAGTCACCATATTGACAGACAGAGGTGTGGGAATCAATAATTTCCGCGTGGAGAGAGCACGACATTGTTGCTTAGCAAAGACAGACGCCTCATGAGCGCTTCTGCCCGAGCGCTTTGGAAAGGAGGAGAAAGAGGCGCTCAGCGTTTTCCATGCGTTTTTAGGCGCGACATGTGAACGGCCCCTAAGGCGCTCGCTCACTCAGAACGCGCTGAAGGCTCGTTGCAAAATGTCGAATGCATTTAACAGACCAGAAATATAAGATCCTAAAATAACCAACAGGTCTGGTGTTTGGGTGCACTTTGGATTCCCTGTAAGCTATAATAACGGTGTCTAAATGCTGCAGGGATGGTTTGTTGCGTGCATGTTTCTCCTTTTTTTCGTCTTTTCCCAGATAGTACTGACGCATATATCCCAGATATTCCCGCTGGTGTTTTTTTTTTTTTTTTTTTTTTTTTTTTTTTTTGTATTCGCGCTGGTGTACCCTGTCATGTTGCAGATGCGACATACCGTTGTTTTTTTATCCACCACTCTCTTGCCATCACCATTATAGCTTAAAGGGAATCCAAAGTGCACCCAAACACCAGACCTGTTGGTTATTGGAGGATCTTCTAATTTCTAGTCTGTTAAACGCATTGGCCATTTTGCAACGAGCCTTCAGCGCGTAATGAGTGAGCGAGCGCCTGACTGAATAGCCAAACATAAACATATAAGTTGGTGTTTTTTTCTTCTTCGGGAGTGTCAGGGGCGTTGCCTGTTGCGTTGTTTGGGTTATTGGGCTACCTTGTTGAACGCATATCATTATATTTCTCTCTCTCTCTCTCTCTCTTTTTTTTTTTTTTTTCCAAATATAATTAATTACTCCAACGAACCGTTCGGTATACATAATGCGTACCGCGTACCGAACCGAAAGCGTCGTACCGAACGGTTCAAGACGAATACGCGTATCGTTACACCCCTAATAGCTATGACAGTAAATGCTGGAATCTAACAATGCCTTGGTAAAAAAAAGGCAATCTTTTAAAAAGGAAGCAGATACATAAAAAATTTAATATTCATAATTAATAAAATATAAATATTCAATATTCAGTTCAACCTAGCTGAATCCAGATGTGTTTAATTAGGGTTGAAGATAAACTCTGCAGGACAGCGGCCCTCCAGGACCAAGTTTGGGCCCCCCGTTTTAAAACTTTACAAAATTAATCAGCTTGCCACAGCCTGAAAATTACACCAACAGTTACAAATAAATGTTGTTTGATAAAAATTATTACTAGGGACAAGTTAGTAGTTGCTGGATATTGGTATTAGTGTCCCTACTTAATTCCTTGGAGAAATCTCGGTTGTTTTCACTTCAATACTTCCAATAGTTCTAAGTAAGCAAGTAATCACACACACCTACACACAACGTGATGATGTTTTTCGCTGATGTTATTCAAAACCCACCAGATGGCGCCAATAAATAAAAATTATGCCAGTGGAAAGGTGTAAATATGAGTCAAAATTGTCCTACTGACCTGCACCTGCAGAACAAAACTGTGTGTAAAAAGAATCTTTAAAATGTATTCTGTGTTTATTTGAGTTTATTTTTGTTATTATTAAGCCTGTATTGAATATGCAATATTCAATATATTAATTTAATCAGGGGTTGACAGTGATAGAGGCATGACACCATTAAGGGTGAGATCAATTTTAATAAAGTTATACATTTCCCTGGGTGATTAGCTAAAAAATTCAACATTTACAGGATTTTCTGATGCTATGATAAACACACAATTAAACAAAAAAAAGTGCAACAACATTTCAGACATGGCAGAGATTAAATGTGAACTAAAAAGTATGAGTCAGGGGTCCGTATTGAGCTCTAAAATATATTTGATCATTGCTGATTATTTCTGCCGATATTTGAATACACAGGCTCCTTTCATTTCTGTAAGAAAACACAAACGCAATTAGAAACCTGCTGACACAGAAAATAATAATAATAATAAAATAATATTATATATATATATATATATATATATATATATATATATATATATATATATATATATATATATAAAGTGATAGTAAAGAAAATATATTATCAGAATATATATTATTCGATTTTTTTTTTTTTTTTTTTTTTATAAATGCAGTACTTTTGAACCTTTTATTCATCAAATATATTAGACAGCAGAACTGTTTCCAACACTCATAATAAATCAGAATATTAGAATGATTTCTCAATGATCATGTGATAGACTGGATATTACATGTGACACTGAAGGCTGGAATAATGATGCTGAAAATTCAGCCCTGCATCACAGGAATATATATATATATATATATATTTATAGTATATTCAAATAGAAAAACTATTATTTTAAGTTGTAATAATATTTCACAATATTACTGTTTTTCTTTTTCTTTTTTATCAAATAAATGCAGGCTTGATGAGCAGAAGAAACTTCTTTCAAAAACATTAAAAATAGTGCTTCCAAACGTTTGGTCTGTACTGTATATATATATGTGTGTATATATATATATATATATATATATATATATATATATATATATATATATATATATATATATATATATATATATATATATATATATACACACACACACACACACACACACACACACACATTAATAAATAATAACAGTAGAATTTTGCTTCAAATTCATTCAAAATGAATACTAACTTGAGTCCTTAAAGTTTCTGCAAAACATTTATTTATTTTCTGACTGATCATGGTTTTAAGATTATAACTGACTTATATATTTTAATTTAATGTATTATTTTATTATCGCTTACATTTTTATCTGCAGCACAGCCTGTATCTTTTCTAGTGATAACGGTAATAACAAATAATTGTACAGCACAAAAATAAGAGAGGATTCTAACTGCAGTGTCAATGGGTGTTGGAGTTTGAGCTGACTGGTTAAGCTCCGACCAATTTGTCCAGGGAAGGGGTGCTAGACGTATTTTTAGCTCTGCAGTGAGCACGACTAGCCAAATAGTAGTATTTAGCATAAGTATAATAGCTATTTTAGTTGCAAATGTGAACGATATTGTAAAAAAGCATGTATCCACATAAAGCTTATCGTTTTTCATTCCACTGAACTTTTCCATTGTTTTTCTACTTTGTTTATTACTGGTTTTGGTTTTGTTTATGCTCGCATATTTGTGAGTCTCTCTTAGACACTAAAATCTAGTTGGTAACATAAATAAAAAGCGGACGAGCATCTTCTAGTCTCCTCGACCACGGGAAACACGGAAGTGTACTGTCTTACTGTCTTCCGGGAAACACAAAGTGTGGTGGAAATGTCTTGGTTACATATGCAACCCTCATTCCCTGAAGGAGGGAACAGAGACATTAAGAATGGGATCATGCCCGAGAACCCAATCACCTTAGAGTGGTACAAAACAAGCCAATGGTACACAAAGTAGCTTGGTCTGCAGAATTTGCATTGTGAGCTCTGCCCCGCAGAGTGGGTATTTAAGGAGCAGAGCGAGCAACTCGCATTCAAGTCTTCGCTTCGGAGCCGAGCCAGTGACCCGGCCGTTCAGCAGAACAGCGATGTGGCAAGGGGACATAACGTCTCCGTTCCCTCCTTCAGGGAACTAGGATTACATACGTAACCAAGACGTTCCCTTTCAGTCGGTCACATTCAACGTTACAAATGGGGTCCCTTACAAAATGCCACATGGCTGTCTTCCAACAACCCGTGTGAGTGATAGCACCATCATCGCGCGGACACCCCAAAACCTGGGGGAACGCCGGGCGAACTGAATCACGTAGCCAAGCCTGAGCATCCGGATGAACCAGCGGGAAGGCCTGGGGAGCTCTTGCCAGACTCCCAGAAACCGAACCAGCGGGGTCAAGGGGACTACAGGCATACCCACGGCGAGGCAGCATAGTGGAGCAGACAGCCCCGGCATGGGAGGCAGAGCATCCCTTAGTGGGTGCGGAGTGCGGGCACTCGTCTGACTCCAAGTAGCAAAGAGGGCTGGCTTTGCATGGAAACTGGCAAGGGGACAGGAAAATGAGAGACTTGAGGAAGCACATCGCCAACTGTCGTTTGTGGCCTCTTGGGACCCGGAGGTAGAGGAAACAGCTCTTTTAGTGAAGGTTTGGGTACCACCGGCTGCAGGGCCAGTGGCGGAACAAAAGAAAACGAGAACAAAGGATTCTGGAAAGGAGTGATCCTGCTACCATCACCTGATGAGCTGAAGTCTCCAACTCCGGGTCACCCGACTCAGGAATGCCGCTTGACCTGGTGTATGGCAGGCTTAGGGGCAGAGATGGGTTGTGGGAACCAATCATCCAGTCTCGAGCGCTCGGGACAGGGTGGAGGATTCCACTCAAGCCCGATACTCTCCGCTTCCCGGGAAAGCACAGCCGTCAGCTCAGGATCGGACTCGGACAACGCTGGCACTCCCGAGGGAGGCAACGCAGGTGAATCCTCATTTTCCGAGGACTCTAGCCCACCTTGTGATGCAGCGATCGACATACATGAGCAAACTCACCTGGAGACTCAACCAGCTGCGGCATATGTGAGGGGGGTGTGGCCCGAGGAGGTTGGCTCGTCAGGGAAGCCCACACGGTTACCCTCAGATCACCCTGGCCACCAGCCGAAGTAGCCCTCTTATGAGAAGAGGAGCTAGAACTGGGTGTGGCAGAGGGGACTCTGTACCTTTTAAGGTAATCCGAGTCTCAATCTTACTGCCAAGATGATCATGTCCCCGCAATGAGAACATGACCCATCCACAAACACAGTCTCAGCGACAAACACAGTCTCAGCGTGCTGGAAACCCAGAGACGTGACACAGCATTCATGGCGGTCACGAAGAGCGATGTATTGACCGCACACAGAAACACACGGGCGGAATGACATATTTAAAAAGATGCAAATCGACCCGTTACTCTTTTGTGAAAAGAAATAAGCTCTTTCTGTTAAAGCGCTCCGGGGAATGCAGTAGCTGTCGCAGGAAACCCAAACGAACTGGTGAATTGTGCCGTCACACCAACACCAGCTGACTCGCTTGTGAAAATTCAAGTGAAAGCAGCAAGCGATGTGCTTGGCTCCGAAGCGAAAGCTTGAATGCGAGTTGCTCACGCTGCTACTTATATACCCGCTGTGCGGGGCGGAGCTCGCGATGCAAATTCCGCAGACCAAGGTAGGTATTATAAGTACCATTGGCTCGTTTTGTACCACTAGAAGATGATTGAGCTCTCAGGCGAGATCCCATTTGTAACTTTGAACGTGACTGACAGAAAGGGATGAGGGAGATGATGCAATGAACGTTAAAAGTGAGTGAAGCTTAGAGTTGAACTGAGAAAATTAAGACAATAATAATTTATCAGTAACATGATAAAGTCTGACCACCCACATCTGTTCACTGTCTGTCATATTACACACAAAACTTCAATCATCAAGCTTTAATCAGACTGCAACATCATCTTACAACAGTCATGAATGATCTTACCGTTTTTTGTGGTGTAGGCAGTGTTGAATCATTTTCATATATCTCGTGGATCACGACTGCATTAACAGTAATCACAGTCATGTTAAAACAACAAAGCTTTCAATCTTATATTAAAATGTATAACTAAAATAGGATAATTATTTTAACAAAGGCATTAATTGCTTACTTTTCTGAACTATTGTTTTATGTTTCCAGCAGAAACAGCACCACAAGACTGCAGCTACGATCAACAGAGATCCAGCAGCAGCAGAAATCAGCACGATGTTCAATAAAGGGAAGCCCTGATCTGTAATGAACAAAATGAGCCATTAGCAGGGTTGCCAACTCTCATGCATCGGGCGTGACACTCACGCTTTCAGCATCAATCTCACGCTGAAGTCCAAGTATGAGTGTCACACTAGATGCGTGAGAGTTGGCAACCCTGCATTAGTGTGATTTAATCTGTCCATCTGACCTACAACAAACACTATAAAATAACAGCACTGTATTACTGAGAGTAAATCAACATTAATGTCAGCGCTGACATACCGGAACATTGTTGACAGAGTTGAGTGATGTCCAGATGTGTGGTCTGGTTTGTGATGGGATTGTTGATCACACAGCTGTAGCTGTTTTTCTCCTGATATTCCACCTCCAGAGGTAGAGAGAGACTGATGCTGAGATCAGACACACTGATGCTGGACAATAAACTGTTTCCTTTGTACCAGGAGAGAGTCACATGACCCACATTCACCACTGAACACACCAATGAACAATTCTGCTGTGATGATGAAGATGAAGATGATGATGAAGAACATTGTGAAGAGTTTCTGCTGATGACAGGAACAGGAAGACGAGCTGAAAACATGAGAGAATAACCAAAACTTAGGTAAAGTCAACAATTGTTTCAAACTATAAAATGAGGAAACACTTTAGTAGTTCTAATAATATTCTGGTTCCAGTAAAACCAGAAGCTACAAGTTAAACTCAATTGACAGAATTTGTAGCATTGAAGGTCACAAATGATCTCTGCTCACCGTAGACAGAAACATTGAATGTTTTTGATGACAGTTTAGCTCCACTCATGTCTACTATATAGACTCCAGTGTGTTGAGTTGTGATGTTTGTGATGGTCAGAGATCCAGTCTGTCTGTCCAGCTTCAGTCTGTCTCTGAATCTCCCATCAGGACCATCAAATGTGGAGAAGTTTTGATGTTGTTTTTTAATTTTACCTATAGAAGAATTGTATGATCCAAATGTCCACACTACGTCGTCAGCTTGTTGTACTTCAGTAACATCAGTTTTCAAAGTAACAGAATCTCCCTCCATCACTGAAACTGATTCACCAAACACACCTGATGAACAAACAGATTTTACACTGATTAAGGCCTCTGGTGTATATCTCCATTGTTAATTCAACACTCTGAGTGTAGAGTCTGTGGACTCATAAAAACTCTGAAGCAGTGTTAAAAGTAACACTGAAGCAGAGTTGAAGTTAATTAAATAATTAAGAAGTTAATTGAGTAATGATTGAGCATTATTGAAGACACCTGATGTTAACAAGCATAATCACCAACTGAGAAAAATCACAATTTGTGTGTCACTATTATAGTGGTCAGTGTTTGCTTTAGTTGTGATCTTGGCTTGTGGCTTCTTACTTTTAAACTTTGTTTGGCGAGCCAAGAGCAAAAGTAACCGGGTGATGGTGATTATGTTTTAATGTAATCATTGTTTGACCTGAGTTACTGAACTAATTTACAGTGTTTTCTCTAAATAAAACTTCCATATTGATTGTAAAAGCTTTGATTCCACAATGAAAATGTCTGCTAGTGATGTGTCGTTCGTGAATGAATTGTTCTTGTTGAACGAATCTTTTAGGTGAACGAATCGTTCTTGTTCACGTAATCCACTGATTCATATTTATCGTTCAGTGAAGTTTCTCCCTCCACAGCAGCGTGGCGCTATTAGTGGCGCATGCGCAGCTCAGTGAACCGGGTAAACTGAACCATTTCATCCTGTCAAAGAATTACTCAACCTCGAGCCAATAGCCTTTGAGTATGAGATGTGACAGAGTATGTGATTTGTTCAATGTAGTGAACGAATACGCCCTTCAATGAACGAGTTTCATGAGTCTGAACTAGATCTAGAGATCTTATCGTTCGTGAACGAAATGACTGAACTGGTACCCATGTCGCTCTTGCACGAGTTGAATGATTTAGTACATCTCGTTCGTGAATGAAATGACTGAACTGAAACACATGTCATTCGTGAACGAGCTGAATGAACGGATACATGTCGTTCGTGAATGAAATGAACTGTTGCATAGCTTATCTCGTACATGAACGTAATGAATGAGAGTAAACTGGGTTAGTCTGCCATTTAGCGTGTCAATCTCGGAAAATGCAAAGGTACAGTACTGTGCACATACGCTTGTTTTGATATTTAGTAACTCCACGTTTAATCCCCGATTTATGAATGTGAATATATAGTATACAAACTGTCTGACCAAACAATTAAAATGCTAATTAGGCAAGAAAACCTTGTGCTTTGTTCATCTAAACAACTTAATTAGACTTTATATATTAAATGCGAATATACACACATTTTAATAAAGCCAGATCAATTTGTGAATCTGTTCGTTGACTAAAGACATAACACTTAATACACTCTTTTTTGCCACCTGCTGGCATATTTTTTGTAATACAAAGAAATTATAACTAAACAAATCATTTTGGTGAACAAACTGAAAATGAACGAATATCTAGAAAAAATCAGAATTTCCACCAGTAGTGTCTCTTGCAAGGGATTCTGATTTTTTTATTTATTTTTTATTAAAGAGTCTTTATTTTAGGCACACACAGATAACAAGAATCAGCGTATGAATCTCAGCAACGGTGACAAACAGCATATCCAGATAAACAGATCTACTCTGAACATCACAAAACTAGATACTAAAAATTCACATAAAAACAGCAAAAATAAAATATAGTTAGAATAAAAAGTTAAGAAGACAGTTCAGCTCGTAATGTATTCATGCCACAATGCATGATGGGAGCCATGGATGAGTTTTTATTGGCTACAACATCCTTTTTTTTTTTTGATGGTCATCATTGTTGTGATGCTCACGCTGATTCTTGAAGTTTGTGTGTCTAAACTAAAAAAAACAAATTCTTTATGTAGAACTTACTTTTAAAATTGTGCCAAATATGGAGGATTGCTATCTTTTTTCCCACTTAATTTATGTATACATTAATGAAACCTGAACTCACACATTCAGGTCACTCCATGACAATTGGCTCAAACAACAATTAATAGCACACATGATTGCTTTTGCTCTGGTCTGTATGTTATAATTCTGTTACCACAGTAACACAAAGTCTAAAGTAAACATCTGAAGGTTCAATATCCCAACTAAAGCAAACACTGACCACTATAATGGTGACACACAATTTGTGATTTTCTCGTTTGGTGAGTCTGCTTGTTAACATCAGGTGTCTTCAATAATGGTCAATCATAACTCGATTAACTTCTTAATTATTTCATTAACTTCAACCCTGCTTCAGTGTTACTTTTAACACTGCTTCAAAGTTTATATGAGTCCAGGGGCCTGGGGCCTGTTCTTCGTACGTCGCTAACTCAGTTAGCTGGATTTGATTGTTGACGATTTGGCGTGATCTTGCATCGTTTGGTTCTTCGAAGCTCATCCCGGAGCTGCTCTCATAGCAACAGGCCCGTTAGCTTAAACCTGGCTTATTTCATGTAAACAGGATTAGATCGCTTCTTTTCAACCAGAACTGATACTCAAAATATGTCTGCTACCACTGCTACTTTATTACAAGAGTATCGTACTGATCCAGGGACAATAATTTAAAATAATAATCATTTTAAAAAAATATTTAAAAATAATATAGAAATGCTGTGTAGTCCATAACAGCCTACTAGACAGCTAGTTTTACTCACTGAAATATTTATGTCATAAAATTATTACTTCATAATTGTATTATCTTACACACAGTATTACACACATGCTATACAGATAATAGAGTCGTGCATTATTTTGAGTGATGATGATATTATGGGCGGGGCTTGATGGAGCGCAGGAGATGCAGATAATATGATATTGCCCCTTAAGAAACTTTCATTAATGCTGTCACGTAACAAATCTGTCCCAATATAAAATGAAATTAATAGATAATTTCTACATTGAAATAAAAATGTAAAGACTGCACAACTATAAATTGTGAATCTAAATAATTGGGAATCATGAAAGAAATTATAATAAAATGAAAACATGTATGTATTATCTGTTTCATGTCTCTATTATAACATTTATGTAGTTTTGTTTGCTTGGCTGTTTCCTTATAAAAGTCCAGAAATTTGTTTTTCGTCAGGTGTAGTTTTAAATTATATGGCGTCATTACATTGTCGTCTTGCCACCAGCCAATTGCTGCACTGCTGATCATGGTTTCGAGTATCGATACATATCCCCTTTTAAGACAACACATGAATGCGCAATTATCTCAGATAACTCAATCCAGCGATACTAATCGTACACAACATGTGTGTTCGAAGAACCCGATCAGCCGGATCAGGATTAGCACGATGATATCATCTTGGATGTGTCATTTGATCTCGGATGTAATAAGCGACATACGAAGAACAGGCCCCAGACTCCACACTAAGAGTGTTAAATTAACACTGGAGACAGAGGTGGGAAGTCCAGGTGCCAAAGAGTAAAAGTCCTGCCATATTTTTGTTCCACCCATGAACTCATCAGCCGATTTCACCAGAGGAGGAACCAAGTCATTCCTTCCAAGTCACAAACGAGTCTTGAGTCAAATCCCAAGTCCTCAAAGAGTTAAAGTTAATGAGATAATTAAGTGACTAATTAAATGAAGATGCATTAGTGATGAACACCTGCTGTTTACAATCAACATCACTGAAGAAAAGAGAAACACAAGAACTACAACTGACTTTAAGCACAACCTTGGATGAAATCAATTGAAAAAAAAAAAAAAAAACTTTATCATCATAATTGTGGTGAGTATTTGCTTCAGTTCATATCTTGAGCCTTTAAGCGGTTTTTACAAATTTGCTTCTATGCAATTGCATTATTGTTTTGCAGCAAACATTTGTGCAACGCTGATACAACTCTTGATCTAGCAGGTGACTTATGCTTTTGATGACTGTATGATCTTGATTAAATTTCTTGATTATATGAGAAGAGTTCGTGGTTTAGTTGTTAGAAAGAACTTCTGTGAATTCACTGCTCTGTCTGTGCACTTTGGATGGGTTAAATACAGAATATGATTTCTGAGTACGGGTCACTGTATGTCACTTTCACAAAAAAGAGAGAAATCTCATTATGCAAATGCCACCATATAATGCTTTGTAACACTTCAATATTAAGAAAAAATAATTGGATTTAGGCATTTAGCCATGAACATTTATCATGTGATCCTCAACAGTGGTGAAAATTATTATTCATACTGCAGTGCATTATGGGAGTAATGCATGTATTGCAACATGAAGCATTTTGTTGATTGTAACCATTGTAGAGATTCATATGCTGGTTCTTGATATCTGTGTGTGTGTCTAAAACACACTGTTAAAACTTTTATATGTGTTACAAATAAAAAATAATCCATATCTTGTAAATATTAGAGCAGTGCTTTTTTCTGTGCATGCTGTAGTTTCACTAGAATTATTCAAAACCTAGACATGTGATGAGAAAGAAGACAAAAATATTTGAGATATAGTTAAACCAACTCATTGTTACTATATGTTTTTCACATGTCACAGTTCTGTCTTCTCCACAACAACCCATGTAGAGCTACAGAGAAAGATCTAGCACAACAAGTCAAGGGTCAAGAGCACAATTAAACCAAACACTGATCTCCATGATGGTGGCATCTTTTTTACCAATAAAACGTCCACATCTGATCCTCTGTAATTCTCAATAACAGCAGGTGTTCATCACTAATGCACATTCAATAGTCACTCAATTATCTCATTAACTTTAACTCTTTGAGGACTTGGGATTTAACTTGAGAGTCGTTTGTGACTTGGAAGGAATGACGTGGTTCCTCTGGTGAAATCAGCTGCTGGACTTTTTCTCTTTGGCCCCTGGACTTCCCACCTCTGTACAAAACTGGCCTCTTAAGGTACAAATCACAAGGGTACAGCACCAGTGACAAGCTATTGTACCCCTAAAGGTACAATTTTGGTGAATCCTCTGAAGTAAAGTCTCGGCCCTCAACAAGTGCACATGACTCCCGTTCCTTGAGGTCTCCTTTTCTTCCCAACATGTGGTCCACATGAACTGACCGCTGTCTGTTTCCTTCCCAGACACGGTATGTCACAGGACCTAAGCGCTTTATGACAGTCGCGGCAGTCCATTTCTCTTCTCCTCCCCTGAAATATTTCACCCGAACTTGGTCGTTTTCCTGAAACTCTCTCAATTTCAGTCTCTCTTTGTCATGATACAGCTTTTGTTTTGCCTGCTGATGCTCCATAGTGCTCGACAGATCTGGTCTCAAAAGACTGAACCGGGTGCGAATCTCTCTCTTTAAAAACAGCTCAGCTGGAGAGCGACCTGTGACTGAGTGCGGTGTAGCCCTATACATGAGCAGAAAGTTTGACAGCCTGTGCTGCAGCGAGATGCTGGGCTGTCCACTGGCGTCTAGAACCTGCTTCACAAGAGCCCGCTTCAATATTTGCACCGATCTCTCAGCTGCTCCATTCGATGATGGGTGATATGGTGGTATCAAAGTTTGTTTTACCCCATTTTTGTCAAGGAACTGTTGAATTCTGCGGAGGCAAACTGGGGTCCATTATCCGACACGACCTCTTCCGGAAGACCATATGCAGCAAATAGGTTGCGCAACACCTCTATGGTTCGGCTTGACGTTGTGGAGGTCATGTGGAAAACCTCCACCCATTTAGAATGACTGTCCACTATCACCAGGTAGTACTGTCTATCCTTCTCCGCGAAGTCCAGATGGATTCTCTGCCACACTCTGGCAGGCCACCGCCAGGGATGGAGCGGTGCCACTGCAGGTACATTCTGCACGGCCTGACACACAGCACAGTTTTGGACCAAGTTCTCAATCTCGCCATCCAACCCTGGCCACCATACATAGCTGCGAGCTAGGGCCTTCATCTTACAGATGCCGGGGTGTTCATGGTGCAGATCTTTGAGAATCTGCAGCCTGTACTTTTCCCAAGATTTCAAGAGAATTCTTCGACGCCATCTCCATTGTCAACGCTATCTCACATGCACGGGCAAACGTCAGCTCTCTTTCCGCCAGTAATTTTCTTTGAATCGATTCAGCAGACAGTCCACTCACAAGGCGATCTCTCAATGCGTCATCTAAGTGAGTCCCATATTCACAATCCTTCGACAATTGTCTTATTGCCACTATGTACTCCGTCACTGACTCTCCTTCTTTTTGATCACGTTTTTGAAAACGGAATCTCTCCGCTATGACCAAAGGCTTCGGCTGATAATGTGATTTCAATGTGTCCGTCAACTCTTTATAAGTCATTTCGGCGGGCTTCTGCGGTATTACCAAGTTCTTCAGCAGTCCATAAGTTTCTGGTCCAATGCACGCTAAGAATACACTGACCTGTTTTTCTGTTTTTATTTCGTTTGCCAGTAGCCATAGTTCAAATCTCTCCAGGTAGGAAGCGAAATCCTCCCGCGACTCCTTGAACTCTTCCACTCGTCCTATTAGCGCCATCCTCGTCGCCAAAGTAATATCCTGGGGTCCAAGTAAAACACTGAAGACGGTGGTTGTAATAACTTAGTACTTTACTGAATAAAACTGCCAGAGAACAGCCGCATCAGAACACACCCAGCTCAGCAGCTCACTCCCGAGCTTCCCGTTTTTACTGAGTCACGTGACCTTCAGAACCAATCACATCACAGCATTTAACAACATTAGAACCCCAACCATGAGAAACCCGGTCTACTACACAATTATGTACTTTATTTTCTGAGAGTGTACCCTCAAGGTTACAGCTTTTGTATCCTTGGCATAGGGTACATAAAACATCACCATCTGATCCTCTGTAATTCTCAATAACAGCAGGTGTTCATCATTAATGCACAATCATCATTTAATTAGTCACTTAATTATCTCATTAACTTTAACTCTTTGAGGACTTGGGATTTGACTCAAGACTCGTCTGTGACTTGGAAGGAATGACTTGGTTCCTCCTCTGGTGAAATCGGATGATGAGTTCATGGGTGGAACAAAAATATGGCAGGACTTTTACTCTTTGGCACCTGGACTTCCCACCTCTGACTGGAGATTTTGCTGTTTATAGCTTTCCCCCCACAATTACCCTTCCCACCAAAATAAAATACAATTAAAAGAACAACAGCAATAATAAAAATAGACAATTTGGAAAGAAATAATAATAATAATAATAATAATTATATATACAGTGGTGTGAAAAAGTGTTGGACCCCTTCCTGATTTCTTTTTCTTTCTTTTTTTTTTTTGCATGTTTGTCACACTTGAATGTTTCAGATTTAAATATTAGTCAAAGATAACACAAGTAAACACAATATGAAGGTTTAAATGAAAGTTGTATTATTAAGGGAAAACAAAATCCAAAACTACATGGCCCTGTGTGAAGAAGTGTTTGCCCCACTGTTAAAACAGTGTTTTATCACACCAGTTCAGTTTCTCTAGCCACACCCAGACCTGATTACTGCCACATCTGTTCACAATCAAGAAATTAGGACCCGTCTGACAAAGTGAAGTATACCAAAATATCCTCAAAAGCCAGACATCATGCCGAGATCCATAGAAATTCAGAAACAAATGAGAAAGAAAGTAATTGAGATCTATCAGGCTGGAAAAGGTTATAAAGCCATTTCTAAAGCTTCGGTATTCTAGCAAACCACAGCGAGAGCCATTATTCACAAATGGCAGAAACATGGAACGGTGGAGAACCTTCCCAGTAGTGGCTGGCTGACCAAAATTACCCCAAGAGGACAGAGATGACTCATCCAAGAGGTCAAACCCCCCCACAACAATGTCCAGGGAACTGCAGGCCTCACTTGCCTCAGTTAAGGTCAGTGTTCATGACTCTGGCAAAAATGAGACTGGGCAAAATGGTCTGCTGAGTTAAAAGAACATAAAGTCTTGTCTCAGTTTGGCCCAGAAAACATAATGATGATCTCCAAGACTTTGGGGAAAATACTCTGTGGACTGATGAGACAGAAGTTGAATTTTGTGGAAGGTGTGTCCCATTACGTCTGGTGTAAAAGTAACACAGCATTTCAGAAAAAGAACATCATGCCAACAGTAAAATATGGTGGTTGTAGTATGATGTTCTGGGCTGTTTGCGGCTTCAGGACCTGGAAGACTTGCTGTGATAAATGGAAACATGAATTCTGCTGTTTACCAAAAAATCCTGAAGGAGAATATCCGACCATCTGTTTGTGACCTCAAGCTGAAGTGAACTTGGGTTCTGCAGCAGAACAATGATCCAAAACACACCAGCAAGTTCACCTCTGAATGGCTGAAGAAAAACAAAATGAAGACATTGGAGTTGCCTAGTCAAAGTCTTGACCTGAATCCTATTGAGATGCTGTGGCATGACCTTAAAAAGGCTGTTAATGCCCGAAAACCCTCCATTGTGGCTGAATTACAACATTTCTGCATAGATGCATGGACCAAAATTAGGTTGCCATGTCTCATAAAGTTTTGGGACCAATTCCTTGATTAAATATTCTCTAATTTCAAATATAAAAACAGGTCACTCATCCACAATGAAGCTTTAGGTGGGACTGTTGATTTCCACTCGAGTAATAATATTCTCCTGGCTAATAAAGTGGCAAGGGGTGATGACATTTTCTTTATCTTGTTTGTCAATGATATTTTGTGTTCTGGTACACAAAAATTAACAATTTCTACACTGGATTCTTACGGATTCTTACCCCTAGACAAGAATGATAAAATAAGTTTATTTAGTGTATGAAAAAAAGCTTTTGGGAGAAAAACTGGAAGGGAAATAAATATAAGAATCAAGGTAAGACATTCATCTTTATGCATTTCACTCTGCCTGCTAGAGTTAAGTGTAGTGCATCCCATCTTTGAAGATCAGATTTAACTTCACATATTAGTGGCAAAAAAATAATTTGCATTTGTAAACCTTAAAATTGAAGTGAAAGTGACGTGACATTCACCCATACTCAGAATTTGTGCTCTGCATTTAACCCATCCAAAGTGTATACACACAGAGCAGTGAACACACACACAGAGCAGTGTTCATCATTTATGCTGCGGCGCTCGGGGAGCAGTCGAGGGTTCGGTGCCTTGCTCAAGGGCACCTCAGTCATGTTATTGCCGGCCCGAGATTCGAACCCACAACCCTAGTGTTAGGAGTCAAACTCTCTAACCACTATAAGTTGTATTCAATATATATATATTTTTTTCTAATGACATCTGTGAAGAATGTTACTGATATTAAAGCCCCTCCCCCAAAAACAAAACAAAACAAACAAACATAAATTTAAGACTTACCAATCAAATGCCACCAAAATAAACAGAACAAAACAAACATGTGAAACATTTTCTTTAGTTGAGAAAAGTCTGATCTAAAACACTTGAGATGTTCATCTTCTGAATCCTCCCACGAAAGTGATTGACCCTCCTATTGTGGGTGGAATCAACAAGATCTGTGTGAATGATGCATGGTTATAAATAAATGCTCAACTGGCTCTTTTTAGGACTATATACTAGTAAACATTCCTTGTTATATCATTGAACACTTAACATTTTCAAAAGAAGATAAAGAGTGTTGGTAACCGAACTTTACGAAAAACATTTTATTAATTTTTTGTATATTTATTTAGTGTTTTGTTTGAAAGGTGAGTAAATTATTATTATTATCATTTTTTTCGGGTGAGGTATCCCTTTAATAAAGCCTGTCATCTCACACTGTGACACTATGAGCTCATCGTCTGAGTCAGACTGAAACCTGTGATCAGTTTTCTTTAGAAATGTGGTTTGATCTGTAAGATGAACAGACCATTTAGTGTGTGCATGTTTAGCTTGATAGGTAAGAGTTTATGTCTGTTCTGCATTTTATATCTCACAGTTGATACACTCAAAAAAACATGTCCAACAGAAGCATTCATAAATAAGTTGAAATAAAAACATAAATGCTTAGAATGACAATTTATAAATAACTTGATATGCACGCAAAAGCTTGGTGCAAACAGAGCTGGCTGTCATTTCTTCTTCTGAATCAGTTATGTCATTCTTTCTTTTTTTAATTAAGTACTTCCTTTATATTTAAGGTCATATGTTCCTTTTCTTTGTCTTTACGGCTGCAGTTGGCACGTCAGATACCGGAACAAGTAGGTGAACTGAATGTACACATGGTGCAGCACACCAACAGGCAAGACAGAGTAGGTTAATTTAGGTATGAAAAAAAAGTCTCAACTCAAAAAAAAAAAATATTGTAAAATACATACCATTTTGTGGCTCCTCTCACTATTACTATTACAAATCTACATTCCCTCCAGACGTCTGAGATCTACTAGTGAGAAACACCTTGTGGTGGCATCACAGAGAGGCACAAAATCACATTCCAGAACATTCTCGTTCACCGTTCCTGGCTGGTTGGGTGATCTTCCCATTCCTATCCGGATTGCTGATTCCCAGACAATTTTCAAGCGACAGTTGAAAACTCATCTCTTTCACCACCATCTAACTTCATCCTAAAAAAAATTGCTTCACTTTACTTATTCCCCTGTCTAGCTCATATTATTTGAACAATGCCTGAAACTTGGTATTATGAGCACTTCCTGTGTCTATTTACCTCTTTAAGATGAATCGTTTTATGTATTCCCCAGCTGTAAATTGCTTTGGATAAAAGCGTCTGCTAAATGAATAAATCTAAATGTAAACATCTTTAATGTGTTGGGAAAGATTTCTGTAACGCCTCAATTGCGGAGAGATGGCAATATACAAATTTTTCAAGTTCAGGTTGACTAACATTAATCTACTCCTGTCTGGTTTGTTTGACAAAAATGGCAGATTCTGTATTATGATTGGTCAGATCGCCTGTCAATCAAACTTCCAGTGGGAGTTGCAGTCAGAGTGTGCAGTTACAAAATCTACCAGCAGGTGCAAATAGAACAAGACTGTAACTGATGTTCTTTTTTCCCCCTCTGCTCAAGGTTTTTCGTCTTCTAGATTGTTAGGCCAAACTCAAGAGAGTTTGACTCCTAACCCTAGGGTTGTGGGTTTGAGTCTCGGGCCGGCAACGCCATGTCTTATGTGCCCTTGAGCAAGGCACTGAACCCCAACTGCTCCCTGGGCACCGCAGCATAAATGGATGTCCACTGCTCCGGCTGTGTGTTCATGGTGTCTGTCTGTTCACTGCTCTGTGTGTGTGTGTGCACTTTGGATGGGTTAAATGCAGAGCACGAATTCTGGGTATGGGTCAAAATACTTGGCTGAATGTCATGTCACGTAACTTTCACTTTCATATGAATAATTTTTTTTAATGTTTTTTTGATTACAAAGTTTATATATATATATATATATATATATATATGGTGTTCCGCAGCAGAAGTTGGGCCTCAAATACAGCTACATGGCAGAGTTAATGGAAATGTTTAATCAGAACTTCCTTCAGCAACATGTGGACAAGGCTCTTCTGAACAGTAAACACCAAAAGTACCTAGTAACCACATCGCAAAGTTCAATTTACACCTTACTAACTGCATATTTAAAGAGTTTGGTTCCCAAACACGATAAACGTCATTCAAATTTTAAATAAAATCATACAAATTATTTATAGCATTAAAAAAAATAAAAATAAAACGTTTCCGCCAACATCAGTATTTTATTTGGTCAGTATTGAAAAGTTCATTTTTAATTTTACGCAAAATGCGATATTGGCAGAGTTATTAGGTCATGCTTTCTCCCTTTGTTTTCCAAACTGCGACAAACACCAGTCTCCTATTTTTTGCAGAATGTGATATATCCGCTCAACTAATCAAAGCACACCATTGCACACACTCTAGACAGTAATGGCAATCATTTGAATACACACAGCTTCCTAGTTTTCCTAATTCATGCTGCATAGTAAATTGCATGTGATTGTCATGCACATCTCGTCAGTAAAGCCGGTTCTGTGATTAGTACCGATAAATCACCATCACCAGATGGAAATTATTCAAATGCATTTAATACACAGAGCCGTAGATCACTGATAAGCTACGCTATATTGCGTTCATTAATGTTTAGATGAATCACATTCGATTATGAATGCGATATTGCTTGTCAGTGTTAGTGTTTTATTAATGCCATTTATGTTTTTGTTAATACAGCACATAGCACTAGTCAACTAAAGGAATGTAACATGGGAAAGATGAATGCACTTGTGGAATTTGAATTTAAGGGAAATGTAATTTTGGAATTTCTGAAGTCTAATGTGATGTTGTTTATGTTCTTGTTCATGATGAAATTGTATTTTATTGTTGTAATTAATTTATATCATTAACAAGATGACCCGTTGAATTCATTTTGGAAGCAATGACTATTGAATGTATTTTTAGTCCAGTGCCTGTATATAAAATTAGTATTGACCAAGTTCAGAGTCACATGTGGATAAACTTATATTGTGTATTTTCATCAGTTTAAATATGAAAAATAACTTAAAAAAAAAAAGTATCATGGATTTATTGCATTTTTCGGAAAGAATTATAATGTATATCTGAAAATATATCTTTAATGTTATTATTAGCTAAATATGTTATAGTGGTTTTCATCGTGCCACTTTCTTGGTGCAGAAAACACATTTTACTCAAATTCATCCAAATGGTTTTATTTTGCATTTTGGAACCAAACTCTTCATTTGTTAATTGCTGAATGGATTATGGACTTTTTGTGCATGACTGTTGTGAACAGAAACTTTTGTATAAAATAAATACAAACTGGTGTTTTAAGTTTCTTTTTTTTGTAAAAGAAAAAGTCAAACTTTCTGTGTCATGAGCAGGTATGAAAAAAAAAAACACAACGACCACCACATGCTATTCATAGACACATCATAAACAAACATCAACCACAAACATCCAGCAGTAAACACATTCTCATTCACAAACTCCACTCCACTAATATCTGTACAGATTAAAGCAGGGTTCACTTTGACTATTTTTGATGAGTATCTTGCATCTATGTTTTTTTGTTGGAGAATTACACACATAGATTTGAGAATTTAACCCTTGTGCACTGTTCAATTTCTGTGTACACCCTAAATGGATTCAATACAATTCCTCAAAAATCACTCTATGAAAAACAACAAAGATTCAGGTACAAACTGTAAACTTTTATTATCAACATTTGTCAAATATTCCCCCAAAAATATGTCTGAAGGTATGATATAATGAAAATGTTTTTTAACCTTTTTAAAAAAGATGTTTTGTTTTGACAAAATTAGAAATAAACATTATGCTGACTTGTTTTGCATATATATATATATTTTTTTTTTTTGCTTTTTTTTTTCTTAGAACATCTTAACTGAACAATTACATGTAGCTGTATAATGAAAATATTTATTTTTCTTAAGTTGGCTGTTTTGTAAACTCATTTCATAAAGTCATGAACTTACTTTTGACATGATGAGCACACAGCAAGTGTGTGCTTTGGCATTTGAATTTCTTGCACTTCACACACATGGTGCTGGTTTTGCTGTCACACTTGAATGGGCACACCTCACATCTCTTCCGTTTTTCCCCATCATCTGTGTTCACTCCTTTATTTTCTGTGGGTCTGACTCCAGATGCACGTTTCTGCCCTCCATGTTCAGAATCTCTTCGGGTAGCTCAGGTTTGTCATTTGTAATTTGCCATTAATTTTGAACACAATGATTTAGCTTTGTCAAGTGTGTTTGGTTAGGGTTAGAGCACTTTTAGATAGACGTACACTTTAGAACTGGAGCTGATGCCTGACATACATGACATATTTTTTTTTTATTTTGTGTCTGTACAGTTTCTTTTGAATGGCGGTCTATGAGGGTCAAACTGACCGACGAACATCACACATGTAATATTAATTTTGCTTGTATATGTAAAAAAAAAACAGCATGTTGAAACTTTGCATGCATGTCCATGATGATAAATGGAGAAAAGTCAAAATATCAATAAAAGAAAAAAGGTTTAATATTATTTCAGGTAGCTTGGAAAAATAAATGATAGGTAATTTTTACCATCTGTGGCTTACAAAATATTTTTCTGTATTGAAATGAATGAGGAAATCCTCATTTTTTAGCTTCATAAAGTAGTAAAATAATAAAATAACAAAATATAACCAAGAAATTTTATTATTTTGGGTCAGTACAGTTTCCTTAGAGCGTTAAAATATGCGGGTCAAATTGACCCGCGAACATCACGAACGTAATAGTAATTGTGTTTGTATATGTCAAAAAACACCAGCATGTTGAAACTTTGCATGCATGTTCATGATGATAAATGAGAAAAAGTCACAAAATATCAAGAACAAAAAAAACATAGGCTAACCAGTATTTCCAACAACTAGAAAATCTAAACGGGTAAAACTGACCCGCAACATAACACAAGGGTTAAAGGGATAGTTCACCCAAAAACTGATATTTCTCTCATTACATACTCACCTTAACATCATTCCCAAACCCAAAAAAACTATGGTTCATCCAGAACACACATGAAGGTGTTTAATATTTTATCATCATTTTCTGTCCATCTATTTAAAGTCAACACAAAAAGTTTAAAAAGACAGTTTATTCACATATAAACATTGATTAATGCACATACATAACTCGTCAAATATAAACCGGCATGCTTGATGTGCAAGAAGTGTTGACAATCCTTTCTGCACACCAAGTATGTCTTTTATTTAAATAAAAAAAGAAGAAGAAAAAAGAAGAACATTAAAAATATCCTCAATTGTTTTCCAAAGAGGAAATGAAAGTCTTGTGGGTTGCTTGTGTGCGTGCGGTGATTCTCAAGAAACCTCAATGGAAGTTTAAGTGATCACACAGCAGGATCTGACACGTAGAAAAAAGTTTGATCATCTTCTCATTGTGACTGGAGCATACACCACATAGCCCCCTTTATCATTATATATATATATATATATATATATATATATATATATATATATATATATATATATATATATATATATATATATATATGTGTGTATGTATGTATGTATGTATGTATGTATGTATGTATATATATATATATATATATATATATATATATATATATATATATATATATATATATATATATATATATATATATATATAAAAACACATCACACTCAATATTATAATTAAGTATATTAATAATGGGTGGTCCACTAATAACTACACATATTATTTCAGTTTCTTCCATTAAAAATGAACTACAAATAACTGAGAATAATTGTGATGATAATTTTGTGTATTAATTAATTTAAATATTTACAGTATTATTCATATTACTTGTTTAAAAGCAGTACAAAACACTTGCCTTCTCTGTCAGTGTTTCTACATTTCTCCAGATGCAGCACATCGCAACTGTGACTACAACTAAAAAAGAACCAACAGCAGCAGAGATCAACCCTATTTCATATGAATGGGTACTCCTGATCTGTAATGAACAAAATGACCCATTACTGTGACTAATTTATGTACTGATGGGATTGTTGATCACACAGCTGTAGCTGTTTTTCTCCTGATATTCCACCTCCAGAGGTAGAGAGAGACTGATGCTGAGATCAGACACACTGATGCTGGACAATAAACTGTTTCCTTTGTACCAGGAGAGAGTCACATGACCCACATTCACCACTGAACACAACAATGAACAATTCTGCTGTGATGAAGGGAAGTTGTGGCCTAGTGGTTATAGAGAGTTTGACTCCTAACCCTATGGTTGTGGGTTTGAGTCTTGGGCTGGCAATACCACGACTGAGGTGTCCTTGAGCAAGACAACAAACCCCAACTGTTCCCCGGGAGCTGCTGCATAACTGGCAGCCCACTGCTCTGTGTGTGTGCACTTTGGATGGGTTAGATGCAGAGTGTGAATTCTGAGTATGGGTCACCAAACTTGGCTGAATTTCACTTTAAATTTTTTTTTTTTTTTTGTTAGTTTTTTTTTTGTCTGTGGCTTGCCCTTTTGGTGATTTATATTGAACAGTTGGCAAAAGATCAGAGAATTTAGAACAATTGTATTTTGTTATAGATTTGAGATATAAGTGTATTTGTTGAAAAGATCTTCATGATACTAGGGGTATTACAGTAATGCATGTTTTAATGTGTTGTTTGGTAGCACATGGCACTGAGGAAGGGTTAATAATCTAAAGCGTTTTGTGCTTGCACTTCTTTCCACACATTTTCATGACCTCTGAACAATAAATGGTGTAAGCTTTTGGCGCTGCATTTGGACAAGGGCGGATCTCTTTCATCTTTGTATATTTTGGATTTTCGGACGAGTGTTTGGCTCTGCTACCTTTTATTGTGGATTTTCAATTTCCAGTGGACATGAATCACACACAAATCAAAAACAGACATTCTGAGGCACATTTCAAAGCAGAATAACTGGCTATAGCATTGTTTTTCAAAGAAACAAGTGTGCACATATGTTTTAAAAACAGACCATAAGCCCACACAATATACTTTAACTGCCAGGTAATGTCAATGATCTGACAATTATGAACAGTGACATCAAAAATTGTCATAGGGAATACTGCATCAGTACCCCATATTAAGTACTGAAAATATGAATTAATGTCATTTTATCTGTGCTTAGCTGTTAAAAAAAATATCAGTTGTTCTTCAGTAATAATACATAATTTTGTCTCTAGCTATTCCAGATCTGTCTCTGGTTGCTCTGTTTAGAATAATTGCTGGCATTCTGCTGGCAGCTATTATTGTGTGTTCCTGCTACATAGGCCTAATAGGGCAGCAATTGTATTATAAACAGATGATTTAACTTCAGTTCGATTTGGTGAACTGTTTCAAAAAGATCCGGTTACATCGAATGATTCGTTCGCGGACCGGATATCCAGACTGCTTTGTTTTGAACACTCTCTCACAACAAACACGGAAGAGAAGACAATGCTGAATAAAGTCATAGTTTTTGTTATTTTTGGATTAAAATGTATTTTGGATGCTTCGAAAAATTCTAACTGACCCTCTGATGTCACATGGACTACTTTGATGATGTTTTTCTTACCTTTCTGGACATGGACAGTATAACGTACACACAGTTTCAATGGAGGCACTGAGAGCTCTTGGACTAAAGCTAAAATATCTTAAACTGTGTTCTGAAGATAAATGGAGGTCTTATGGGTTTGGAACGACATGAGGGTGAGTCATTAATGACATCATTTTGATTATTGGGTGAACTATCCCTTTAAAGTCTGAATGTTTAATTTTTTTCTCCTTTTTATCCAGACATGTCAAGTGGACAAATCAACTGCTCCAAGTTCAAAATCAATTACCCCCTGTTATTTTTTATTTGTATTTTTTTTTTTCAAAGAAAGAAAATGATAAAAGACAATGTTACCACTTGTCTGATTGAGGTGTTTGAATACAACTCAAATGGAAAATCATAATTAAATTCTAATAACTCCACAAATGAAAAAACTTTCACTCACAATAGCGAATATTAAATATTCAATTAAATCTAGTTGAATTCAGATGTGTTCAATTAGGGTTAAAGCTAAACTCTGCAGGACAGCGGCCCTCCAGGATCGAGTTTTGCCCCCCGGTTTAAAACTTGACAAATTGAATCGTTTTTAACAGCCTGAATTCATAACGTTGGCTTAATTGAATCGATTTCCCCATCTTCTGTCTGCTCAATCTCAACATCGGTGAAGTTACACCAACAGCTACATTATTTGAACATAATTGTTACTAGGGACAATTTAGCATTCGCTGGATATTGGTACTAGCGTCCATTCTTAATTCCTTGGAGAAATCTCAGTTGTTTTCACTTCATTTCTGTATTTGCTGCAGCAAGTAATCACACACACCTGATGTTATTCAAAACCCACCAGATGGCGCCAATTAAATAAAAATGATGCCAGTAGAAAGGTGTACGTATGAGTCAAAATGGTCCTACTGACTTGCACCTGCAGGACAAAACTGTGTGTTAAAAGAATCTTTAAAAGGTATTTTGTGTTTAATTGAGTTTCTTTTTGTTATCATTAGGCCTGTACTGAATATCCAATATTTTATATATTTATTTAATCAGGAGTAGACAGTGACAGAGGCAGAACACGGTCAAGGGTGAGATCAATTTTAATTAAGTTGTTAAATTACAGAGTGATAGCTAAAAAATAGAACATGTTTTTTGGATGCTATTTTAAACACACACTTAATTAAAACAGAGCAACAACATTTCAGACATGGCAGAGAATAAATGTAAACTAAAACGTACGTTGCTGATTATTTCTGTCGATATTTGAATACACAGGCTCCTTTGATTTCTGTAAGAAAACACAAACTCGATTAGAAACCTGCTGATGACACAGTAAAAAAAAAAAAAAAAAAAAAACTTTGAATGATAATGTTAATAATAATAATAATTATTATTATTATTATTATTAATATAGAATTTTGATTCGAATTCACTCAGAACATTTATTTATTTATTATTATTATTTGACTGATCCTAAATTTTAAGATTATAATTGACTGTAGCCTGTATTTTATTATCGCTGACGTTGTGTATTATTATCTGCAGGACAGCCTATATCATTTCTAGTAGTAACATTAACAATAAATAGTCGTACAGTACAAAAATAAGAGAGGCTTCTAACTGCAGAGTCAATGGGTGTTCATTTCAAGGTTGCGCTTACTAGGTTAAGCTCCGCCCATTTCGTCCAGAGTGACCACCACTTGCAAAATAATAGTCCTAAAAGTTATATAAAAAATAACACCTTGTTTTATTTTAGTTGCAGAGTAGCCTAAAACTGCAAATGTGAACGATATTGTAAACGAGCGTGTATCCATGTCCTATATTTTTTCATTCCAATTAACTTTTCCGTTGTTTGTCTGTGTTTTTTACTGGTTTTGGTTTTGGTTTTGTTTATGCTCCGTCAAGCGCGTGTGTGGAGTGTTGTCATGTTCACTTATTAAAAGCACATTTGCGAGTCTTGTTTTCTTCTAATACTAATCTGAAGTGTGTACGGACGATCATTCACATCTGAACATCTCTTAGACACTAAAATCTAGTTGTTAACCTAAATAAAAAGCGGACAAGCATCTTCTAGTCTCATCGACAACGGGAAACACGGAAGTGTGCCGTTTTGACCCGCGATGGAGATAAACGTACTTTCTTCCGGGAAACACAAAGTGTGGTGGGAAACGTAGTTTATGTATTTTTATTGAGGGCAAAATACAACACTTTACAAATCTAGCGTTATGCACATTGATTTGAGGAAATAATTTTCATATTTACAGGTGCAAAAGTAGTGTAATTTTTTTTTTTTTTTCGAGCTTACTCTTACGTTAGGTAATATGATCTGACCATCCACATCTGTTCACTGTCTTTCATATTACACACAAAACTTCAATCTGCAACACAGTCATGAATGATCTTACCCTTTTTTGTGTTCTTGGTGTAGGCAGTGTTGAATCATTTTCGTATATCTCGTGGATCACGACTGCATTAACAGTAATCACAGTCATGTTAAAACAACAAAGCTTTCAATCTTATGTTGAAATGTATTCCTTAAATAAGATCATTATTTCAACATAGGCATTAATTGCTTACTTTTCTGACCTATTTCCCTATGTTTCCAGCAGAAGCAGCACCACAAGACTGCAGCTACGATCAACAGAGATCCAGCAGCAGCAGAAATCAGCACGATGTACAGTAAAGGTAAGCCCTGATCTGTAATGAACAAAATGAGCCATTAGTGTGAGTGAATCTGTCCATCTGACCTACAACAAACACTATCAAACAACAGCCCTGTATTACTGAGAGAAAATCAACATTAATATCAGTGCTGACATACCTGCACATGTGTGACAGAGTTCACTGACATCCAGATGTTGATTCTGATTAGTTAATGTCTGACAGAGTTGAGTGATGTCCAGATGTGTGGTCTGGTTTGTGATGGGATTGTTGATCACACAGCTGTAGCTGTTTTTCTCCTGATATTCCACCTCCAGAGGTAGAGAGAGACTGATGCTGAGATCAGACACACTGATGCTGGACAATAAACTGTTTCCTTTGTACCAGGAGAGAGTCACATGACCCACATTCACCACTGAACACAGCAATGAACAATTCTGCTGTGATGATGATGAAGAGGAAGATTGTGTAGAGTTTCCTGCTGATGACAGGAACAGGAAGATGAGCTGAAAACATGAGAAAATAACCCAAAATGTGGGTGAATCTAGTTAACAATTTTATTTTTGGTGTAGTGTGCTCACAGTCTGTGAGAGTTTTTTGTCGTTTCAAACTATAAAATGAGGAAACACTTCAGTAGTTCTATGAATATTCTGGTTCCAGTAAAACCAGAAGCTACAAGTTAAACTCAATTGACAGAATTTGTAGCATTGAAGGTCACAAATGATCTCTGCTTACCGTAGACAGAAACGCTGAATGTTTTTGATGACAGTTTAGCTCCAGTCATCTCTACTATATAGAGTCCAGCGTGTTGAGTTGTGATGTTTGTGATGGTCAGAGATCCAGTTTGATTGTCCATCTTCAGTCTGTCTCTGAATCTCCCGTCAGGAACATCAGATGTGGAGAAGATTTGATGTTGTTTTTTAATTCTAGCTATATAAGAATTGTATGATCCAAATCTCCAAATGACGTCGTCAGCTTGTTGTACTTCAGTAACATCAGTTTTCAAAGTTACAGAATCTCCCTCCATCACTGAAACTGATTCACCAAACACACCTGATGAACAAACAGATTTTACACTGATTAAGGCCTCTGGTGGTTTACAAAGCCTGAAATTAGCTGTAGTTTGTAACTTAATGTGAATTATAAAACATTCAGAACAGCAGAACATTCAGCTGTCTAGTGCACAATGTATGAAGATACAAAGTCAATTATGACATTAAAAAAATAATCTTGATATTGATAATGCCTTTGTATTTTGTACATGGGAGATTTAATTCAGTAGATAAACAAATTACTAAAATATTTTTCAAATAATTTTTAAACAGGTTTTGTGTTTGTAAACATTTAAATTAAAGTTACATTCACTATATCAATTTCAATTATTTCCCATGACATTTGTGAAGAATGTTACTGATATTAAAGCCACAAAAACAAACAAACATAAATTTAAGACTTACCAATCAAATGCCACCAACACAAACAGAACAAAACAAACACGTGAAACATTTTCTTTAGTTGTGAAAAGTCTGATCTAAAACACTTGAGCTGTTCATCGTCTGAATCCTCCCACGAAAGCGGTTGACCCTCCTATAGGGGTGGAATCAATGAGATCTGTGCGAGTTATGTGTGGTTATAAATAAATGCTCAACTGGCTCTTTTTAAGACTATATACTAGTAAACATTCTTCATTATATCACTGAACACTTAACATTTTCAAAAGAAGATATTTTAAAGAATGTTGATAACCAAACAGTTGCTGGTAGCCATTGACTTCCATAGTACTTATTTTTTTTCTTCTTTTTTTTTTCTTTTCTTCTTTTTTTTTACTATGGGAGTCAAATATAGAAGTATTTCTAAGAAGAAATAAGTTAGTGAATTTTTGGAGGGTGAGTAAATTATTAATATTATTATTATTATTATACTTTTTTTGGGGGTGGGCTATACATTTAATAAAGTCTGCCATCTCACACTGTGGAACCAGCAGCTCATCTTCTGAGTCAGACTGAAACCTGATTAGTTTTCTTTAGAAATGTGGTTTGATCTGTAAGATGAACAGACCATTTTGTGTGTGCATGTTTAGCTTGTAAGGAAAGAGTTTATTCCTGTTCTGCTTTTTATAAATATCAGTTGATATCCTCAAAACATGTCGTAATCAAACGTTGAATCCTTCGTAAACAGTCAAATCGGAGACACAGGACTAGTTTGATTTTTTTTTTTTTTTTTTTTGATTCAGTTATTTATTTTACTGCAACTAACCATCTAGACTTACCTTCCATTTGTCTTTGATGACATTCACATACTGACAGCTAAAGGGGGGGTGAAATGCTCATTTTCACTCAATCTCCTGTTAATCTTGAGTACCTATAGAGTAGTACTGCATCCTTCATATCTCCAAAAAGTCTTTAGTTTTATTATATTTATAAGAGAAAAATAGTCTGTGCCGATTTTTTTCAGAAAAACACGAGCTGCTGGAGGCGTGACGTGTGGGCGGAGCTAAAGAATCACGAGCGTGAGTAAGCTTTTGCGTTGAGAGCGTTTGGAAGCTGTGACATTACCATGAGGAAAAAACCATCATCCAAAACAAACCATGGCTAACAGTCAGATTCAGCCGTTTATTTATGATCCAGAATCAGATCCAGAGGATGAAACTGAACGAGAGCAGCAGCAACGACGACTACAACAGCGTCTCTATGTGGTATGTATTGAAACCGTATATATTTGCTTATGTAACCCCTCTCTCCCGGGTCCTTTCTGACGCTCCTCGCATTCGCTCCGAGCGGGGCTCGAACCCGAGTCTCCTCTAACAAGGAGGCTAAATGGCTGCAGCCACTAGCGTCTGTTGCTAGTGCGTCTCTTGAGGTCGGGGAGGTTTACCTGCACAGCACTAACTCTCTGGCCTCCGTTACACTTAGCGGTTTTGGAAAATGACTAAGTTCCACTTTATGTCGTCTTTTTTTTTCTTTAAAGGTGTACAAGAGGTTTACTTGATGTGCTTACGCGCCGATAGCTAAGTTAACAACACACAGATATTTGAAGCAGTTTTACTCACCGCCTGCGGTTCCAACACACAATCGTGACCCTTTTTCGTTGGGACTGCATTATCCTTAAGAAATAAACGATGTGCAAATCCGGCGTCAAACTGGGCCTTGTTTGTAAAACAAGCATCTTCGAAATACAGGGAACAAACAAAAACACTTGCACAACTCCGTTGATGCTCTGTAAAAATAAACTCCATCCACTGGTCCCTTGATGGTCCCTTGATGGTTTTTTTTTTTTTTTTTTTTTGGTAATCTGTGCAGGGTTGTCTTGCCCTGGCAACCAAAAACACACTTCTTTTGTGACATTTCGCTCTCGCTCTGATCAGTGAATGTCTGTTGTGCTCTCAGTGCTCTGCTCTACGGGAGCGCGCGCTCTTCCGCGAGAAGTGCCCTTAGGACCCATATAAGGAAATTCAGCTCCATCTAACGTCACACAGATCCATACTCGAAAAAAACTTTCCGAAACTTGTGACAAACCGGAAGGAGTATTTTTGTTCCAAACTTTAACAGTGTAAAAAACTCAGTATGCATGAAATAGCATTTCACCCCCCCTTTAAACAAAACACTGATTTATACACCAGATGATTTCCTCGAAGTTATAAGCAATTAATGACATGTCAGTGCTTGGGATATGTCGGTATACAATTTTCATATTGTAATTAATTGCTTATTAATTACTCATCGGTATACACAGTAGAAAATGTACTGTATAATTTACAGGATTTTACTGGCAAAAAAGTTGCTAATAAAATACTGTAAAAATGATGTTAATTGCTGTAAAAGGGATTACAGGAAATGACTGCAAAGCAAATTACAATTAATTGATGTACACTGTAAAAAAAAAAAAAAAAAAGTAGTAGTAAAAAAAGAGCAGTGTTCATAATTTATGCTGGAGCACCCGGGGAGCAGTTGGTGGGTCAGTGCCTTGCTCAAGGGCACCTCGGTCATGTTATCGCCGGCCCGAGTTTCAAACCTGCAACCCTAGGGTTAGGAGTCAAACTCTCTAACCACTAGGCCACGACTTTATATTATTCAAATAGTCTAAAGAAATAAAAGACCATAACACGGGTCAAATAACTTTTTTTATTATTGAAAGTTTGTGTCTAAAGCACAAGGACATACCAAGTCTTGAATATTAACTTCTTTACTCAATGCATTTTACACTGAACTCAACACATGGTACATAATGCATGTTAAATAAATCCAGTGTTAATTATATCTTCATACGTTAGCAGTCTTGTGACATGAAGTCACATGTATTTAACATTTTTGTTTGTTTTTAAAGGAAATATTACGTGAACATTACTTTATTGCGTATTTTAACACCAACCTAACCCACTGGGCAAAGTTACGTCTTTTTATGTCTTTGCAGACGTTGAAAAGACGTCCACTGAGGAGACAGATTGTTTTTATGATGTCTTTTTTTTTATGTTTTTTTTTTTTTTGTCTTCTGTACATCCGATATAGATGTTCACAGATCCTCCTTACAAGGTTCTGTGACTGTATTTCTGTCAGACATCTAGAGAAGCTCTTATTCAGAATTAACAGAGGTTTAAATTTTGATATTTGATTCATTTGTCACGTCACCATTGTGGTGGAAAGTGTTTGGACATGGACAGAATACCGTGCATACACGTTCAATGGAGTGACAGAAATCTCTTGGACTAAATCTAAAACATCTGAAGATGAACGGAGGTCTCACAGATTTGGAACGACATGAGGGTGAGTCATTAACAACATAATTTTCATTTTTAGGTGAACTAAACCTTTAACAATGTGTTATTAAATATCGGAATATGAATGTTCAGAAGAATTTTTCATTGGCAGTTTATTAAGTAATGAATTAACTAATGTTAACTAATAAAGCCCTTTCACTTTCAAAAAATATATAGAGCATGTTGTAGTCCAGATTAAAATTTGTCTAAAAATCGAAATATTTAAGTATATTTGGCGCTGCGATGAACACAATAGCAAATCCAGAAACTTGAATGGCTATTTAAATAAATTTTAGAGAGTAGCAGCTGCTTTATTTATGGGGCTTCCAGAGTAAAGGCTGCATTTTCTGCAGTTTAGCTCCATCTGCTGTCAAAGAATGAATGTGCTTTCATTCAGCGCATCTTTCACATGTTCCCCTAAGTACTTCTCAATTGTGCTTGTTTACTTCAGAGCACACAATCTTTCAAGAAGCATACAGCGGTGTTGTGCATTTTGAACAGTTGAGGGGAAAAGTATTCTTAAAATGCATTCTAAAGTATGAATAATTTGTAATATGTAATTATTCACAGTATTTAGAAGTGCCAAAAATAACAGTACCGTTCATATACCGTAATATCACATTACCGAATATGGCACATCTAGTTCATTCAAATCCAACAGCAGCATTCAAAAATAAGTTGAGATAAGAACATAAATGGTTATGTTAAAATGACCATTTATAAATAACTTGATATGCACACAAATGCTTGGTCCAAACAGAGCTGGCTGTAATTTCTTCTTCTGAAAGGGTACTTCCTTTCTATTTAAAGTCATATCTTCCTGTTTCTTGTCTTAACTGCTGCAGTTGGCACGTCAGATAACAGATACCGGAACATGTAGGTGAACAGATTATATATATATATAGCCTTTATTGTTGCTGGGGACTTTAATCACTACACTTTAAGATACATTTCACCAAAATGTCTCCTGCACTACAAGGGGACATAAAACACTGGACCACGTATATACTAATGTGACTGATGCTTACAAAGTCACACACCTCCCCCTCCTGGGTCAGTCTGATCACCTCTCTTTGTTCCTTATCCCAAGTATATCCAGGTCATCAAATGTGTGAAACCTACAATAAACACTGTTAAAATCTGTCTGGAAGGTTCTGAGTCCACTCTTCAACATCAATTCCAGCACACAGACTGGAGTGAGTTTGCTACCCAGGCCACCACAAACTCTCAGATCAACTTTGACACTTACACCAACTCTGTCTGGGAGCACAATAACAGATGTGTGGGCAGAGTGACCTCACACAAAAAAAATAGAGAGGTTCGCCTCCTGCTCAAAGCAAGAGATGCAGCCTTCAGGTCTGGAGACCGGGAGGCTTACAGCTCAGCCAGAGCCAACCTGAGGAAGGGTATCTGCCAGGCCAAACTCACACACAAAAAGAAAATTGAAGAACACTTCAATTCTTTAGACCCCCAGCGTATGTGGCAAGGAATACAATCTATCACAGATTACAAACCACCTAACACTGTGCCCCCCTCCAGCTCTGCCTCCCTCCCAGATGTGCTCTATCACTTTTATGATCATTTTGATCAAAATAATAAGGAGATCTCAGTCAAATATGACCATCAACCCAGTGAACTGCCTCTCACACTCTCCACCTCAGATGTTTACTCTACTCTGCATAAGGTGAATGCACAGAAAGCAGCTGGCCCCTACAGAATACCTGGTCGTGTGCTTAAAGCCTGTGCGGAGCAGCTGGCTGAGGTCTTCACTGACATTTTCAGTCTTTCCCTGGCCCAAACAACGGTCTCCACAATCTTCAAAACCTCCACCATTGTACCAGTACTGAAGCACTCCACTGCCTCGGTCCCTAATGACTTCCGTCCTTTTGCACTCACCCCCATCATTGCCAAGTGTTTTTAAAAACTGGTTGCATCCCACTTAAAATCCTGTCTCCCTGCTGCACTAGACCCATTCCAATTTGCCTATCACCACAACAGAGGGCGCCATCTCAAACAGCACTTCACTCACCCACCTGGACAGTCAAAATACACATGTGAGAATGCTGTTCATTGACTTCATTTCTGCATTTAGTACTGTAATCCCCTCCAAGCTCAGTCGGCTTGGAATCAACACATCCATCTGCAACTGGATTCTAGATTTTCTGACTTACAGACCTCAGTCTGCTAAGTTAGATAACCTCTCATTGTCCATAATCACCCTGAACACTGGAGTGCCACAGGGCTGCGTACTGAGCCCTCTCGTGTACTCCCTATTCACCTATGACTGTGTTCCTGTTTATGGCTTCAACACCATAATCAAATTTGCAGATGACACAACGGTGGTAGGTCTGATCAAGGATGAAGTTGAGTCAACCTACAGGGATGAGGTGCAGCACCTGGCTGTGTGGTGTGCCACCAAGAATCTGGAACTAAACAGCAGACAAAGGAGATCATTGTGGACTTCAGGCGGACTAGGAGTCATGCACACAACGGCTCACCGGTACCCAGTTAACTTCCAACGAGAACATTTATAATAAGCACTGTCTGGGCAGGGCAAGAAACATCATCAAGGATGCCTCTCACCCTAACCATGGACTTTTCACCCTCCTTCCATCTGGCGGGCATTACAGTAGGCTTAGGAAGAACTTCTTCCCTGAGGCTGTGACACTCCACACCACCAGTCTAACCTAGGCCTGCTCTCTTATTGCACTGGTCAGAGTACTTTAAATATATGTATTGCACTTCTCATATTTTGCACAGACTGCACATTGTTCAAGCTATTACACTGTAAACTGTCTAAAGTTGTTACTGTACAAAGCACAGTAAACTATTTCTATACAAAATAACAGTAGTGCAAGGAGAATTTTAAAGAATACATTGTTAAACAATACTATTGCACACTCAACCAACTGTATTTATTACCACTGTTTTCACGTTGCTGCTGTTCATAATGTGTATATAATCCCTACATTCTGTAAATCATAGCTTCACTTACTTTCCACTTATATGTATAAAAAAAACACTTATTGCACTTCTGGTTAGAGGAAAGTGCATTTCATTAGCTCTGTACTTGTCCTCTGCATAATGACAATAAAGTTGAATCTAATCTAATCTGATCTGATCTGATCTGATCTAATGATGGGATGTGCACAAGCAGAGCAGAGTCTTGTGCTGTTGGGAGATGACATGGTGTGTGTGTGTGTGTGTGTGTAAAAAATTGTCACCAGTCTCTGCAAGCCACCAGTAATATACTGAACATTCCCTTAGCCCCTACAAACATTAACCATGGTAAAAAAAGAAAAGAAACTATGTTTGTATGGTTATAACACATGGTGATCAATGTGCCAACAAATATTCTTACTAAAATAAAACCATGGTTACTTTTTGTCTATTTCCCATCTATGAACTTAACACACTGGTCTGTTTCATGCCGCAAAAAAAAAAAAAAAAAAAAAAAAAAACATTCCAGTCCTGGGAGCAAAATCCTGTGGAAACGTTTGAGCAAAAGCCCAGAAGTTCACCACTCTGGCCTCTTCCCGTACACTGGTGTGTTTGACTTGAAGAGGGCTCTGCACTGCAAACATTCTCTGATGCTGTAAATCCGTCTGAAAATGTTCCGCTAGACGGGAGTGAAATTCTTCCAGTTGGCAACACCTTATAGTGTAAAGACAATACAGGAAAGATACATAAAAAAAATAAAGTTTAACAGCTTCGTACTACAAAATTAAATTGGAGAAGGTGCATTAAACTGGGGAAAAATCTTACTGTCTAGCCAGGCAAAGTGTGCTGCTTTTTTTTTTCTTTTTCTTTTTTTTCTTGAGTGACCACATCCCACATACCATAGAAACTGTTGACAAAATAACTTCACTGAGGATTTCAGAAAGGGTTTCCGGGGGAACCTGTGGAACAAAAACACAGGTTTATTTATACTTGTTATTAAACATTATATAAACACTGACTACAGAATAACTTTGTTTTTTATACAAATCTTATAGATTGTTGTCACAACTTCATACTCTTTTATAAAACTATTAATAAAATACTAATATATACAGTACTGTGCAGAAGTATTAGGCATGTTAGTATTTTCACACCGAAAAAAAAATTGTTTTAAGCCAATTATTTATATCTTTTGCTGTAGCGTGTCCGTAGGAAATAACGGTTTACATTCCCACACATTCATTTTGCCATTAATTGTAATAATCCAGTTAGATATTTGTATGTACAATGAGTCTGACAACAGCCGGTATGATCCACGGGGAGATCTTTTGCATCGAATATAAATACGGTAAGTCTGTCTTATATGGTGAACAGAACCCACATTCGATCACAAACAGAAGTTATTTCAAAAACTCTGCTGTCTGAAAGTGAGTTAAGCTGAAATGTTTTTAAATGTCTTTGAGCTTGATGTTAACTGATAGTTATAGGAAATGATCCACAGTGCTAACCAATACAGTATACTTGTGCACAATCACTTCAATTGCATATCTGAACAGCTATGTACAGTAGCTGTAACAACTAATAAAAACATGTCCCTACATCCTGAAGTGTCGCCCTGTCCCATCAACCAGACTGCACTCTGAGGTTACTCCCTGTAACTGATATTATGTTTGTCCCACTCTTTTTCCTCTTCTAGATTGTTAGCCCAGACTCAAGGTCTTTCTCTACTACTGTGTGTGTCGGAGAAAGATTACTAATGTTTTTGTTATTCCACAAGACTCTCACATTACTCATTTCCCCCATTTATTTTTATTTTTAAAATAACTTAATTAAATATAGCTGCAAGCAGCAATTACAGGGCCGAGCACTACAGAAGCAAGCATCAGACCAACTGCACAAATGAGTAATTGAAGCCATGTATGATTTAAGTAAAAAGCCTAACAACAAACCTAACATTATTTATTGTCTTATCACGTTTGACCAATAGGTGGCGCTGTTATCAAATCAATGTGGTGTGTTCTGTGTGTTTACAACGTCTCACCAAACATTTGGTGTCAGTATGCCAAAGCATTACAGAGAGACAGCCTCAAGTGTCCTTTTGGCATCATTCCTCAAATTCATTGCTATTTTCATTGCTATTTTCTATATTAATTAAAAAAAAAAAGTCTATCAACACAAAATCCATAACTTTTTATCAGCATGGTCTGAAGTAAAAAGGTTTCATGTGAGGTGCATATAGTATGGGACATCCAGTATAAAAACTGACTTTTTTTCCCCCTACTTATTAGTAATGGGGTGTTTATAGCTCTCTAAAGTGCCATATACAGGTCCTTCTAAAAAAATAGCATATTGTGATAAAAGTTAATTATTTTCCATAATGTAATGATAAAAATTAAACTTTCATATATTTTTTATTCATTTCACACCAACTGAAATATTTTAGGTTTTTTATTGTTTTAATACTGATGATTTTGGCATACAGAACTAACCATGAGCTTTTTCTAAGAAACGGTTACTTTATATTCCTCTAAAGTATATGTAATATCAAAAAAAAATACATGAGTAAAATGGTTTCATATGAGGTTTGCATATAGTATGGGATGTCCAGTATAGAAACTGAGCTTTGTTTTGATCTTCTTATTAGTAAGTGCCATATGATCCTATATCTCAAAAATGCTTCAGTAAAATGATTTCATATGAGGTGTGAATATACTATGGGACGTCCCATATCGGAACTGACCATTGCTTAAATTGGGTGCTTTAGAGGGCTTTAAAGACCCCATTTCTAATAAGTAAGAAAAAAAAAGCAATGGTCAGTTCTGATACAGGACGTCCCATAGTTTATGCACACCTCATTTACCTTTGCATTTTTTAGATATGACACATATGACTCAAAAATGCTGCAGTGAAATTGTTTGATATGAGGTGTGCATATGGGACGTCCCTTATAAGAGCTAACCATTAGCTATTTCTACTAATTAGAAATGGGGTCTTTATAGATCTGTAAATTGTTATAATGTGGCATTAGAAAACGCTGATGTAAAGGGGTTTCATATGAGGTATGGGACGTCCCATATAAAAACTGACCATTATTATTAATATTAGTATTTTTTCTTTCTTTCTTTTTTTTAACATGGGGTCTTTGTAGCCATCTAAATCGAATAATTTCCTATTTCTCTTTTTCTTCGAATCCTGCCATGAATTGAATGGTAGAAAAATAAATACCACGCATATTATAGCAGAAGTGCAAAAAAGAAATCGAGAAAAGTCCTCTTGTTACATTATGTCTCAATCCTGGGCGTCTAAACGAACATTTCAATCTCGGCTGGCTTGACCACGCGGTGGTTCACAACAGATGAGTCATGGCAGTACGCAGTTAGCGCGGACTGAAATTCACTCGTTCTTGGCAGTTCTTGGACTGTTGCTTTTCCTTTTAACTACCTGTGAAATTGCGTCGCTATTATAGCTGAAGAACAGACCGGTTTATAATTCAGAATCTGTATTCATTTACCGCGGAGAAAATTGTTTAAAAATGAGGCTTCTCTGTAATTCGCTTGCAGGGATGTTGTTTTTACTCGACCACGGTAAGACATTTATTGTAACATAACCCTCTCCCTCTCCCGACTTCTGTGACCGTATTAATCTGTTGTGGGGTCATTCCTGTTACAGTGACTTTATGTCTCAATGATTTATTTACTCATTCCTGTAAAATGAGTCACATATTTATAAGATATGGTTTAAATTGTATATTTAGGTCTTCTTTATCACTTAAACAGAGATAATAAACATTATAAATACTATTTTGTATTTTAAACACATTTTTTTTTATTGATATATGCATACAATTTTATTCTATCCTCAGTGCAAATTCATTTCCACCAAGCAGTGACGCCCCCATAAAATGTTAATAGGGGTGGCCAGATGAGGCCACAGTAATTCTTGGGGTTTGGCCCATCAAAATAAAGAGAAAAAAATAAATAAGGGTTTGCAATAATGACACAGGATTATATCTCTGTGATTTCTGGGATTTTAACGATAACAATAATTAGACAATATTTTGTTCTCCCAAGGTTTTTTTCTCCATTCTGTCACGGATGGAGTTTCGGTTCCTTGCCGCTGTCGCCTCTGGCTTGCTTAGTTGGGGTCACTTCATCTACAGCGATATCATTGACTTGATTACAAATAAATGCACAGACACTATTTAAACTGAACAGAGATGACATACCTGAATTCAATGATGAACTGCCTTTAACTATCATATTGCATTATTGACACACTGTTTTCCTAATGAATGTTGTTCAGTTGCTTTGACGCAATGTATTTTGTTTAAAGCGCTATATAAATAAGGGTGACTTGACTTGAATTGAGTGTGTTATTGTGCTGATATCTTATTTCTCTTTTTAATTATTCTTTTTTTTTTTTTTACCTTTACGCCATTTTTTTTCTAAAACTGTACTTCATGTTTTAGGTAAAAAACTTGCATTTAGACTGTTACCAAGCAAATGCAATCAGTATCAACAAAATTGATCTTTGCAATGCAGAGAAAACAGAAGCTGTATCAGAAGTGCTACTTAGATGTTTTTACACACTGTTTAATGCAGCTCGTTGGGACATTGAATACTTTAACCTGCAGTTAAAAATGAATAAATAATGTTTTGATATTTTTCAAATAAAACATTGAAGACTGATATTTGAAATTATATTTTAAAAAAAAGTAACCATCCACTAGGCTGAGTGGGGAAATATTAAAATTAGAGGTGGGCATAGATTAATTTTTTTAATCTAGATTAATCTCACTGTGATCTTGAAATTAATCTAGATTAAAATGGCTCATTCGAATTCTGCCGATGGTATTCAGAATATGTGTGTTACCCAAATAAAATTGACAAACAGTATGTCTTTGAGAAGGGGTTTATCAAGCTAGGTGGTGCATTAGAAATATACATCTCCTGTTTCCAAAATGCATCACAAACTGCTTGAAAAAAATTCCACATTGCACAAGGTGCAAACAACCGTACGCCTGTTTCACACATACTCCGTTTGCAGTGCAGCCATGCACCCATGTTACGCACCCATGTTAACGGATTCCAGTTGCGTTCCAGGACGCATCCTGTGTGAAAGAACATCGAGTCCATGCTGCACCACATACGTAACGCACACGGACTGCATACGCACTGCAGATGGAGTATGTGTGAAACAGTTGTGAGCAGGGCCGTAGCTGGGGTCAGCAGCAGTTTGAAATTGTTTAATTTGTATGTTTGTTTATTTTTATTTATTTGTGATATTTACACAATGTTTAAGTTTTTTTCAAGTTTGTAGGTGTCAAGGTACAGAAACTAAATAATTAAATGTAAAAAAGCACTGGATAGTCTTCAATGTTAAAATGAAATATACAATCAAACCTACATTTATTCAGACACCTTCAACATTTATCACATTATTACAGTTTTGCTATAAAAATATATCTGGTGTCTGAATAATTTTTGGTTTGACTGTTAAAACTACAAAGTAGTCAAGAGCAGTGAGTGATTTTCTTTCATTTTCTTGGATTAACATTACAGCAGCCAGTGGCTAAATTAGGCGCGGTCACTTTAAGAGATGGTGAACGCATCCAATATAATACACATCCCATTTTTTTCCTCAACTGTTTACTTTCACTTAAGAAATAACTGACAGTTTTTTCCAGCATCATTTTCAAGGTGGATATTTTGACATATTTCATATGTATTTGTCGGCACTAGACCAAAAATCAAAACACTTGAAAACGCTTATTTTTAGCGTCTCGAGACGCCTTTCTCTGCGTGAGCCCTGAACACCAGAACATCGCGAGTACTGAATTGTGCTCTTTCACATCTTTTTGTTTGTTCAAACTGCGATTTGCATTTGTTCGTTCAGATGCAGGAGGGACTTATGAGGAGAACTTCGCAGAAGAGAGCTCGGTTCAGTGTCGCTGTCCGTGATACGCAGCTCTCTCTCTCGTGCGCACCTACACAGCACGCGCTACTCTGTTCAGCTTTTCCGCGTCTTGTGTTTGGATGCTTTAATGTTTAAATCGACAAGCGGTAAGGCTTAAAAAAATGTGAAAAAGATAAGCTTTCGTGACGATGCGCAGCAGTGGCCCGTCAACTGTCCTGAGCATCTTTTTAGGCTGGCCTCAACCAGTCGGTTATATAAAATATCAAGGTGAAAGTCATCATAGTTTGCTTAGTATAGACCCAGATCTCAACCCAACTTTGAGAATAGATTAACGGCGATATTTTTTTTATCGCCCGATAAGAGTCTCGCGTAAACGCAGCACGTTAACGCCGATAACGGCCCACCACTAATTAAAATATTTAATACAATTAACACAGCATTAATTTTTTCCATCATAATTATCATCATAATAAAAAACCAAGTGATTTATAACATCATACATATGACGAATGATGGCGAATCATATATATATATATATATATATATATATATATATATATATATATATATTCATACATCCATCCATCATCTTCCGCTTATCCGGGGCCGGGTCGCGGGGGCAACAGTCTAAGCAGAGACGCCCAGACTTCCCTCTCCCTAGCCACTTCTTCCAGCTCTTCCGGGGGGACCCTGAGGCGTTCCCAGGCCAGCCGGGAGACATAGTCCCTCCAGCGTGTCCTAGGTCTTCCCCGGGGCCTCCTCCCGGTGAGACATGCCTGGAACACCTCCCTGGGAAGGCGTCCAGGAGGCATCCGAAATAGATGCCCGAGCCACCTCAGGTGGCTCCTCTCGATGTGGAGGAGCAACGGCTCTACTCTGAGCTCCTCCCGAGTGACCGAGCTTCTCACCCTATCTCTAAGGGAGCGCCCAGCCACCCGACGGAGAAAGCTCATTTCGGCCGCCTGTATCCGGGATCTTGTCCTTTCGGTCATGACCCACAGTTCATGACCATAGGTGAGAGTAGGAATGTAGATTGACCGGTAAATCGAGAGCTTTGCCTTACAGCTCAGCTCCTTCTTCACCACGACAGACCGGTACAGCGACCGCATTACTGCAGAAGCTGCACCGATCCGTCTGTCAATCTCACGTTCCATCCTTCCCTCACTCGTGAACAAGACCCCAAGATACCTGAACTCCTCCACTTGAGGCAGGAACTCTCCACCAACCTGAAGTGGGCAATCCACCCTTTTCCGACTGAGAACCATGGCCTCGGACTTGGAGGTGCTGATTCTCATCCCAGCCGATTCACACGCGGCTGCAAACCGTCCCAGTGCACGCTGAAGGTCCTGGTCTGAGGAGGCCAACACGACAACATCATCCGCAAAAAGCAGCGACGAAATCGTATGGTCCCCAAACTGGACACTCTCCGGCCCTTGGCTGCGCCTAGAAATTCTGTCCATAAAACTTATGAACAGAACCGGTGACAAAGGGCAGCCCTGCCGGAGTCCAACATGCACCCGGAACAGGTCTGACTTACTGCCGGCAATGCGAACCAAGCTCTTGCTCCGGTCGTACAGGGACCGAACAGCCCTAAGTAGGGAGCCGCCGACCCCATACTCCCGGAGCACCCTCCACAGGATGTCGCGAGGAACTCGGTCGAATGTCTTCTCCAAGTCCACAAAACACATGTGGACTGGTTGGGCAAACTCCCATGAACCCTCCAGCACCCTGGAAAGGGTATAGAGCTTGTCCAGTGTTCCACGACCGGGACGAAAACCACACTGTTCCTCCTGAATCTGCCCGACGATATCCCCAGTTGAGGTCAACAGATGCCCATCTCTACTGTAAACAGTGTTAGTAGGGCACTGCTTCCCCCTCCTGAGGCGTCGAACAGTTTGCCAGAATCTCTTCGAGGCCAACCGATAGTCTTTCTCCATGGCCTCACCGAACTCCTCCCATATATATATATATATATATATGGGAGGAGTATATATATATATATATATATATATATATATATATATATATATATACCTCAAGGCTCAGTACTAGGGCCATTATTCTTCACGCTTTACATGTTACCCTTGGGAGATATCATCAGGAAACATGGTGATAGCTTTAACTGTTATGCTGATGATACTCAGCTCTATATTTCTTTGCGGCCCAGTGAAACATACTAATTAGAAAAACTAACAGAATGCAAAGTCAATATAAAAAACTGGATGAAAAGTAATTTCTTGCTGCTAAATTCTGAAAAAAAAACAGAGGTGTTAATTATAGAACCTAAAATTATAGGAATTATATAATTTTAGGACCTGCGTTTCCACCGCAGGAACTTTACCCATGAACTAGGGACTTTGGCTTGGTACTAGGTGTTTTTCCACCGCAGGAACCAGGAACTACGTAAAGTTCCGTGTAAAAAAATGCCACCCAAAAAGTCCCTGCTGGCGAGGTGGTACTTTTATAAAGTTCCAGAACTTTCGAGGGCGGGGCTTGGGTGCTAAACAAGCTGATTGGTTGAGTTCACGCAGCATTGTGATCTCAACCACCATTTATTCGGATCATTTTCAAAATATTACTGTTATTGTGTCATGAAATGTAATTTTAAAAGTATTTCAGGCGAGAATGTAGTTGTTTAAAACTCAAATCTGTGGTTTATTTATAAAGACAGTGCCTATTTAAAAATGTTTCTCTCCGATTTCAGAGACGGTGAGCTCCACGCAAACAGCGGGGGCTCGGTGATCATTTATACGCCGAGAGCAGTCTCACCTCGGCTAGTCCTTCCGATATGTGCCGATGGTGCTGATGTCTCTTTAGTGGTTAAACATAAAATATAATTTGTACGGGGTAAATCTAACTGGTAATCTTTGGTCTGTATTCAATTTACGTTTAAATGAAAATAAAAAAAGACAAATTGATATAATATTCTTTTTCATTGTAATGGCTGTATATATACACATTTCCCTAAACTAAGTACATTTCTGCAGCTATTATTATGTTTAAATGAAATTTTTTTTTATTATGTTTTGATATCAAATTTTCTTTTTTAATTGTAAATATACAAAAAATTGCAGTAGCCAAGGCGAGATGACTGATGTTATCAAATACGCTGCTGTTTGCAGAATTACTGGATTTCTGTCATCACGGACATCACACTCCTGAGACGAATGCGCAAAGTATGAACTACCGAGGATGCAAGTCATAAATCAGCATACTTTGTATTGAGAAACGCGCACAGACCTACTTCACCAGACTATTTGCCTTATCTTCACAGGATTTCAGACCGCGGTGGAAACGCAGAAAGCACCAGGTCTGGTGTAAAAAAAGTTCCTGGGGGAAAAAGTTCCTGGTACAAATGTTCCAGGTGTTTTCGGTGGAATAGCGGCATATGACATGATGGCTGCTCTGTCAATTCTTCGTCATCAGTTTGGAAGCTACGTGTGCTATTTGATAGCAATCTCTCCTTAAAAAGCCATGTTTTTAGCATTTGCTTTTTTTCTAAATTATCTAAATTATGGTCTATGATCTCAATGTCAAATGCAGAAATGTTAATCCATGCGTGTATGACCAAAAGGTTAGATTATTGTAATGCTTTATTGGGTGTTTATTCTGCCACTCCAGTTACCCCAAAATGCAGCAGCAAGATTTCTTACTAGAACCAGGAAGTATGACGATATTAGCCCGGTTCTGTCAACACTGCACTGGCTCCCTATTAAACATTGTATAGATTTAAAATATTTAACACACTCTTGCAGTTTAAATCTAGATTAAAGACCCATCTCTTTAACCTGTCTCACACATAACACACTAATACGTTTCAAAAGTATTTTTAGGCTGCATTAATTAGGTAAACCGGAAACGGGAACATTTCCCATAACACCCGATGGACTTGCTACATCATTAGAAGAATGGCATCTACGCTAATATTTGTCTGTTTCTTTCTTATTCCGAGGTCACCGTAGCCACCAGATCCAGTCTGTATCCAGATCAGAGGGTCACTGCAGTCACCCGGATCCAGTACGTATCCAGACAAGTTGGTGGATCAGCACCTAGAAAGGACCTCTACTGCCCTGAAAGACAGCGGAGACCAGGGCAACTAGAGCCCCAGATACAGATCCCCTGTAAAGACCTTGAACTCCAAACAATTTGACCAAAACATGTCACTATTTTGGTAGAATGCAAAAAAACTAAACAAAAAAACATAAAAATCATGTACCTTTTTATTTCAACACTTGTGAAGCCAAATGTTAATGCATACCAGGAATGACCCAGCGTCAGATTGAGGTTAAGGTGACAACAGCGCCTGCCAGAGAAACATAAATTGTGTAATGTGTTAATGATAAAAAAGGAACGTAACAGCTGAAATGCAGTTTAAATCATTTTCAACGGAATTGTAATATAAAAACATAACATCGTATCATACCGTCAGTAAATGTTGATAGACTTTACATAAACGGAGCAAAGCCTAAATATATTATTTAGGCTACATGGGAAAAAATAGGCTATAGGACTAGTATGTATATATATATATATATATATATATATATATATATATATATATATATATATATATATATATATACATGGCACATAAATATAGAAAACATGGCACTGTATCATCTGAACACATTTTTTATGAATCTAGTAATGTTTCTCCACTCAAAATCTTCATGATATAGATATAGACAATATAGAATATTGTAGCAGTGTTGTATTGTTTATATATTCTTCAGTTGCATCTGGTGTTGGATCAGATAAACTGTCGTTGTCAGTGATGGAGGGAGATTCAGTCACTCTACACACTGGTGTTGCTACAAACCAACAAGAAGATATTAAATGGTATTTCAGGGACACTCGCATCGCTCAAATCAGTGGAGATCTCCGTTTTATCTGTACTGGTGTTCAGTGTAATGAAGGTACTGAGAGATTCAGAGACAGACTGAAGCTGGATCATCAGACTGGATCTCTGACCATCATGAACATCAGAACCACAGACTCTGGAGAATATGGACTGAAGATCATCAGTAGTACCAGCAGCAGTGAAAAAGCCCTCAATGTTAATGTCAAAAGTGAGTTATTAATATATTTAATATATGTGTATGTATATCAAGTCAGGAAAGGGCTTGTTGCCTATTTCATCTTCACAGTTCATTCATGTGGAGTTTGTTATTAATTCCAGCAGAAAGATCCTCCAGCAGCTGTTGGTTTGTGTTTCAGGTGTTCCTGCTGCTGAACGAGATGAAGTGAAGACAAACGAGGGAGAATCTGTCACTTTAGATTCTGGTGAAAGAAGAAAACCAAATGATGTGTTGACATGGTTTTTTAATGACACTCTCATCGCTCGAATTACTGGTGATCCCAATAAAACCTGTACAGATGTTCAGTGTAAAGATGATGACCAGAGATTCAGACACAGACTGGAGCTGGATCATCAGAATGGATCTCTGACCATCACAGACACCAGAACCACAGACTCTGGAGATTATAAACTAGAGATCAAGAGCAGCAGCAGTTTTAGTATCACCAGAGTGAAAAGATTAAATGTTAATGTCATTGGTGAGTGTATAATTCAGTCATTCAATGCTGTCTCTTTGAGGGAAAAAAAAATAAAAAATGGATCGCTTGTGGATGAGTATCTAAAACAAGGTTGTCCTGCTCCACAGTGAAAGGAGAGTTTGATAATGAGAGGGCAAACATTTATGCAACACTTTATTCAAAAGGAAGAGCCACTCCTTCCATGCATCATGCATCATTACTTTATTTCTTTGTCATTGCACATGCGCAGTTCTTTCAGTTTCCTGGTTCAAACTGATTGAGTGTTTACATGCACTCTCAATCATATTAGAATAACAATAACCACCCCCTTCAATCTGATCTAAATTTAATTCTGATCGAGCTCAATCTGATCGATTAAGGTGTTTACACAAAGGCTTTTCAGTCAGACTGAGCCATCAGTCCAATAACAAATGGATTATTTGGTTGCATGTGAACATGGCCAACTCTCTGTCTTTATCTGTTTCAGATTCAGGGTTGTCTTCAGCTGCTGTAGCAGGAATAGTTGTTGTTCTGCTTGCAGTCACAGCTCTGATTGCTGGTTTGATTTACTGTCGCCCAATGAGATCTAGAAGAGCACCACAGCATGTAAGTATTTCATACAGCTGATGATGTGGGAAGATAATGGTTCTTTTAATTATGTTCTTATTGTAGGGTGTAACATAAATGTACACTATGAAAACTTTATTGTTCTTTATTTTTATTGCCACAGAAGCAAATATTCACCAATGATGTACTGCCATGTTCACAACTCCCAAATAAAGTAAATAGAAATAAAAAATGGCAATACAACAATTCAAGCATTTTAGATGTGGTGCAAAAATACTTCAGATTTTCAAATGTGTATTGTTATAAATCACAAAAGATTACAGCTTGACGCAGTTTTAGACACTGTTTTAAATATTTGTGTGTGTGTGTGTCTGTGTGTGTGTGACTGAAACATCAGTTACTTGTACCATTTATTTAAAAAAAATAAATAAATAAGGAGAATATCGTTAAATAATAAAGACATTGTTTTGAGGGACACAGGACATCCTTAAATCAATCTGAGGCTGAAGCTGCCTAAAAAAACGATGTTACATCATTTATTATTTTGATACTTTCATTTAAAGGGACAGTAAAGATAATTTTACACTGAAATCAGAGTAATTGTGTCATGAGTCCTGGATGTTTGTTGATGTACAGTAGTAAAGTCTTGTAGTTTTTAACTGAAAGTTCCCCAGCAGCTGTTGGTTTGTGTTTCAGGTGGTCCTGCTCAGTGGCGTTCACAGACCTCCCGAGGGGCAGGGGCAAAATGGCATTACGAGAGCACAATCACGGACCGGTGACAGGGGTTTGGAGTCTGTATAGATTTGCTCCCCCTCAGCTATAGTGGTGGGCAATATGATACAAATATAACAAATCTTTTATATATATATATATATATATATATATATATATATATATATATATATATATATATATATATATATATATATATATATATATCATGATTTTATCACAATTCTTTGTCTATTTTGCAAGCTTTTTGAGCATCCCAGCCAAAACTAATTTCCCTATTATAAAGCCTTTTAAGGTAACAAAATATGAAAAGGTATGGGGGATATTTAGTCCAAATTGCATCAGTAAATATATAAATCTTTGTATAAATGTTTTCTTTGTTATTAAAAAATGAGAACAAAGATACACATTACAAACGCAAATATTCTACACATATAATAAAGTGTTTTATTTTCAGGTACAATAGGCGTATTTAGCAGGAGCATTAAAAAATATATTAACAAATATAAGAATAAAACAGTATATACATTGATATATATATATACATAAATTGATTGTTAAAGCAACTGTATTAAAGTTTTGCAGTCAAGAGTATTGAGTGTTTTTTCTCTGTTTGTTTGGAGTTTTACATTAAACATTGTTATTATTATTGTTATTATTATTATTAATGTTAAAGGAATCATTCTGATTCTGATAATTCACCCAAAAATTAAAATAGTGTTTTGTTTTTTATACCTCGTGTACTCACTCAAAAGTTGTTTTAAACCTGAATGAGTTTTTTCTTCTGCTAAACATAAACTCTATTTTGAAGAAGATGGAAAACCAAACAGTTGCTGGTTCACAGTGACTTCAAGAGGGTTTTTTTTTTTTTTCTACCATCAAAGTCAATGTGGACCAGCAACTGTTTGGTTACACAGTTTCTTCAAAATGTCTTCTTTTGTGTTCAGCACAAGAAAGAAGTTAATACAGGTTTGGGACAGCATGTGAGTTAGTAAATAATGACAGAAATAAAATATAAGAGTGAACTATCTCTTTAATTCACAGGGCAGCATGTAGGCTACTGTCCCTTTAAGAGCTGCACACATCTGATATATAGACATGCATCTGTTTCTTTCAGTTGTGTACTTCCATTTTAGACATATCCAACTGAGTTAATACATAATCCTTGTGTGTTTTGACAGTATTGGCATAAAAAAAAATACTTAGTTCTGTAATCAGGAACAGTTTGATGGGCTTTTTGGTTTTCGTGCTATGCTATGTGTGGAAAACCGTACGTCAGAAAAGCACACAAATTAAACATTTAAATAACCAGCTTTAAAGCAGATGCCAAAAAATGTTGTTTTGTAAATGTGTGTGGTGTGAGAGTAAACTCGCTGAGTTTACACTGATGTTAATGTGCTGTAACTTGTATCACAGTATATTGTCTCGGTGGCTCCAGAACTGCAGCTGATAGAATGTGTGCTGCAGCACAATACAATATTTCTTCAAAAGCAGATCGTGGAGACATTTTTATCCTCCAAGAAAAAAATCATCATATCCTACATTCAGAAAGGGCAGACTGGGGGCAGACAGGACCGCGAGGGCACTTTAGCGTCGGACCTCAAAGGGGCAGGGGCTCGCCCACCCCCCAGCTCCCCCTTGTGCACACCACTGTTCCTGCTGATGAAGTAAATGACTGACTGAAGGAGAATATGTTCAAAATGTAAAAACAAGCAAACAAATAATGTGATGATGTGGTATTTTAATGACATTCACATTGCTACCTCACATCCTAGTAAGATCTGTACAGATGTTCAGTTGTTCAGTACAGATGTTCCCCCAGCAAGCTTCACTGACAGTTCGCAAATAATATCTTTATACCACATATGTTGTATCTTGTGACCCTGTTGTTTTTCCCCTTCATGTCTAATATTGTTCTAAAGGCCTCCATGTGATTGGTAAAATGGTTTCAATTTCACAGCAGTCACTTATATTTACAGAAAGATTGAAATCTTTAGAAGAATTCTGTTCTGCTGCTAAAGGGTGTGTCTCAGTCATGGTGGGGTGAGAATGTTTTCATATCTCGGACCAAGTGTGCCCTTAGATCGCAAGATCCTAACAAACCAAAAAGCTTTTTAAGTTTTTACAACTGATTTGTTCTGGTCTGGGTAGATATGTAAAGTGGATATACTGTATGTGTTTGTGTGTGTACTGTATATATATATATATATATATATATATATATATATATATATATATATATATATATATATATATATATATATATATATATATATATATACTGTATATAGTAGTCAGTATATTAGTCAGTATAAAAAAAAATGTTAATCAAAGTTATCCTAAATCAAGAAGCAGAATGTTTGGGTTTTAGGACAATTCTGATGAGAGGTCACTTCAAATGTGCATCTCAATAAAATGTCGTGGGAAAGTTTTTTTTTATTTCAGTAATTCAACTCAAATTGTGAAACTCGTGTATTAAATAAATTCAATGCACTCAGACAGAAGTAGTTTAAGTCTGTGGTTCTTTCAATTGTGATTATTTTGGCTCACATTTAACAACCACTACAACAACAAAAAAACACCATCTCAACAAAAATAAGACAACTGGAAAGTATGTTCATTTACTGTACATGTACTCAATACTTGGTAGGGGCTCCTTTTGCTTTAATTACTGCCTTAATTCGCCGTGGCATGGAGGTGATCAGTTTGTGGCACTGCTGAGGTGGTCTGGAAGCCCAGGTTTCTTTGACAATGGCTTTCAGCTAATCTGCATTTTTTTTGGTCTCTTGATTCTCATTTTCCTCTTTCCAATAACCCATATATTCTCTCTGGGGTTCAGGTCTATGAGTTTGCTGGCCAGTCAAGCACACCAACACCATGGTCATTTAACCAACTTTTGGTGCTTTTGGCAGTGTATGCAGGTGCCAAATCCTGCGGGAAAATGAAATCAGCATCTTCAAAAAGCTGCTCAGCAGAAGGAAGCATGAAGTGCTTTACAAATCTTGGTAAACAGTTGCAGTGACTTTGGTTTTCAAAAAAAAAAACATCATATATTTTGTCTATAGCATATAAAACTGCTTTGTAGGAAGATTTCAATACATGAGGATTCTGAATGGGATCTTTTTAGCGAGCCATTAAATGACTGAGACTCGACTCGGACCCCAGGTTAAAGACTCGTGAACATCCCTGGCTGCAGGAAGTAATCATGCACACTTACACACAACTTGATGTTTTTTTTTTATTATTATTTTTATACGAAACCCACCAGATGATGCCACTCAGTATAATAAATAAAAATGATGCCAGGAGAGAGGTGTAAATATGAGTCAAAATTGTCCTACTGACCTGCACCCGCAGAACAAAACTGTGTGTTAAAAGAATCTTTAAAAAGGTATTTTGTGTTTAATTGAGTTAGTTTTTATTATTGTTAGGCCTATATTGAATATGCAATATTTAATATATTTATTTAATCAGGAGTAGACAGGGGCAGGACAACATTAAAGGTGAGATCAATTTTAATAAAGTTATACATTTCCATGGTTCATTAGCTAAAAAAAATAAAACATTTACATGATTTTCTGATGCTATGATAAGCACACAATTAAACTAAAACAGAATAACAACATTTCAGACATGACGAGAGAGTGTATGTGCAAAAACAAAAACAAAAAAATTCACTAAAATCTTTAATGTGACACAAGAGCAATACCAAAACAGAGATAGATGACAAATATCCAGGCAGAGATTAAATGTGAACTAAAACGTACGAGTCAAGGGTCCGTGTATCAGCTCTAAAATATATTTGTTCATTGCTGATTATTTCTGCCGATATTTGAATACACAGGCTCCGTTGATTTCTGTAAGAAAACACAAACTCAATTAGAAACCTGCTGATGACACAGTAAAAAAATATATAAACTGTATATATATATATATATATATATATATATATATATATATATATATATATATATATATATATATATATATCAAAATTAATATATAATATATATATATATATAATACAATATAATGTTGCCTTAAATTCCTTCAGAATGAATATTAACTTAAGTCCAACTTTTATAAGTCCTTATTAACGTTTCTGCAAAACAATTTCTTTGATCTGGTTTTAGGATTTGAACATTTTAATTGATTGTAGCCTATGTATTAATGATCGCTGACGTTTACTTGATGTGAGTATTTTTATCTATAGGACAACATATATTGTCTAGGAGTATCCATAACAATAAATAGATTTGTAGGTCTATAAACACCACAAAAAATAAGACCGCAGAGCCTGGAGCCAATAGCTGTAGCTGGACTAGGTTAAGCTCCGCCCATTACACCCAGAGAGAGAGAGAGAGAGAGAGAGAGAGAGAGAGAGAGAGAGAGAGAGGGGTCATCTAGCTCTGCTAAGAAAGCGTCGCTGCAAAAAAGGAACTAAAAGTTAAAAATTCTTAGTCTTAGTTGCAGAGTACAACTGAAAATGTGAATATTGTAAGCGAACGTACAGAAAAGTTATCCATTTTTTCCCCCGTTCCACTGCGTTTTGTTTATACTCCGTCAAGCGCGCGTGTGAAGTGTTGCCTCGTCCACTTACAAGCATCTTCGGGAGTCTTATTTTCTTCTAATACTAAGCTGAAGTGTGTACGGATGATCATTCACATCTGAACATCGTTTAGACACTAAAGACAACTTGGTGAATAAAAAGCGGACGAGCGCACAATTCTCGTTAGTTAGTCTCCTCGACCACAGTAAACACGGAAGTGTATCGTTTTAACCTGTTTTTATACAGTCTTTGGTGTTAGGAGATAAACGTACTTTCTTCCGGGAAACACACAAACAAGTGTGGCGGAAAACTGAAAGTAATGAGGGAGAAGATGCAATGAATGTTAAAGTGAATGAGGCTGACGTACCGTGAGTACTTTGAGCAAATTAAGATGATAAATGATCATTTGTTAATAAAATAGTATTTTATTGTTACCGAGGAAAAGACACTTTACTGCGTGATAATACATTTAGGTTTATGCACATTGTTTAATTATTTAACATGTACAATATGTTTAATATTTACGTGCAAACTGTGCATGTTTTTTTTTTTTTTTTAACTGGTCCTTACAGAAGGTAATATGATAAAATCTGACCATTCACATCTGTCACTGTCTTACACACAAAACTTCAATCATCAAGCTTTAATCAGACTGCAACATCATCTTACAACAGTCATGAATGATCTTACCATTTTTTGAGGTTCTGGTTTAGGCAGTGTTTGATATATATCGTTGATCATGACTGCATTAACAGTAATCACAGTCATGTTAAAACATCAAGCTTTCAATCAAGAGGGTAATATTTCAGCATAAGTATTAATTGCTTACATTTCTGACCAATTTTCCTTTGTTTCCAGCAGAAGCAGCACCACAAGACTGCAGCTACAATAATCAGAGATCCAGCAGCAGCAGAAATCAGCACGATGTACAGTAAAGGTAAGCCCTGATCTGTAATGAACAAAATGAGCCATTAGTGTGAGTGAATCTGTCCATCTGACCTACAACAAACACTATCAAACAACAGCACTGTATAACTGAGAGAAAACATTAATTTCAGCGCTGACATACCTGAACATGTGTGACAGAGTTGAGTGATGTCCAGATGTGTGGTCTGGTTTGTGATGGGATTGTTGATCACACAGCTGTAGCTGCTTTTCTCCTGATATTCCACCTCCAGAGGTAGAGAGAGACTGATGCTGAGATCAGACACACTGATGCTGGACAATAAACTGTTTCCTTTGTACCAGGAGAGAGTCACATGACTCACATTCACCACTGAACACAACAGTGAACAATTCTGCTGTGATGAAGATGATGATGAAGAACATTGTGAAGAGTTACTGCTGATGACAGGAACAGGCAGATGAGCTGAACACATGAGACAATAACCAAAAACTTAAGTAAATCTAGTCAACAATCTTATTTTTGGTGTAGCGTGTTCACAATCCGTGAGAGTTTCTGTCAGTTCAAACTATAAAATGAGGAAACACTTCAGTAGTTCTATGAATATTCTGGTTCCAGTAAAACCAGAAGATACAAGTTAAACTCAGTTGACAGAATTTTTAGCATTGAAGGTCACATATGATCTCTGCTTACCGTAGACAGAAACATTGAATGTTTTTAATGACTTTTTAGCTCCACTCGTCTGTACTTCATAGACTCCAGCGTGTTGAGTTGTGATGTTTGTGATGGTCAGAGATCCAGTTTGATTGTCCAGCTTCAGTCTGTCTCTGAATCTCCCGTCAGGAACATCAGATGTGGAGAAGTTTGGCCATTTTTTAATTTTAGCTATAAAAGAATTGTTTGATTCAAATTTCCAAATGATGTCTTCAGCTTGTTGTACTTCAGTAACATTAGTTTTCAAAGTAACAGAATCTCCCTCCATCACTGACACTGATTCACCAAACACACCTGATGAACAAACAGATTTTACACTGATTAAGGCCTCTGGTGGTTTGTAGTTTGTTACTAAATGTGAATTATAAAACATTCAGAACAGCAGAACATTCAGCTGTCTAGTGCACAATGTACGTATGAAAATTTCATTAGAATACAAAAAAATACAAAGTCAATCTTGATATTGTTAATGCCTCTGTATTTTGTATATGGGACATTTAGATCAGTAGATAAACAGATTACTACCACATAATTTTTTAATCATTTTTAAAAAGGTTTTGTGTTTGTAAACCTTGTAATTGAAGTTACATTCACTATATCAATGTCCATTATTTCCCATGACATTTGTGAAGAATGTTACTGATACTTAAGCCACGAAAACAAACATAATTTTAAGACTTACCAGTTAAATGCCACCAACACAAACAGAACAAAACAAACATGTGAAACATTTTCTTTAGTTGTGAAAAGTCTGATCTAAAACACTTGAGCTGTTCATCTTCTGAATCCTCCCACGAAAGCGGTTGACCCTCCTTTAGGGGTGGAATCAACCACTAGTTAAATGTGGATATAAATAAATGCACGACTGGCTGTTTTTAAGACTACCAGCAATTCTTCAAATAAAAGCCGGGGCCTTTATTTACCTGAACTGCAGAAGGTAACACGCTTTTATTTTGAAGCAGGCTTTTATTAGAGGCAGGCCTTTATTTCTAATTCCATCTGTTTGATAAGTAATTGTTTTAAATAAACCGTATTAAATTAAAAGCGATAGCGTTCCAGTGGACAGAGATCATAACATTAGCACAGAATCAGTTCAGAATCAATCACCAAAAGAATCAGTTCAGTTCGGTTCAGACGCTCTGTGTGTCAGTCTGGTTCACACTGAATCACGAATGCGCAGTATTATCAGCTCCTCGGTTCTCGAATCGGATGCGTCCGACAAACAGTTCTCGGTTCAGTGTACTGGTGATCCGAAAACCGATGCAACCGGTTCTTGACTCGTGAATGAGAAACGCTCCAGCAGTGGGTGTGTTCATTCATTATTTGGCTCTGCTGCACAAATTTCCCCCGCCTTTATTTAAGACCGGCCTTTATTTGTCTGTGTTCACCACATCCCCGGCCACTATAAGAGACCCGGCGTTTATTTGACTACCGGTTTTATTTGAGGAATTACAGTATATACTAGAAAACATTCTTCGTTCTATCATTTAACAATGAAAATTTTCAAAAGAAGAGATTTTCAAAAGTGTTGGTAACCAAACAGTTGCTGATAGCCATTGGCTTCCGTAGTACTTCTTTTTTATTTATTTTTTACTATGGGAGTCAAATATAGTAGTATTTATAAGAAGAAATAAGTTCATGCAGGTTTGGAGGTTGAGTAAATTATTACTATCATTATTTTTTATTTTATTTATTTATTTATTCATTTTTTGTGTGTGTGTGAGGTATCCCTATAGGGTTAATTAATGTCTGTCATCTCACACTGTGGCACTATGAGCTCATCTTCTGAGTCAGACTGAAACCTGTGATTAGTTTTCTTTAGAAATGTGGTTTGATCTGTAAGATGAACAGACCATTTTGTGTGTGCATGTTTAGCTTGTAAGGAAAGAGTTTATTCCTGTTCTGCTTTTTGTAAATATCACAGTTGATATACTCAAAACATGTCGTAATCAAACATTGAATCCTTCATAAACAGTCAAATCGGAGAAACAGGACTAGTTTTGACTCTTTGTGTTGGATTCAGTATTTTATTTTACTGTAACTAACAATCTAGACTTACCTTTCATTTGTCTTTAATGACATTCACAGACTGACAGCCAAACAAAACACACAGTAATACACCAGATGATTTCCTGGAAGTTATAACCAATTAATGACAGAAAGGCAATGTTGGTCATTGCAGTAGCAGAAGCAATCATAAATAAGTTGAAATAAAAACATGAATGATTTGAATGACAATTAATAAATAACTTGATATGCACACAACTGCTTGGTCCAAACAGAGCTGGCTGTCATTTCTTCTGAATTAATTGTTATTTTTTTCTATTTTTCCTTTCTATTTTAGGTCATATGTTCCTGTTCTTTGTCTTTACTGCTGCAGTTGGCACGTCAGATACCAGATGCCGGAACAAAAAGGTGAACTGAATTAGTTTATTTTATTATTATTATATAATTAATAATAATAATATATATTAGGGGTGGCATTGTTCGCTGAAGAAAAACCGAACCGTTCGGTTCACAACAGACGGTTGTTCGGTTCGTTCAGTTTGGCATGTGCTGGGACCGCGGTTCAATTTAAATCTAAAAAAGCTGGTATGCTATAAATAGCACTTAAAACAAACAGGGTTCATCTAATATATGTTTCTTTTGATGGATGCGCGTTCTGGAATACCAGACATTACAACAGCGATGAAAAAAAAAAAAAACCCTGCACAAACCATTTACTCTTGTTTAATGTCAATGATTTATGCTGGAATATGAGCAGTCATTTATTCGTCATCATCTGGGTGCTGAAAGTGTGCGCGCACAGATGAGACCTGAACAGCACACATTAATATGTATTTAAACTAAACTCATTTAAGCTTTGTCAGTTTAAACATTTAAGAGCCAGAGGACGCAAGTTCGCACGCGCAGTGAGAAGATTTGTGCATGCGCTAATCAGAAGCACGCAAACCCGCGCCTCAGAACGAGCGCAAATATTAAGCTCTCTCTGAAGTATTGCTGGGCAGTTTGACCAAAACTATATATCTTGTTTTTTTTTCAAAATAATACAGTTTTTTTTTTTTTTTTTAGGTGTACAATGCATTTTCTGCTGGTTGATATTCCAAGACGTGCTTGCGGCTAAGGTGCTGGAATTAATTGCTTGTGTTGCCGCCTTTTAGCCCGACAGCACTTGCATAAAATGGATGTTTGGTCGACGTCGGATTTTGGAAACCAAAAATCCTCCAAACAACAGACCAGGCTCCTCTTTTTGGCTGTAACGCCTGTTTCACACATAATATGCGTTTCCATGTCAACCCATGTCCATTTGTCCCGCGAACAATGCGCTTTCACTTTAATTCAGTGCCTGCAGCACAGCAAAAATAGACTCAGTATGTTAACAATCGTTGCACTGCTGCAGACGACGCACCGCTCCTTGAACGCACTGATGGACCGCAATTTCGTGCAGCTGGAATCCGTTAATACGCACTCCAGATGGACTATGTGTGAAACAGATGTTATAACGTAACACCAGAGCACTGCTGTGTGTACCCTCACCACGCCTCGCAGTCGCTGCTTAGAAGTGCAACATTGTAAAGGGTCCGTATGAAACAGTGTCGCGTGGCCGCGGTGCAGCATAACGTTCGTTCCAAACGCTGAGTAATTAAATACACCGATATGGCAGTATATTCAAAATTAAAATCATAACGAAAATATACTAGAGATGTGCCGATACCCTTTTTCTCTTCCCAATACCGATTCAGATACCTTGGCTCAGGGTATCGGCCGATACCGAGTACTGATCCAATACCCGGTTGTTTATCTGTATATACTACTACCCCTTTGTAAATTGCTAGAATTATTTTATGGTGTGCTTCAGACTTATCCCTTAATAAAACATGAACAAATACATGGTGAACTACTGTATTTATTACAGTATTTTTATTATCTGACATGAATTTGACAGTAATATTATTTATTTTCTTAAGCGAAAAAGAACTTCAGATGCAGCCAAAAATCTAACACCGCAAACTAAAAAAGGTATTTTAGTTTTACAATATAACTGTATAAAAAACCGCAACAAATAAGTATAGGAATATAAAAGAAATGATATAGTAATCAGATAATATCTTTACCACCATACAAGTAAAAAACAAGCAAACGTCTAGGCATAATTATTATTATTAATAGAGACGTATTATTATTGCTACATAGAGATATAGCTAAATCTACTGTAGGCTACAACAGTAGCTTAACATAATGTCAATTTACTCACGTTAAACTGAACATTTCATTTGATGGGTTGCCATGAAGATCTTTGAATGTCTGTGTGTATGATATGACAGTTTTCTCAAATGAAATGGTAAATTCTCATGAATTGATGGTTTATGCGTTCATGTTCTCATATAGTGACACACTGCAGAGACTACAAAACAGCGAGCTCCCACGCATCTGCGCCCGTCACCCACAGAGATGTAGATTGCAATGCATTCTGAGCAGCGAAGAAGGAACCATGCAGCGGTTAGGCAAAGCTAGCGGTCATAACTAGGTCTTGTTTAAGAAAATGGTATCGGATCGGTATATTGGTTGATGTACTAGCCGAAGCCAGAATTTGCTGTGGTATCGGTGATATTTCCGATACTATTATCGGAATCGGAAAAACTCTAAAATATACACCGGTTTTCGGTATGAACCGGTTTACCACCCAGCACTACTCTGAATAATTTTTTTAAATGGACAAATTCACACAAAAATTATGTCAAAATGCTCGTTTTGGTAAGTATCCTATAGCAGACATAGCCGGCTGAACGTACAGTAGGCCTGCTGTATCAGTGCATTCTCTTAAAGTTCTTTATATTAATCAAACAGCGACAACAAAGAAATCACTCACTGCTCTTGATTAAAAAGCTTTTATAACTTTGATAAAGAATGTTTAATTTATACAGTGCAAAATGCAATGCTGTTTTACATTTGATTACTTTATTCAATTTGTGTACCTAAAAACTTATGCAAGACCTGCCTAAAAAAAAAAACCACTGAAAATCACTGTTTGTTGTTTGTATCTTTACTCTTTTGTATTTATTTGTGCTGTTGCTTGTAGTTGGATAGAATATTCTTCTTCTTTTTTATTTATTACAAAAGTATAGTGTTTCCATAAACATAGCACATACCGAACTGTACAGAGCAGGTTACTCTGGGTATGAAACAAAGTCTCTGCTTTCAAAGTTTGTCATTTTAAGAAATATTAACAATATACAGTATACCATTTTGTGGCTTCATTCACTATTACTGATACTAATCTACATTCCCTCCAGAAGTCTGAGATCTACTAGTGAGCAACACCTTGTGGTGCCATCACAGAGAGGCACAAATACACATTCCAGAACATTCTCATTCACCGTTCCTGGCTGGTGGGGTGATCTTCCCAATCCTATCCAGATTGCTGCTTCCCTGTAAATTTGTTAGCGACATTTGAAAACTCATCCCTTTTGTCACCATCTAACTTCATCCTAAAAAAATAAATTAAATAAATTAAAACAATAAACACCTGTGCTTCTCTTTACTTATTCTCCTGTCTAGCTTGTACAATTTGAACAATGCCTGAAGCTTGGTATTATGAGCACTTCCTGTGCCTATTTATCTTTTTTAAGATGAATCGTTTGACGTATATCCGATTTTAGATTGCTTTGGATAAAAGCGTCTGCTAAATGAATAAATCTAAATGTAAACATCTTTAATGTGTTGGGAAAGATTGCTGTAACGGCTCAATTGTGGAAAGATGGAAATATACACAATTTTTCAAGTTCAGGTTGACTGAATCTACTCCTGTCTGGTTTGTTTGACAAAAATGGCAGATTCTGAATTATGATTGGTCAGATCGCCTGTCAATCAAACTCCCAGTGGAGTTGCTGTCAAAATGTGTAGTTACAAAATCTACCAGCAGGTGCAAATGGGACATGACTGTAACTGATGTTCTATTTTCCCCTCTGCTCAAAGTTTTTTCCTCTTCTACAACTGGGTTAAAGATTGTTAGGCTAGACTCAAGGTCTTTCTCTACTACTGTGTGTGCGCCAGTGAAAGATTACTAATGTTTAGGCTACATGATAATGTTATTGTGCTGCTTGCAGGTGGAACTGTAAAATGTATAAACTGTAATTCCACAAAATTCTCATATTGCTAATTTTCAAGCTTACATTGTTTTATTTTTAAAATGACTAAATATAGTTGCAAGTAGCAATTACAGGGCCAAGCACTACAGAAGCAAGCATCAGACCAACTGCAGAAATTAGTAGTTGAAGCCATTTTATGATGATTTAGTCAAAAAAGGCTGAAAAATAAATACATACAACCTCTGGTAACATGATTTATTGTCTTTTCACGTTTGAACAATAGGTGGCGCTGTTATCAAATAGATGTGGTGTGTTCTGTGTGAGTTGACAATGGCACACACTAAGTTTGGTGTCCGTAGGGCAAAGCCTTCCAGAGAGAAAGGCAGACAGGACGTTCGGCTGTCTACAGCAACATTGGTATTACTGTTCTCAGCATGACCCAATTAATCTATTAATAGCAGTCTCATTAAAATAGGCAGAATTCACAGAAAAGCTATAAACATTTCTGTATTTTCATTATAACTTTTCAACACAAGGTGACACTGTCTCAAAACTTTTTGAGTACTTTCAGGTCATTGTCTCAATGGTACATAAGTTTTTGTAATGGACACCAATACATTCGTATAATATAGCATTATATCATAATAATCTATTGTAGTCAATGGCAATTTCATGTTTTGCTCAATAATAGTGCAACCATTTTTTTATGTGTCCTTAGAGTGTGCGCACACATATGAAAAAATTACGCTGACTTTGTTTGCATTTATTTGCATTTATTTGCTACTTGATATAAACATTTTGTTAATTGGGCATTAGCATATAGCTGGCATGCTAGAATTTCCAAAAAAAAATTGTGGTTTCGTCTCGTTCGGAGTAACGGTTTCTAAGATATTTTCAAATGTTTTTTAAGTGGTAAAATGCAGCGTTGCACAAACCATAAGGCAACACCTGGCATGTTTGGTATGGCTAGATTCAGGAGTCTAAAAAGGTAACTCCTGTGAAAATAAGTCGACCACACCCAAAGTTGTGTGAATATGTGAAAATTTAGCTGACTCAAAACTTCACAGGCTCCTTCAGCGCATCGTGCAGATGACCCATACCATGTTTCCTAACGATATGTCAATAGTTTCGTAAAATATAGCATTTTACTACAAATTAACAATTGCTGACATGGGAAAATTGGATATCATTCGACTCGTGATGCACCTAATCTAAACAGTTTTCAGATTTTTGGCCAATCCATTAAGAAGTTATGCATTTTTCATCTTGACCATTAGCTGGCACAGCTAGCACCGAAACACTGCAGCTGTGTCCCAAAGTTGAGTTTACACACTTCGAAGGCCACGGACTTCGAAGACCAGGCCTCTGAAGTGCACAAAGGGCCCTCTGAAGTGCATGAACGACGCTCCGCCTCTGCAGGATTTCCTAATTGCAACACCAGATGTTCCCAATTATTGCTCTAATGCATAGCAACGAGATGAGAGCTAACGATTGACGAGAGGACAATCCTGCCAGGATAGGTGCAGCCAGAATGGCTCTTTTTGGTTTTTATGTTTAACGTCATAATGGAAGATAAGGTGGTGAAAGTCAGGCTTAGCCAAGACTGAGGTCAGGTAAGTTATAATGGTTTGCTGTGCCTGCGTCCTTATACGAATGTTGTATTAAGTGTAATCTTTATAATGGAGTTGTTCCAACAGGGCTTAAGCAGATGGTTATTCAGCCACTGCTTAAAAAGCCTAATTTAGACCTGCTAGAACTGAAGAATTTTCCGGCCCATCTTAAAACTACCATGCCTATCAAGATTTTAGAGAAGGTGGTTTATTCCCAGTTGATGTTTTTAAGTGGTATGAGATCTTAGACAGATTTCAGTCTGGTTTTAGGGTACGTCACAGCACTCAGTCTGCACTTTTACGAGTTGTTATTGACTTCCGTATAATCAGCGATGCAGGTAACACGGCAGCTTTTATTTTATTGGATTTAAGTGCAGCTTTGACACAATAGATCACATGATTCTTATAAAGCGGTAATCCCAATTAATTGGAATTGTGGGACGGTTTTAAGAGTAGTTCAAGTCTTATCTGTCAAATAGATCATTTTCTGTAAAGTATGATAACTTTGTTTCAACGGCAATGCCTGTTACTTGTTATTTTCCTTGTATATGTTCCATTTTTATGTAGACGATACATAGATTCTATTTACCTGTAAGAGTTGGAGTGAATTATGGTTCCCAATTTGTTATTTGCATGTCTATAGGACGTTAAATGCTGGATGACTCAAAATCTGCTTCAGCTGAACCAGGGTAAAACTTGAGATTATATTTTTTGGCCTTCTCAGAGGATGTTTAGATATGTAAGTAAGTAAGTAAGCTTTATTTCTATAGCACTTTTCACAGACAAAAAAGTCACAAAGTGCTTCACAAAATTAAATTAAAATATACACTTAACAGATATACTCATGCACATAACATACAAATATACACAGATACACAAAAACATACAAAACCATATTGCTAATTAAATGCTTGTCTAAAAAGATGCGTCTTAAGGCATTTTTTAAAAGCTTCCACTGAATCCAAAGCTCTCAAGGCTAATGGAAGGAAGTTCCAGAGCCTTGGAGCCACCACATATTTGGGTTCATGGTCCGATTCTTTCCAAATAGGGAATTACCAAATAGGGAATTTAGGTGTGGGGTTTGACCCAGAGCTGAAGTGTGACCAGCAGATTAATGCTGTAGTTAAGAGTTTTTTTTTTTGTTTTTTTTTTCAGATTAGATCTATTGCTCGATTTAAGCCTATTCTGTCAAGAAAAGACTTAGAGAAGGTTGTTAATGCCTTTTTTTTTTTTTTTTTGCCTCGTTTGGACTATTGCAATGTGGTGTATCTGGAGTCCTGCCAGAACACTACTTCATACTTGCAATTAGTTCAGACTGCAGCAGGCTGTTAGTGGGTGCTAAAAAGGTCATCATATCTCATCATATCTCTAGTTTAACTTCTCTCAAGTGGCTACCAGTGAGCTACAGGATAAAATATATAACTCATGAACTCACTAATGAAGTGTTTTATTATTATTAATGTACAGCACTTTGTCTGCAGGTACAGCTGTAAAGTGCTCTATAAATAAAGTGCATGAATGAAGTATGCAATTTTGACACAGAGTTTGGACTATATCTAAACAGTTAGACTCACATCCATTTTGGTGTTCATTCCAATCCTTTGACTCCGGGTGAGCCAAGTATTCAGAGAATATATATATATTTTTTTTCCTTCTATGCCTTACGGTTCAAAAGTTATTAACATAGACATAAGTGAAACTTGGACAAGCTACAGAGTCAGAGTTAGAGACTCCAGACTTGCTATGGAAATGTTGAGACTATCTTCAATATCAGTGTGCCAAATTTCTCAACTTTCCCACAAACAGTTTTATGGGCTGCAATAGACTCAGGAGAGAAAAATGGCAATGAATGGATACAATAGGGTGCCTATATGTACCTTCGGTCGCCGTGATTTAACCAAGTGAGACGTGTTCCTGGATCAACATTAATTGTCCAAAAATATAGACTTAACCCAATCCCAACCCCTAAACCTAACCCTACCCGTACTTTATTCCTAAAATCAGTGGGAAATGATAGCTGATTCCTTAAATGTTATATCTTAATTATGATTGGTTGATTGGAAATGTTGTTCCAGGATCAACAAGGAAGTGTCGATCTATCATTCACAGCCCATTGTGAAAATACACATAATTATACGATTTAGCTTGCTAGCACACATCAGATTTTAGACAGAAATCGTGGTCACGTCAAATATTTTTGCACCTGCTTCCTGTGGTTCACTTAAAAAAATAAGCAAAACACTACTACAAACTGAGCTCTGCCAAGGTGCACTGGAGAATTGAAACTCTGGAGAGGATCTCGAGCAGCAGAGAGAAAGAATGCATTTAGGGCTGACTGAAATTCCACTTTGCTCAGAAGCTTTATGCCAGAGCCGTGCACAGATGTTTTGAGGGGCAGTGGCCCAAAATAAAAAGGGGCACTGGGGTGTGGGTGCTTGTTAATACAAATTATAATGTTGTTTCAAATACACAAATTAAAGAGAGCACTCTGTAATAATTTCAGACTTTATTGTAGATGTCTTGATAAGGATAGTCTCTCCACATAAGGCATTGTAGTTAAATTAAATCTCTGAATTATAAACTGTTTTTTTTAATGGGATATTACTGGTTTAGTTTATCATATATACATATTTTGTAGTTTATTTGATAGGGATTGTGTACAAGTGTACCAAATCCTTTTCGCATTATAATCAGATATATTTTTCCTCTTTTAGTCACTAATGGCCAACAAACTCTCTGTTTAGTCTGGTTTTTGGAAGGCTTCAACTTAAGTGTTCAACGCATTGTTTCAGAAATGCAACAATTAAATATTGAAATGTAAACTTTTCAAACACAAAAGTTTTATTTTTTATTTTTTTATTATTATTTGTTTCACATTGGTTTGAATCAGATGTGGTCAGATGGTCATCTTCACCCAGATGGTGCATCTTAACCACTGACTCAACTCGGGTCAACTTACCCCAACCCCGGGCAAACTGAGCTATGGTAACACTTTTTTTTTTTCTTCTAATTTTTAGAACGCTTTGGCATACATTCTGATCATTAAAATTATATTTCATTAGGATAGTATAGATACTTTCATTATACTTCTGCATCATTTTAACTTTATCTTGCTAATTTTACCCCACTCTCCCCTATAAGTATTAGACATTTAATTTAATATTTTACAGCACAAATCTATATATACTAATAAACAACTCATTTAGAACATTTATATTATTATTATTATTATTTATTTATTTAACCTACAGGCCTACTGTTAATATGGTTTTAATAAAATGTATTATAGTATCAAGACAAGTGATTATAATGGGAAATACACTTAATTACAATAATTAAAGTGTGACAAACTGCTAAATGTTCTATATGATGATTTACCTGCTCGTTTGCTGGAGCTTTGTATTCATGTTTGCAATGTTAAACTGCCTTTAACAGCCCCCCTTTGCTCCTTTTCTCTTTGTTTTTATTTGTGAAAGCTATTTATTTATTTTATTTTTTCTAAAACGTGTAACGTTACCAACAACAGCGAATTGCGTGCTATTTCTATTTGATCTGATCGTGTACAATAATTTGATTAGACATTCTAATTATAATACCATGGATATTTTGTTGTTATTACTTTTAAAAGACCGAGAGCAAATTATTACCGAAATCAATACAAAACCAAACTAGCAAATGACTAATTCTGCGAATCATCCACTGACTGTAATGTGGATTGTAACGCATCTACCTGTTAATGCAGCGGGAATTTTGTCTTCCACTCCAGAGACCCATACACAGATCGTGCTGCAGAGCGGGGGGGGGGGGGGGGCGGGGGGATCAGGGGCAGTGGCTCTAGCCACCGGGCCACGCCCACACCCCTGTGCAGGATCCTGCTGCGTACCTTTGTGCACTGTTCTGGATCATGAGTTAGAAAATGCCTGGAATGTTGCTTACTCTTTTAACTACCTGTAAAACTGCGTCGCTATTATAGAAGAAGAACATAACGTTTTTCTAAACCGCTATCTGTATTCATACCTGCTGGGAATATTGTGAAAATGACGCTTAGAATTCTCTGCAATTCACTTTCAGGGATCTTGTTTTTACTCGACCACGGTAAGACATTTATTTGTTGCATCCACTCTCCCGAATTCTTCCCACCCTGCATCGTGGGTACCATGGTTGAATCGAAGTTAGATTATATTTCGATTTTGCAAATTAGATCAACGTTGATATCGCAACATTGTTTCACCGTTTAACCTTCATCACGACTGAATTATGGTCGTTCTGTAGACGTGGGATCAGCATTGAATTAGGTGTTGATTTAAAGTGAATCAACGTTGATAACGCGAATTTGTTTCAACGTCGCATTTCAGCATAGGTGAATACACAACTGTAGCTAGTTTGCAAAGTCTCTTCCTTTCTCTCCCACTTGTGTGCTTTCTGTACTTTCCTCTATAAGCAAAAACAAAAACACCAAAAAGAAATCCTTATAAAATATAAACGTTGATATTGAGAGAGATATTTCACTGAAAACTGAATGCAAAACAAATCACACAAAATTTTCATTTTACAGTTCAAGAACAGTAATGTTGGAAGGATATTCATTAAACACTTATTTAATATAGTCAGATGAAAGTTTACAGTATTAACAGATTATTCACAAGCAGTGTTATCAGAGCCCCCAGTTAATACTGTTTTAAACAGAACCCTAGCTATTCAGTGTATTTAGTAAAACAAATCAAATTAAATACATTTTTATTAAACTAAATAAAATCACAACCTATCACAATCTCTACCAGAGATTAACAATTTCTTACCAATGATTTCTTACCAAGCTGGATCTTGACTGTACAAGGGGTAAGATTAAATGGTTTACTGAAAGCTTCAGCAGGATTTAATTATATACCATTCCTTTAAACCAGTGGTTCTCAAACTTTTTATAGTTTTAAGTACCACTTAAGAGAGAGAGTGGAGGAGGGAGTCGTGGCCTGGTGGTAAGAGAGTTTGCTTCCTAACCCTAGGTTTGTGGGTTCGAGTCTCAGGCTGGCAATACCACGACTGAGGTGCCCTTGAGCAAGGCACTGAACCCCCAGCTGCTCCCCGGGTGCCACAGCATAAATGGCTGTCCACTGCTCTGTGTGTGTGTTCACAGCTGTGTGTGTGCACTTTGGGTGGGTTAAATGCAGGGCACAAATTCTGAGTATGGGTCACCATACTTGGCTGTTTGTCACATCACTTTCACTTTTCCAGAAAATATTTGGCTTTATGAGTACCACCATAATGGCCAACATTAAATTTTGGCAGTGTAGTAGTCCTAACTATTCAGCTACGTCTCTACAGTTCAAAAATGGGGCAGCTTAATTCCTAATAAAAATATTTATTATTGTCAACCACTTTAACATTGTAAATACACAGTTTGAACATTAACACTGCACTGTGCTTACATACAGGTAAATGAAAAACGTAAAGATGAAATTAAAATGTCTTATAATAAGTTACATAACTGCAAGTTACTGTACTTAAATGTGTATATATATAAAAAAAACGTCACTCAAAGATTTAATTTAAATGTATCAACAATTCATATTAAATTGTGATTCCTCTGTATACCACTAGGAAGCCTGACAATTTGAGAACCACTGCTAATCTTAATTCATTTAAATTGTACCGACATTTGCAATTATATATTTCAGAAAACACGAACAGAGTACGTTATCTTTGAGACCATTATACGATTAAATATATATAACACAGCAATTGCATGAGATTTATATCAAGAACACTTGGAAAAATATCTAAAAGACAGACATTCCATCAGCAACATCAGTTGCACAACATCAGATGAGCATCTAACTTCAGCTTCCGTGATAAAGCAATACAAAAATACACACACAGGTATTTCGAAAGATAATAAAATATAGCGATTTCTTACCTCATTTTGCCTGCAGTGCAGGACCTCAAAAAAAAAATACAAAAAATTAACAGACAAATATAAAATAATTCGGGACCGACTGAGCAGTTACAACGAGCAGCAGCTCACAGTTAGCCGCCTCACTCAACAAAAATAACGGTCATGTAATTGTCATGTAAAGGCGCGACCCTTTTCATTGTCTATTTTCTTGGATGACAGCCAGATTAACAAATCATAATCAAAGTAATAAAGTAAAACATCTAATAGGAATTTTTTCAGCATTTGCCGCTGCTGACAGTGCCGTTGTGCTAGGTGGGCGTGGCTTCCGCAACTAGCTCCCTCCTTTTTGCCAGGGGGGAAGGGTTTCATATTTCATTGAAGCATGGGCGCCGCCATTAGCGGACCCCCACCTGCTGTTAGCATCCCATTGACTCCCATTCATTTTGGCGTCACTTTGATAGCGAATAACTTTACATCTGAGGCGTTTAAAGACTCCATTTGTCCATTCATCATTTCTAAAGAAACACGAAAATGTCTCTTATGTTATGGCCCTTTAGAAGCAGTTTTTGTAAAAATAGGCTAACGATTGCATCATAACCAGCGACTCTGTCGCACAGTAGATAAATTACCGTGTGGACAGGAGGAGAAGCTCGCAGTCAATCTTTTACTGTCTATGAGGCTATCGGGGGGACGTGGAGTCATGAAGTCAAGGGAAAAACCCATATGAGTCCATAAAAGCAACGTGACAAAAATATTCAACAACGTCTGCAAGATTCGGTGAGTGATTCAGATTTCTCTTGACACAGCGATTAGAAGACTTACAGGTTGCTCACGTGACATCTACGTCATCAAGCTCAGTTTGAGTCTGCGCAGTACGATCGACCCCCAGGAAGTGCGTGCTTCTAATTGACTTCATTTGTCTCCGTTGAATCCAATGGAGTCGCTGTGTCCGTTTCTTTTACTTTCTATGCTTTTTGCCCATTTATGATTGTCTGAGAGTTGTGCGGTGACACGCTGCCAAGATGGCGACGTTGAAACAACAACTGTGTCATTATTTCAACCATATTTCTGCGTTGAAGGTTGGTCATGTGCCGTCTGTTTTTCAACTGTTCAGCTTTAAACATTGTAATAATGTTGTTTCAATGTTATAACAACAACTGACTTTATTTCAACCATATTTCAACATTGAAGGTCAGTCATGTGCCGGCTGGGTTTGACCATGGGTATCTGTTGTGGCAGATTGTAACATAACAAACCAACAGCTGCTGAAAGAACTGAACATAATTTGTGTAACATTGTTAATGATAAAAAAAGGAACATAACTGCTGGAATGCAGTCTAATATCAGTTTCAATGGCCTTGTAAATAATGAGGCCAATATAAAAATGTAACATGTCATATATTATTTAGGCTACATGGGAAAAAACAGGCTGTATTATCTGAACATCATATTATTTATGAATGATAAACATTTTCACAGCAATATTGTAACAGTGTTGTTTTGTTTATATATATATATATATATATATATATATATATATATATATATATATATATATATATATATATATATATATATATATATATATATATATATATATATATAATTTTTTTTTTTTTTTTTTTTTTTTTCAGTCGCATCTGGTGTTGGATCAGATAAACTGTCGGTGTCAGTGATGGAGGGAGATTCAGTAATTTTTCACACTGGTGTTAAAACAAACCAACAAGAGGATATTAAATGGTATTTCAGGGACACTCGCATCGCTCAGATCAGTGGAGATCTCAGTTTTATCTGTACAGATGTTCAGTGTAATGAAGGGACTGAGAGATTCAGAGACAGACTGAAGCTGAATCATCAGACTGGATCTCTGACCATCATGAACATCACAAACACTGACTCTGGATATTATAAACTGAAGATCATCAGTAGTACCAGCAGCAGTGAAAAAGCCTTCAATGTTATCGTCAAAAGTGAGTTATTATATATATATATATATATATATATATATATATATATATATATATATATATATATATATATATATATATATATATATATATTTTTTTTTTTTATTGTTTTCACAAAATGTGTAGCTGAATTCAGATGGAGATGACAGCATCTAATCATCTCTGACCAGATGATAACTGTATTTAAAAGAGGAATTTGTTTTTGTTTGTTTTTTAATCAAGAAAAGGCTTGTTGCTTATTTTATCTTCACAGTTCATTCATGTGGAGATTGTTATTAATTCCAGCAGAAAGATCATCCAGCCGCTGTTGGTTTGTGTTACAGGTGTTCCTGCTGCTGAACGAGATGAAGTGAAGACAAACGAGGGAGAATCTGTCACTTTAGATTCTGGTGAAAGAAGAAAACCAAATGATGTGTTGACATGGTTTTTTAATGACACTCTCATCGCTCGAATTACTGGTGATCCCAATAAAACCTGTACAGATGTTCAGTGTAAAGATAATGACCAGAGATTCAGAGACAGACTGAAGCTGGATCATCAGAATGGATCTCTGACCATCATGAACACCAGAACAACAGACTCAGGAGAATATACACTACAGATCAAGAGCAGCAGCAGTTTTAGTATCACCAGAGAGAAGAGAATCAGTGTTAATTCCATTGGTGAGTGTATAATTCAGTCATTCAATGCTGTTTCTTTGAGGAATAAAAAAAGACCCTTCAATAAGTCACCTCAACAAAGTGTTTGGTTTGTGGACTAAAAGCTTTGACAAAAAAAAAAAAAACACACTGAATAAATTTAGTAGCATGCCAAGTATATGGCATTTTTCCTGTGGCTTGTTTCCTGTTGACTACAGTTTCCCTCTACAGTTTTTATTCGTTATATGGCATATACGCTTACATATGTTTACATGCACGCTTATATAATTTTTTTTTAAAATGCACATTTATGGTTCTGTCAGACGGAATTCATTCTAATTGATGATTCTGACTGTAGTGTTTCCATGAACGCTAAATAAAGTGTCGGGTTGATGTGCGCGTCTATATGTCACAAGCTTCAAATAGAAAATGAATTTTTTTTTTTTTTTTTTTTTACATGCGCACACTGCTCAAATAGTGAAAGTGAAAAGTGAAACTGACATATAGATTATATAGAGTTGCTCACTGCTTACATAACTACTCTTCTACACAGTTTCTTTATTAGTTTTTATAGGCAGAATTAATATTTACCCATTTATGGATAAATATAGCCTACCTATAAACATATGCTGTACTGCTGATTTATCAAAAAAAAATTTAATAAAAAAAATTCCCATCCCCACGTCCCAAACCAAATCCAAAACAAGGTTGTCTTGCTCCACTCAACAAGCCGGGTGATAGTAGAGTTTTATAATGACAGGACATGCATTTATACAACACTTTATTCAAAAGGAAGCATTATTCACAAAGGCTTTTCAGTCAGACTGAGCCATCAATCCGATAACAAATGGATTATTTGGTTGCATGTGAATGTAGCCAACTCTCTGTCTTTATCGGTTTCAGATTCAGGGTTATCTTCAGCTGCTGTAGCAGGAATAGTTGTTGTTCTGCTTGCAGTCACAGCTCTGATTGCTGGTTTGATTTACTGTCGCCCAATGAGATCTAGAAGAGCACCACAGCATGTAAGTATTTCATACAGCTGATGATGTGGGAAGATAATGGTTCTTTTAATTATGTTCTTATTGTAGGGTGTAACATAAATGTACACTATGAAAACTTTATTGTTCTTTATTTTTATTGCCACAGAAGCAAATATTCACCAATGATGTACTGCCATGGTCACAACTCCCAAATAAAGTAAATAGGAATAATTAATAAATAAATAAAACATGGGTTTGGAATTTTCAGAGAGCAATTGTCTTAAAAGAAAATGGCAATACAACAGTTCAAGCATTTTAGATGCGGTATTGAAATCGTAATACTTCGCATTTATATTGCTGCAGTTAACATTTATGTGTGTGTAACTGACACATCAGTTACATTTACCATTTATGAATCCATTTGTGATTTTTATAATTTTATTTATTTATTTTTTTTCAGGAGAATGGTGTTAATAAAGAAATTGCTTTGAGGCACACAGGACCTCCTTAAAACAGTTCGAGGCTGAAGCTGTCTAAAACAACTATGGAACTTCATTTATAATTTTGATACTTTCATTTAAAGGGACTCTAAAGAGAATTTGGGGATTGAGAGAAGAGGATCTGCTGAAATTTTACACTGAAATCAGAGTAATTGTGTCCCGAGTCATGGATTTCAATTTAAATTTTTTTTTTTATGAATTCAAACATTTAGACACACAATATATTAGCAATAAGGTAAGAAACTAAGCAATACATTGCTAGGAATAGATGAGCAAGTGCTTAATGTTTTTAAGTATATGCATTTTTCAAAGCTGCTTAAGTCTTCTAGACATGAATAATGAAAAAGTGTTTCTTTCTTATCTTTTGTCTATGTCTATTCACAAAGACATTATAATGCTTATCGGTTATGATTGCATTTTCCACAATTGCCTCACCAAGAAGAACAGCATAAAAAAAAGTAATTTCTCACACAGTCTTGACTTTTTTACTGAAATTATTATGTTACTAATGTATGTGGCTTAGTCACTAACACTAACCCAGGCTGGAACAAACTCTGAATAGACCTTGAAACTGAGCTGCAGCACGGTGGCCAAGACCACACAGCAGTTTAACAGGACATGTTCCACTCAAAACAGGCCTCGCCATGGTCGACCAAAGGAGTTGAGAGCACATGCTCAGCAGGATTACTGGAACCATGTCCTGTGGTCTGATGAGCTCAAGTTTAATTTATCTAGCTTGTGTGGTGGCTGCCAGGTGAGGAGTACAAAGACAAGTGTGGTGGTGGGAGTGTCATGGTCTGGGGCCTTCATGAGTGCTGCCAGCATTGGAGCTACATGTACACTGACATACAGAAGCAGAGCATGATCTCCTCCCTACAGAGACTGGGTGGCAGGGCAGTATTCAAACATGATAGAGACCCCAAACACACCTCAAAAGATGGCCAAGGTGATGGACTGTCCAAGATTGCCTCCAGACCTAAACCCTGTTGAGCATCTGTGGGGGATCCTCAAATGGAAGGTGGAGGAGAGCAAGGTCTCTAACATTCACCAGCTCCATGATGTCATCATGGAGGAGTGGAACGGGACTGAGGGTTAAGGCAGTGCTGGAAAAAAATGGTTGCCACACAAAATATTGACACACTGGGCCCAATTTGGACATTTTCACTTCGGATGGACTCACTTTTGTGGCCAGCGGTTTAGACAATAATGCCTGTGTGTTGAGTTTTTTTGAGGGGACAGCAAATTTATATATATATATATAAACACAGAAACTGGTTTCTTAAAATAAAATTAACATTTTAGGTTTGTGTCACTCAGCTTTGTATGTCAAAACTTCCCTAAAATATAACAGATTCAATGTGATGTAAGAAAATATTTTGTGAAAATGCATATGAATGTATTTAAAGAGCTTTCTCAGCTCACCAGATGTGTTTCCTGCATTTCAGTCAGCAGCTTCCTTCAGAAACTTTGACATTTTGGAGCTTCTCTTCTGTTGTAGAGAGATTATATTATAACCTCCTTAAACCACATAACATTTTTTTCCCCCAATATTTGATAAAAACACGTTTGAACTAACGTTAGATTCAGTTAATTTGCGCTCCTTGTAAGTGACGTCAAGGATTAACAGGATGGCACATATTTTAGGCTAAATCAATAAACCAAACTGACAGCAAACCCTTTACAAAGATATCAAAACCTCTCCTCTACACATGAAGATTTTTAAAGAGCTCAAGGTAAAGAGTTAACTTAATTGCCTGAAAACAGTTCAGATGCTAACAGACTCTTTCAAAGTTTTATGTCCAAGTAAATATTCAACAGAAACGTGTCAGTTACATGTAAGAAAGTATTCGTAACAGTTTTATGTAATATTTGTCATTTTAGGTACTAAACTCACCTGAAAAAAAATGCAAACAGCAGCGAAAGAAGTTTGTCAGTTGCTGTTGTCGCCCGGTTTCTATGGCAACTCCCTCCGCTCCACCATTTGAATGAGACTCCAGGATTCAGCTGAGCTCACAGCCATTAAAAAAACGCCTAAGACACTCAGTATTTGGAACTTCTGGAAATAGAACACTACATAAACATCACATTTAACATTTGTTAAATCGTGAATTTTGTTCTGTAGTTATACGACCAATTAATACAGCAAAATGGACAGTGGGAAAAAAAGCACTTTTATATTTTAAGATTTTGTTTTCATTTGAAAACATGATTGCAGTGTTTTCATAGTAAACTAAAACAAGGCTAATATGTGTGTGTGTGTGTGTGTATGTATGTATGTGTATATATATATATATATATATATATATATATATATATATAATTTTTTTTTTTTTTTGGGGGGGGGGGGGGGGGGGGGGTTATGCAAAACAGTATAAAGATAGATAAAATAAACAGGTCTACTGGTCTTTTTTAATTAATAAACACCACAACACTATTTAAATAATTCAACATGATTATTTGTATTACACTACTGTATATAAAATTGATGAGTGTGAAGAACCATTATTCTAAAGAACCTCTCTGTTCTACAAATAAAATCTATACAGAAGTTCAGCGTAAAGATGGTGATGAGAGATTCAGAGACTGACACTGGACAATCAGACTGGATCTCTGCACAGACCAGTCTGACTGCACAGACCACAGACTCTGGACTTCATAATCTAAGGATCAGCAGCTGCAGTATAATCAGGAGTTTCAGTGTTACACTGGTGAGAATGAGTTGTTCATTTAATGGCTCAGAAGTTATTTCCACTGGTACTTTCCGGCTAGTCCCTCATATTTCTACTTGTTTAACCAATATTGTCATTGTCATACATAGCATTAATACACTTTATATGATTATGAATTAATTGCATAGTTATTAATTAATGAATATTAATCAATAGTAGTGTGAGAAAAATTTTCCTTTGAACTGTCCATTACCCCCGCAGAAGCATTGAAGGTAGAAATAAGCTGAAGGGAAGGTAGAAATAAACATTCTCTGGAAAAGCCATGGAAATGTATTAACATGTTTAAAGTCAGGAAAACTGGCAGAGAGGGTTTTTTAATGGACCTTAACATGTGGAACATGAGGCTGCACCTGCAAGGTTTGCTATAGCAACGAGACTGTTTTGACTATCACTGCTTGTTTATAATCTTGTGGGGTGTCTCTAAAATTTTCTGCTCTTCCTTGCCTTTTGTTCATCATCTTTGCTTATTTCTACCTTCCCTTCAGCTTATTTCTACCTTCAATGCTTATGTGGTGATAATGGACAGTTCAAAGGAAAATTTATTAATATTCATTCATTCCACACAGCACAACTATCTGGGGCAGCATCCAGTTGCTGCTGCTGTATTCACATGATGAATCATAGACAGGAGGTTACACACCACATGGTCTCGTGTTCATGGCAGCTTTCATTGGCCAAGGCTCACCCCTCACCCATGATGAAAGGAACTGTGATTGGTTGTTTGACATGTCGGTCAAACAACCAATCACAGTTCCTTTCATCATCGTCACGTTTTGAGGTGTGGAAATTCTGCCATAATAACAAACTGGTGTGTAAAACTCTCAGAAGAATTTTAAATATTTCACATACTACAGCGTTTATGTGATAAGCGCTCGTCGTCACTGCCGTAAACATGGTGGCTTTCTTCGTTCGTGAGGAGGTTTGGTGCAACGGTATCTTTTTTTCTAGGTGGAACTTGGGACGTGGTTGATAGCCTCGCGAGTCAGTATAAAGAAAAAGATGTTAAAATCGCGAAAAAGGTTGTGCGATTTACAGGGATAAGCTAAATAGGGATGACAGGGACTGGTATGTGGACACAATTGGCACTATTAACGGTTTAGATCCATATGAGATTCCCAACAAAGAGTGGAGCACCGACTAAGCACTTTTACATTACAGATATCTTCGGCTACCTTGTTTGTTTTGTGAGCACCTACACTTCAGAATAGTTCCGAAGCTACAAGTCATTGAAGCTACAAGTCTCATGTGCAGTTCACAAATGGATGGGTTCAGGAACTGCAAATCATAGAACCAGCAAACAGTAATAAAGTAGTGCAGTAGTGCGGACAAAGGTAAGCTGTGCTCTACCTAGCTGCTAGCTTAGTAACCGTTAGTGCTAAGTACAATTCACACATGTACTTTTAATTATTTGTTTAAAAAGTGTAGTAAGTAGCTGTAAACCCTCCCATTTTTTTTTTTCCGGGGTTCTCACGTATTTGAGCTCTTTTCCCGCTGTCTCCCCGAGTATTTTCAATATTTAGCCCTTCCATCAGACCTGTCTAGTCTCTGTGCTGTTGTCCTGTTGCTACTCCTTGCCCTTACAGTGAACAGATGTTTTCAAAGCATCGTTTTGCTTACTTGAAAGCAACCTTAGCGTGATGTTGGGCTTTTATAAGATGGTGTGGTTGTTGTGAGAGCACAATTTCATGTCTATCTGTAAGGAAAGTCATGTCAAACCTAGCTTCACAACTCGCTTTTTTAATGCTGCAGTTTTGTAGTAACGTTACAAATTTTTGCTGTCAGCAGGGGGATACAGTAGCAACAGAAAGATGAATGTTGAAATTCTCCCACATTTTGGATGAGTAAACTGGGAAATTTCCATTATTTCCAATGTTCAATGTTGACTTAAGCTGTATAAATTCATATTCAGATGTTATGGTCTCCGTGGTCGCGCCTCCAAGCAGGAAAGCGGTGGAAAGTTAATCCATTCTCATTTTATTTTCCCCATGGCGATTATGTGTTGCGCTATTACACCCCACAATACAGCAACGGTTTACCATGGTTGTAATAGATTTTTAATTAATCAAATTAAGACACACGGATGAGAAGGAGTACGTCTAAACACTGCGCAGTAGTCCGAGTAGCAGTAAAGGAGGCCATCAACATGGCAGCCACGCCAAGTAATGAAGTCACGACGCCCAAGCCCTATAGGAAGAATCACCAACAACTCTGTCTTGTTCGCAAACTACGTTTCCCATAACTCCTCCCTGACCTTCCTGCTGCCGCCCTTTATCTTGCTCTCTCATTGGCTGTAGGTCATTGCCAGTGTATTTTTGAGTCTTACTTCACACAGCGGAATTTTGAATCACAGACAGATCCAGATATTTAGCATGCCAAATATTTCAAATGCATTAGGGATTCTCTCAAATCGTGTCATTTGAGTGAATGAGCACTGATTTACCTCCAATTTTGGGTATTTATCTGCAATTTTGCAAAACCTGTCAGTGAGTGAAAAACAGGGCTAAAATTGTGCAATGTGAACTAAGCATTACCGATACATTTAAGTTATTGGTCTTAATCTGTCATCTGACACTAATTTCCTTAATTATATGACAAACCCTATTTAACTGGCTGTATTCCTCCCATTTTTACTGAGATTGTAATATGGCGGACAGCTTTAAGGTGACTGAAACTCTGCAACAGGAGGTTGTCTAGATGAAGGCCAAAGGGAAGACCAGAAACTGGTCATTTAAAATCTGTGATTTCTCAAGATTTGCAGGTTTAAATTGACATTACTTCATTCATATCCACCAAAAAGGTTGTTCACATAAGACAAATGTGCGAGAAGACAGGATAACGCAGAGAGTTTCTATGGGGAATCGGTTCAGCACTGCAGCTGGAATTGCTTGCAGGTTCAGCACTGAACAGGGTAAGGATCTGTCTCAGCACGTTTAAGAGAAGTCGGACAGAAAACACTCTGCAGTGACCAAGCCATTCATCAGCAGAAATAATTAAAAGGCTAAGCTCACTTTTGCTGAGGAGCATGTTGTATGAAGAGAGGAGAACTGGTCCATGTTCACTTTGATGATCATTTTATTCATGTGGGTCATAAGGGAAACATTTAGTTTGGTGCCAAACTGAGTAAAGACTGAAGCCTGAGTGTGTAAAGAAGTCAGTGAAAGGTGCAGCAGGAAGTCTGATGGTTTTGGGGACTGTTTTGCTGCAGCAGTAGTTCAGGCTCTTGTAGAGCTGCATGTCAGTGTGAATACAAATGTTTATCAGAAGATCTTTCAGCAACATGCAAACTTAAAGTGGGCTCTTCTGAACAGTAAACAACCAACAACCAAAAGTACCCTAGTAACCACATCACAAATTAACATTTACACCTTACTATATGCATAATTGTTAAATTAAGTTCAGTAATTTTAATTTTGGACTTTTTGTCTTTGGGTGTTGTGAAACAGACTGAATTGATGAACAATAAAAATGTTAAAAACTAATAAAAAAACATTGTCAGTTAATAGTATCCAGGACAGGAATGGAAAAAAAAAAACAATCCACCTACAACCACATGCTATTCACAGACAGACTATAGACACCTCATAAACAAACATAAACCACAAACATCCAGTAGTAGACACATTTTCATGCACAAACTCCACTCAACAGATACTGATATGTCTTTATTTACTTTTTGAAGCTGCAAAATAGAATTTTAATGGATGGACAACAAAGTTAACAAAACATTAAAAATAAAGTCATGTGGTTGCATGCACCAAAACTCAACAATAGACTAAATACAGAAGTTTGATCCCACAGCAGGATCTGGTACTTAGAAAAAGTTTGATAATCTTCTCATGGTGAGCGGTGCATACTCTATGTGGTTCACCTCTTTAATGTTCTGTAAAAAACACATCACACAGGATATAGTAATAACAGCTAAATTAGATATGTGGCATTCACTTTGATTTCTTGGAGACTTTATCATAGTAATAAGTACTCAAAGAGTCGATTGTGAGTTTATAATGAATTGGAAAGCCCTAATTGTATGCAAAAAATATAAACATGGTGCAAGCTCAATAGGAGAATTGACCATTTTTCAAATGCATAATTAACAGCAGACATGTGACCCTCTTTGAACAGACCTGTGAACCATGTCTTTGGTTGAACAGTAGCATGTGACGTTCTGACTTCAATGATTCACATGAAGAATTTCACACGAGAAGTTCTAATTTCTAGTTAAGTGGCATCTTGAGCAAAGTGTTCCTGACATCTGACGTCAGTTCTTAACATACTATTGACATAAATTGTGAGGCTTTACTTTGCTGTCAAATAGTTTTACAGCATGTTTCTGCTAAAATAAACAATTGCTACTACCTACTTATATGCATATATGAGAGTTATTCACATTAATGTCAATCTTATGGGTTTTACACATATGAATTGATGCAGTGACTAAATACAGATTAAATTATCTTACCGACTGTGCTTTTCTTTTGATGAACAATGGCTCGGCATAAGTGATCATTTCTTCACAAGTCTGAACTGTTCAAACAATAATAGTTGCATTAAACAACTGCTCAATCATAACTACAGTATATATATTTCTTTACAACACATGTTATTAACATACATAATTTTTTAACACACAAATAAATAAAAAATATCACTGTATTTTTTAAAATGCCTTTTCTTATTGTAATTTTGTCTATTAATTGATTAAAATATTTAGAGTATATTTTTCATATTAGTTGCTTAAAAGCAGTAGAAAACACTTGCCTTTTCTGTCAATTTTCCTACATTTCTTGCAGATGCAGCACATCACGACTGCAGTTACAATCAACAGAGATCCAGCAGCAGCAGAAATCAGCAGTATGTACAATAAAGGTAAGCCCTGATCTGTAATGAACAAAATATGTAGCTGTTTTTCTCCTGATATTCCACCTCCAGAGGTAGAGAGAGACTGATGCTGAGATCAGACACACTGATGCTGGACAATAAACTGTTTCCTTTGTACCAGGAGAGAGTCAAATGACCCACATTCACCACTGAACACAACAATGAACAATTCTGCTGTGAGGATGATGATGATGAAGATGATAGATTTTGTGAAGTATCTCTGGTAAGGTTAGGCATTGGCAGACGAGCTAAAAAATATGAATGAGCAGAATTATAAGAAGTTAATCTCAATAACCAGCTTTTACGGCATAATGGTGAATTACCACAAACAAAGAAAAATGTGACATCCCTTGTTTCCGTTTTAAACTGAAGTATATTCAGATTTTTAATTTAATAAAACAGGAATATGCTTAACAAATTATGTCTTAACTCACCATAGACAGAAACTGAATGATTTATTTTTTTGACACTGAATCTTTCTGTTGAGTTTAACCCCAGTTATCTCTACTTCATAGAGTCCAGTGTGTTGAGTTGTGGTGTTTGTGATGGTCAGAGATCCAGTCTGTCTGTCCAGCTTCAGTCGGTCTCTGAATCTCCCATCAGGAACATCAAATGTTAAGCAGACTCTATAAACTCCGCTGATTTCAGCGATCATAGTTTTTTCAGCTCCAAAATTCCACATTATTTCATCTTCATGTATTTCAGTAAGTTCAGTGTTTAGAGTAACAGAATCTCCCTCCATCACTGACACAGATTCACCAAACACACCTGATGAACAAACAGATTTAACTCAGAATAATAAACTATTTTAGGTTTAGAAAGCCTGAAATCAGTTTGTAACGGCAGCAAAGACACCAAACAAAATTAAAGTCACCATATTGACAGACAGATGTGTGGGAATCAATAATTTGATCTGTTTTATGTCTTAAAATAAATGTGACTTTACATGATACATTCATTGGGTAAACTTTAATTCTGCTATACGCCTTCAATATCGTCATATTTTTATATGTGACTAACTTAAACAGGCTTACTATTTTTCCAAAATTTATAAACCAACATGGAAAATGTATTTGTAACTTACCAATTAGACAACACAAACCGAACAAAACAAGCGTGAGAAACATTTTCGTCAGTTGTGCAGCGGAAAAAAAATTAATTTCTTCAGTTGCTCAGTGACTCTTCTGAATCCTCCCTCAACAGAGTTTGACCACCCTACAGTTCACACACACTCTGAACACGTTATGATCGTATACACACACACACACATACACACAGTATGCATATGTGTGTGTGTGTGCGTGTATCAAAAACAAAAATCTTTATCAAAAAGACATTTAAGTTTTTATTTATTTATTTATTCATTTATTTTTAAGTTTTGCTATTTTTTTTAACATTGATTGTTTCTGGAAAGTAGATTTTGATTGTGTCAGTTGAAAAAGAGAGTGGAAACTTGGATTCGTCATCTTAAATGTAATGATAAATCTTACAGATTTAAAAAATGATTTCATAATCATAAATCTTTTTTTTTTTTTTTTTTTTTTTTTTTTTTTTTTTTTTTGCAAATAAAGAATATCTTCCATCTCTCATTGAGGGTCTTAAGCGTGACACAAGCATCTCAACATTTGAGTCAAATTGAAACCTGGGGTGGTCTCATTTCCTTCAGAAATCTGATTTGATCTGTTGGGTAGACAAGCAGCTCATGCAAGAGAACGAGCTTTTGTTTGATGTGTGTTCAGTTTGTAGGTTAAGAGCTTCTTCCTGTCCTGCTCTCATCAATTTCACAGTCTGACTCTCCTCCTACACAGAACAGCTTTACAGTCACTTAAATGAATCCTAAAATTAATCCAAAAAACTGTCAAATAAGAAATGCTTCGGTTCCTCAATTTATCCTTAATAGATTTTTTTTTTTTTCAATAGATTAATTGTATTAATGTTTTTTAATGATTGGTTACAATGCTGTAACAGATGTGATGAATTACACAGAAGGAAAATTGAAATGTTTCTGAAAAAGTTTTCTAAAGAGGAAAATATGTAATCAGAACTTCGGAGCGAGGTGCAAAGACGGCAAATCATTTGATACAGATCAGAAACGGTGCTGGGGTTGAACTTCGGAGCATGCATCATGAATCATTTGATTAAGTCCAGGTCAGGACTTCAGAACACAAATCATTTGATTCAGATCGGAACTTTTTTTTACATGTTTTTTTTTTTTTTTTTTTTTTTTATAGTACAAAACTTCAAACCATTGAGGCAATACAGTTATAAAAACTAAAACACAAATGGTATATATCCATACAAAAAATAAGCATGGTTTTACTATAGTAAGTTGATGTTGTTGGAAGTCATGGACTAGTGGTTAGAGGGTTAAAGTTGTGGGTTTGCGTCTCAGACAGGCAATACATGACTAAGGTATTATTATTTACAATTATTATTATTATTATTATTATTATTATTATTATTATTATTATTATTATTATTATTATTATTATTATTCATGGATCATGGATGCCCATAACCTGCGCCTTTCCTTTTGGTCTTCTAATGCACCAATAGTTCTAAGAGGCAATATAGTCATGTCGTTTTGGATACATCATTCTCGTCCAAAATGACGTGAAAACCTTGAGCGCTGGACACTCTCATGCGCTGTATGTTTCATTCATACTCGAAGCCAGAGGGCGCTCTCGTACGGAAATCCAAAAGAGACTCATATGATAGAAGTAACTTTTGACGCCAGGAATCATAAACCTGCTTACTGACCTGACTGAGGACGAAGGCGAATGATTTGCAGATCCTCAGCACCACTGACAGACATCTAATCTTGTGAAATGTGTGGTAAGTGCTGCTGCTCCATGTATTAGTGTAATCGCGAATCTCGAAAGTGAAAGTGAAACTAAAAGGGATCGTGCATTCAAATGCAGTGTAGTGGCTCCCTGATGCCCGCAATTTATATACAATGTAATTACCCAATGATACATATATGTATTTTCCTCCCATCTCGTATTTAGTCCCTGGAGTTGGTCAAAAAATATTATATAAGACAAATCATTGGTTATTGTCCAGTCATGTATTTTATTTCTTAGACAATGCAATTTTTTAGACATACGCCAATTAGACGTACATAAATATTATTAGGCCTATCGTTATTATTACTACGTTTGACATTTCTGAACCCCAAACCAACCCCCCCCCCCCCTCTCTCTCTCTCTTCTGAAATGATTGGCACTCCCCTGCCCTGTAACATAACTGAATATAACACTTTAGCTATATGCTGTGTTTTCTTTATCTTTATATTGGGGATCAAATATGTTGTGGCTCCATGTGAATTTTACTAGGTGGGATATACATACATACATATGTGTGTTTGTGTGTTTGTTTATTATAATCCAAGATATCCTTTTTTTGTGTCAATTTCATGTGCTTTACATTTGACAGAAATGCATGTATGTTTCTCAATTAACGTGGTTTTAATATGTTAATAAATGGAAGTGAATGTATTTGTGATGTTTGTTGTGGTTTTAAATACTGAGGGTTTTAAACAAGAAGACGACCTATGGATCTTTTCTTAAAAACATCAATTAGCTTGAAAGAACGATGGTTAAAAAAAACCTGTACACCAGGACATGAACTGATGAAAATACCTTTAATACAATGTGAATCACATAAAAACATCTATTAAATTATTAAAAATGTTATTTACATGTTAGATTCAAACAGTAAGACATTCATCTTTGGAATGGTAGGAACTCCGACCATCAGTTGTTTTCACTTCATTTCTGTATTTAATGCAGCAAGTAATCACACACACACACACAACGTGATGATGTTTTTCGCTGATGTTATTCAAAACCCACCAGATGGCGCCAATAAATAAAAATGATGCCAGTAGAAAGGTGTAAATATGAGTCAAAATTGTACTACTGACCTGCACCTGCAGAACAAAACTGTATTCTGTGTTTAATTGAGTTTTTTATTGTTAGGCCTATATGATTGAATATACAATATTCAATATATTTATTTAATCAGGAGTAGACAGTGATAGAGGCATTTAAACTTGTGAATTAACAGAGTGATTAGCTAAAAATAGAACATTTACAATATTTTCTGAAGCTATGATATACAGTACACACAATTAAACTAAAACAACAAAAAAATACAACATTTCAGACATGAAGAGAGAGTGTTTGCAAAAAAAAAAAAAACACTGATTAAAATCTTTCATGTGACACAAGGGCGACAACAAAACAGACGAAAAACATCCTGGCAGAGATTAGATGTGAACTAAAACATATGAGTCACGGGTCTGTATCAGCTCTTAAATATATTTGATCATTTCAGGCTCACACAAGCTCCTTTCATTTCTGTAAGAAAACACAAACTCAATCAGGAACCTGCTGATGACACAGTTAAAAAAAACATTTCAAAATAAATATATAATACAATATAATTGTGCCTTAATTCACTCAGAATGAATATTAACATGAGTCCAACTTTTATAATTCCTTATTAAAGTTTCTGCAATAGTTTCTGGTTTTTAAAATTGGAACATTTTAATTGATTGTAGCCTATGTATGGTTTAATAATCGAGAGAGAGAGAGAGGTGCTAGACGTCATTTAGCTCTGCAAAGTTAGCGCCACTGCAAAATGGTAGTCCTGTAAGGTAAAATGTAAAACTGTGTTCAGTCTTAGTTGCAGAGTAAAACTGCAAATGTGAACGATATTGTGAACGAGCGTGTATCCATATCGTTTTTCATTCCACTGCGTTACTTTTCCATTGGTTTTGGTTTTATTTATGCTCTGTCAAGCGTGCACGTGATGTTGTCATGTTCACTTATTAAAAGCATCTTCGGGAGTCTTATTTTCTTCTAATACTAAGCTGAAGTGTGTACGGATGATCATTCACATCTGAACATCACTTAGACACTAAAAACAACTCATTGGTGAAAAAAAATCGGACGAGCGCACAATTCTCTAGTTAGTCCCCTCGACCACAGTAAACACGGAAGTGAACCGTTTTAACCTGTTTTTATCAGGCGGCAAGGAAGTCGACCGGAAGTTGAAGTCGGCCGCGTGCCGCCATCTTGTAGCAGAACTTCATTTACGTTAGCATCCCATTGACTCCCATTCATTTTGCCGTCACTTTGACAGCGAATAATCTGAGGCGTTTAAAGACTCCAGTTGTCCATTAATTGTTTCTAAAGAAACACAAAAATGTATAAAAGGCTCCATTACCTTGTAGCTTACTTTATGTTGCCGTAGATTCTGTTTTTGTAAAAAATGGGCTAACGATTGCATCATAACCAGTGACTCTCTGTCGCACAGTAGAGAAATTACCGTATGGACAGGAGGAGAAGCTCGCAGGCAATCTTTTACTGTCTATGAGGCTATCGGGGGGACGTGGAGGTATAAAAAGTCAAAGGAGATAATTAATCAGAATATTTACTCCTGCTCACTCACGCCAAAGAACTCCCCGCTCAAGCTCGCCGTCTCTGCAAGATTAACGATGGCAGTTTGCACGCACAGCTACTAGAACATTTACATCTGTCAGACAGGTTGCTGACGTCATCAAGCTTAGTTCAGAAACGGAAGTGCTAAAAATAGCTAAAAATGGGCTTCACTTGTCTCAATTGAGTTCCAATGGGGTCGCTGTGTCCATTTCTTTTACTGTCTATGGTTTTTATACAGTCTTTGGTTTTAACCCACGATCGAGATAAACTTCTTTCGGAGAAACACAAAGTGTGGTGGAAAACTGAAAGTAATGAGGGAGAAGATGCAATGAATGTTAAAAGTGAATGAGGCTGACGTACCGTGAGTACTTTGAGCAAATAAAGATGATACATGACAATTTGTGAATAAAATAGTATTGTATTGAGGAAAATACAATACTTAACTGTGTGATAATAAATTTAGGTTAATGCACATTGTTTAATTCTTTCATATTTTTAATATTTACAATATGTTTAATATTTACATGCAAACAGTGTAAATAGCATAAAAGCATGCTTTTTTTTCAACTGGTCCTTACTGAAGGTAATATGACTTGTTCGCTATTGGTGGGAACCCCCACAAAAATGTCATATCCGTTTATACGGTGGAAAACAAAGCATTCAATTTAATGCGCAGAGACCTTGTCAGGCGCTTAATCTTTACTTTTTGTGAAGATTTCTATTGATTTTTGCTCAGTGCAGTACCGAAAAGTGTGCGTTCTGTACCTCCAATAAGTAAAAAAAAAAAAAAAAAAACTGATCTGAAGATGTACGTATATGACTGATAACGGACTACTGGAGGAAGCACTACTTAGGCCCAATCCCAATTCAATTTTATACCCCTTCCCCTTCCCCTACCCCTCCGCTTACCCCTTCTCCTTGTCCCTTGAAACAGAGGGTGAAGGGGTAGGGGAGAAAATATTCCCCTAAGGATTGGGACCCCACTACCATGACGTCACACGTCATCATTCGTCGTCTAGCTCTTACAATACACACATATACTGGTGTGCATTAGAGCCTTTAATTATCGTTCTGTATTAATGAGCTGCTTACTGACACACACATGTAAACTCACTCTAAAAAGATAAATGCACAGACTCTAATACACGCAATTTCCCTCTCTCTCTCTCTCTCTCTCGATTAGGCAATATTTGAGAAAATGGTTTAGCGATTTCTAATTATTGGGGGGATTTAGTCTATGGCAGTTATCATCCTGATCAGACATATGCTGTGGCACTATCATGCAGTCTGTAATGATATGACGTTAGCAAATATTAGCAATTTTTTGCTAACATTTCTTTGAGTAACATGACCGTTAATATGAACTCACAATTGAATGTAACATAAAACAAATGATTACTTTTCGTTAAAATCTTTATTTATGCCAAAAAAAGATTATATTTATGTGTCTTTTTATTCACTGTAGCAGCCATGTTGCCGAGATAATTCATACCCCTTCGTTTGAAGTGTGGTCCAGAGAAATCTTCATTTGAAGGGCTATCTGGCCCTTCCCCTTACCCCTACCCCTCCAACCAAAAGACAATCGAGACACCCCTACCCCTTCACGTGAAAGGGGAAGGGCTAAGGGGTAGAATAAGGATTGGGCCTAATACTCTGCAATGATCTGTCTTTAGTCCTGTCCCCTGTACGGGTTACAGTAACCCTCCTTCATATCACAATCAAATAAATCTCACTCCCTAATATTCTGTGATCTCATAATCTGTTAAAACATTTACTTTTATTATTATACACAAATTAGCCATTGTATTACTATAGTAAATGCATTGTAGGCTAGCCAGGTTTTTATTTTATTATTATTATTATTATTATTTTTAGGCGTTTTTATTACCAATTATAGCCTATAACCACAGTTTTACTACAAATAATAAACTATGGTTAGTGTAGCAAAAGTTTTTACCATGGTTTAACTAGTAATATTTTATATAGAAAGGTTCCTGTTATATATTTATTTTACTGCTTGTATTTGTGAAAATGAGTAGGCAGCCGCAGCCAGTGATGGAGTACTCGAGTCCTGGACTCGGACTCGAGTCCGACTCGAGTCACTATTCTTTGGACTCGAGTCCGACTCGAGACTCCATTCTCTGGACTCGTGACTCGACTTGGACTCGTGGACTGATGACTCGTACTTGGACTCGGACTCGGATTTGAGCATTCATCACGTTGTTTTTTACAAATAATATTATAAAAAATGTTTCGTGCCCAAGACCGGCCGGGATCAGACACTGCTACCGCTCGCTCTCTTTGCTTGACAACACACTCACTGACGTCACTCACTTTACTTTTTTTCCAAAGCGCTCGGGCACTTGCGGGAAAGGATGAAGCTGATTGGTTAGTTCTTGTCACATGACCCGCGGTGCGCTTGTGGCATTCTGAAAAGTTGAGATGTTTTTAACTCGTTGCGCGTTGCGGACGCGCCTGGATGCTTCCATTATGAGCGCGCATACGCTTCCATTATGAGCGTGCATACTGCGCGCCTACATTGGAAATAACGAACATGAGCGTTACACACACACACACACACACACACATTCACTTGAACACATACAATCACACTCACGCTAAATCACTCGTCAATGAGCGTGAGAGAGCGTTTGTGTGTGACAGACGCTCTCTCTCTCTCTCTCTCTCTCTCTCTCTCTCTCTCTCTCTTTCTCTCTCACACACACACATACACACACACAAACACACACACAGTCATTGTAATATGCACGTTTCTTTTTTTCGCCGAGTGTATTTCTGTAATACAGTGTTAAAGGATTAGTTCACACAAAAAATGAAAATTTCCTAATCATTTACTCCTCCCAATGCCATCCAGGATATCTATGGCGTTTTTTCTTAAATTAAGTTTTTTAAGGAAAACATTTAATGATGTTTTCTTCATATAGCTAATGGACTTCAATGCCTACCAACTGTTGGTTGCTATTGTTTCCTCAAAAAACAAAAAAAACAAAAAATCCAATACGGGACTCGAGACTCGACTCGGACTCGAACTCTGGTAATGGTGACTCGACTTGGACTCGACTCGGACTCTTCTTTGGTGACTCGGACTTGGACTCGGACTCGAACACTGAGACTCGAGACTCAACTTGGACTCGACAGTTGGTGACTCGACTACAACACTGGCCGCAGCACACACCACACAAATTAACGCTGCTTATTTCAAGGCACAGTGGACCTAAATGTTAACTGTTTTGGCAATGTTACAATATTTTAAATACATACATAATGAACTACGACGGGCTTTTACTCAAGTCTTTATCACTTTATTAAAATTAAGCAAAACAAAACATCAAATGTTTACTTTTCACAAGGCTTGTAGTAAGTGCCTCTTGCTCCATTAAGTAACGTTAACAGAAAATGTCGGGAAACAACACCTTTGTCCATTCTGTCGAAGTTTGTCCAGTCACAGATACCGTACAGACAGTCCGACCCAGTACGGCTCAGTTTTTATTCGTATGTTGCTCTGTCGAGTGGCAGAAATGATTCTACACCATGCTTTTCCAATGAGGGGGAAAAGGACTGTTATCCCCCACACTGACTCCGCCCACACAGCTATGACAGGACACCGAACAAGTCATGATCAAACCTGACCACCCACATCTGTTCACTGTCTGTCATATTACATACAAAACTTCAATCATCAAGCTTTAATCAACACGCTGCAACATCATCTTACAAATCAGTCATGAATGATCTTACCGTTTTTCATGGTCTTGGTTTAGGCAGTGTTTGGTATATATCGTTGATCATGACTGCATTAACAGTAATCACAGTCATGTTAAAACATCAAGCTTTCAATCAAGAAGTTAATATTTCAGCATCAGTATTAATTACTTACATTTCTGACCTATTTTCCTTTGTTTCCAGCAGAAGCAGCACCACAAGACTGCAGCTACGATCAACAGAGATCCAGCAGCAGCAGAAATCAGCACGATGTACAGTAAAGGTAAGCCCTGATCTGTAATGAACAAAATGAGCCATTAGTGTGAGTGAATCTGTCCACTATCATACAACAGCACTGTATTACTGAGAGGAAACATTAATGTCAATGCTGCTGTACCTGAACGTGTGTGACAGAACTGACAGATGTCCAGATGTGTGGTCTGATTAGTGAATAATTGACAGAGTTTGCTGATGTCCAGATGTGTGGTCAGGTTTGTGATGGGATTGTTGATCACACAGCTGTAGCTGTTTTTCTCCTGATATTCCACCTCCAGAGGTAGAGAGAGACTGATGCTGAGATCAGACACACTGATGCTGGACAATAAACTGTTTCCTTTGTACCAGGAGAGAGTCACATGACTCACATTCACCACTGAACACAACAATGAACAATTCTGCTGTGATGAAGATGATGATGATGATGATGAACAGTTTGAAGAGTTACTGCTGATGACAGGAACAGGAAGACGAGCTGAAAACATGAGAGAATAACCAAAAACTCGGGTAAATCTCATCAACAATCTTATTTTTTGTGTTTATGTCAGTTCAAACTATAAAATGAGGAAACACTTCAGTAGTTCTAATAATATTCTGGTTCCAGTAAAACCAGAAGCTACAAGTTAAACTCAATTGACAGAATTTGTAGCATTGAAGGTCACAAATAATCTCTGCTTACCGTAGACAGAAACATTGAATGTTTTTGATGTCAGTTTAGCTCCACTCATCTCTACTATATAGACTCCTGCGTGTTGAGTTGTGATGTTTGTGATGGTCAGAGATCCAGTCTGTCTGTCCAGCTTCAGTCTGTCTCTGAATCTCCCGTCAGGAACATCAAATGTGGAGAAGTTTTGATGTTGTTTTTTAATTTTACCTATAGAAGAATTGTATGATCCAAATCTCCAAATGATGTCGTCAGCTTGTTGTACTTCAGTAACATCAGTTTTCAAAGTAACAGAATCTCCCTCCATCACTGACACTGATTCACCAAACACACCTGATGAACAAACAGATTTTACACTGATTAAAGCCTCTGGTGGTTTGTAGTTTGTAACTAAATGTGAATTATAAAACATTCAGAACAGCAGAACATTCAGCTGTAGTGCACAATGTATGAAGATACAAAGTCAATTATGACATTAAAAAATAATCTTGATATTGATAATGCCTCTGTATTTTGTACATGGGAGATTTAATTCAGTAGATAGACAAGTTACTAAAATATTTGTAAAATAATTTTTAAATAGGTTTTGTGTTTGTAAACATTTCAATAAAAGTTACATTCACTATATCAATGTCCATTATTTCCCATGACATTTGTGAAGAATGTTACTGATATTAAAGCCACAAAAACAAACAAACATAAATTTAAGACTTACCAATCAAATGCCACCAACACAAACAGAACAAAACAAACACGTGAAACATTTTCTTTAGTTGAGAAAAGTCTGATCTAAAACACTTGAGCTGTTCATCGTCTGAATCCTCCCACGAAAGCGGTTGACCCTCCTATAGGGGTGGAATCAATGAGATCTGTGCGAGTTATGTGTGGTTATAAATAAATGCTCAACTGGCTCTTTTTAAGACTATATACATTCTTCGTTATATCATTTAACAATGAACATTTTCAAAGGAAGATATTTTAAAGAATGTTGGTAACCAAACAGTTGCTGGTAGCCATTGGTTTCCATAGTACTTTTTTTTAACTATGGGAGTAAAAAAATAATAATAATAAAATAAAAATAAAAAATAATAATAATAAAAATATTTTTATATATAGTGTTTATGAGAAGAAGGAAATTCATACAAGTTTGGAGGGTGGGTAAATTGTTATTATTATGTTATAATTTTATTTTTTGGGTGGGCTATTCCTTTAATAAAGTCTGCCATCTCAAACTGTGGAACCAGCAGCTCATCTTCTGAGTCAGACTGAAACCTGTGATCAGTTTTTTTTAGAAATGTGGTTTGATCTGTTAGATGAACAGACCATTTAGTGTGTGCATATTTAGATTGTAAGGGAAGATTTTATTCCTGTTCTGCTTTTTATAAATGCATTTATGACTTCAAGGTTAGACTATTGTAATGCTTTATTGGGTGGTTGTTCTGCACGCTTAGTAAACAAACTACAGCTAGTCCAAAATGCAGCAGCAAGAGTTCTTACTAGAACCAGGAAGTATGGCGTTATTAGCCTGGTCCTGTCAACGCTGCACTGGCTCCCTATCAAACATTGTATATATTTTAAAATATTGCTTTTTACTTATAAAGCCCTGAATGGTTTAGCACCTCAGTATTTGAATGAGCTCCTTTTACATTATAATCCTCTACATCCGCAGCATTCTCATAACTCAGGCAATTTGATAATACCTAGAATATCAAAATCAACTGCGGGCGGCAGATCCTTTTCTTATTTGGCGCCTAAACTCTGGAATAACTTACCTAACATTGTTCGGGAGGCAGACACACTCTTGCAGTTTAAATCTAGATTAAAGACCCATCTCTTTAACCTGGCATACACATAACATACTAATATGCTTTTAATATCCAAATCCGTTAAAGGATTTTTAGGCTGCATTAATTAGGTAAACCGGAACCGGGAACATTTCCCATAACACCCCATGTACATCATTAGAAGAGTGGCATCTACGCTAATATTAGTCTGTTTCCCTCTTATTCAGAGGTCACTGTAGTTTTTTCTCCATTCTGTCACGGATGGAGTTTCGGTTCCTTGCCGCTGTCGCCTCTGGCTTGCTTAGTTGGGGTCACTTCATTTACAGCGATATCGTTGACTTGATTGCAAATGATTGCACAGACACTGTTTAAACTGAACTGAGATGGCATCATTGAATTCAATGATGAACTGCCTTTAACTGTCATTTTGCATTACTGACACACTGTTTTCCTAATTAATGTTGTTCAGTTGCTTTGACACAATCTGTTTTGTTTAAAGGGCTATATAAATAAAGTTGACTTAACTTGACTTGACTATAAATCTCATATCCTCAAAACATGTCTTAATTATTAAATGTTGAATCCTTAATAAACAGTCAAATCGGAGACAGGGCTAGGTTTTTTTTTTTCTTTCAGTATTTTGTTTTACTGTAACTAACAATCTAGAATTTTCATTTGTCTTTGATGACATTCACAGACTGACAGCTAAACAAAACACTAAGTAACACAGATGCTTTACCAGCTTCTATAAGCAATTAATGACAGAAATGCAATGTTGGTCACTGCAGTAGCAGAAGCAATCATAAATAAGTTGAAATAAAAACATATATTTTAGAATGACAATTTATAAATAACTTGATATGCACACGCATACTTGGTCCAAACAGAGTTGGCTGTCATTTCTTCTTCTGAATCAGTTATGTCATTTTTTTTTTTTTTTAAATTAAGTACTTCCTTTCTATTTTAGGTCATATTTTCCTGTTCTTTGCCTTTACTGCTGCAGTTGGCACGTCAAATACCAGAAAGCAGAACAAGTAGGTGAACTGAATTATTATTTTTTTAATAATATTTTATATAGTTTATTTTTGTATGTATATATTCTCTCTCTCTCTCTCGCTCTCTCTCTCTCTCTATTTATATATATATATATATATATATATATATATATATATATATATATATATTAGGGGTGTAACGATACGCGTATTCGTATTGAACCGTTCGGTACGATGCTTTCGGTTCGGTACGCGGTACGCATTATGTATACCGAACGGTTCGTTGGAGTAATTAATTATATTTGAAAAAAAAAAAAAAGAGAGAGAGAGAAATATAATGATATGCGTTCAACAAGGTAGCCCAATAACCCAAACAACGCAACAGGCAACGCCCCTGACACTCCCGAAGAAGAAAAAAACACCAACTTATATGTTTATGTTTGGCTATTCAGTCAGGCGCTCGCTCACTCAGTACGCGCTGCAGGCTCGTTGCAAAATAGCCAATGCGTTTAACAGACTAGAAATGAGAAGATCCTCCAATAACCAACAGGTCTGGTGTTTGGGTGCACTTTGGATTCCCTTTAAGCTATAATGGTGATGGCAAGAGAGTGGTGGATAAAAAAACAACGGTATGTCGCATCTGCAACATGACAGGGTACACCAGCGGGAATACAAAAAAAAAAAAAAAGAAAAAAAAAACACCAGCGGGAATATCTGGGATATATGTGTCAGTACTATTTGGGAAAAGACGAAAAAAAGGAGAAGCACGCACGCAACAAACCATCCCTGCAGCATTTAGACACTGGTATTATAGCTTACAGGGAATCCAAAGTGCACCCAAACACCAGACCTGTTGGTTATTTTAGGATCTTATATTTCTGGTCTGTTAAATGCATTCGACATTTTGCAACGAGCCTTCAGCGCGTGCTGAGTGAGCGAGCGCCTTAGGGGCCGTTCACATGTCGCGCCTAAAAATGCATGGAAAACGCTAAGCGCGTCTTTCTCCTCCTTTCCAAAGCGCTCGGGCAGAAGCGCTCATGAGGCGTCTGTCTTTGCTAAGCAACAATGACGTGCTCTCTCCACGCGGAAATTTCAGCGAAGGATAAATGGATTTGCAGCTCTAAAAATCGCTTGCAGTAGCTCTGCTACTAAATTTATTTCAAAATGGCAATCCATATACAGCTATGATCAGCTGTTCCTTCATCTTGGCTGAGTTTTCAACGTTGTTACGGGAAAGGACGAAGCTGATTGGTTAGTTCTTGTCACATGACCCGCGGTGCGCTTGCAGCATTCTGAAAAGTTGAGATGTTTTTACATTTTGCTGTATCTAAAACGTACCGAACCGAACCGAACCGAACCGTGACATCAGTGTATCGTATCGAACCGAACCGTGAATTTTGTGAACCGTTACACCCCTAATATATATATATATATATTTGTGTGTGTGTGTGTGCAATGGTGCGGGAAGGGGGGTGCTGCGGGGGCTGCAGCCCCCCCCCCTGCCCCTCCTTGTTAGTGCGTCCGCCTCCCATCGGAGACCCGGGTTCGAGCCCCGCTCGGAGCGAGTCGTTGCTGCTGTTGCTCTCGTTCAGTTTCAGCCTCTGGATCTGATTTTGGATCATAAATAAACGGCTGAATCTGACTGTTAGCCATGGTTTATTTTGGATGATGGTTTTTTCCTCAAGGTAATGTCACAGCTTCCAAACGCTCTCAACGCAAAAACCTACTGGCGCTCGTGATTCTTTAGCTCCGTTCACTAGTGATCGACCGATGTATCTGTTTACCGATATTTTTCCCGATATTTAAGCATTTTTCCATAATCGGGTATCGGTTTTGTAATATCGGATTCGCCGATTTACGGCGCCATCTTGTGGCCGTTTTGAGATTTCCGCCATTGCAGCCCGGGTGTCTGAGGAGATCAGTCAAAAACAACTCAGTGCACAGGTAAATATATGTTCTACTTGGTTTGCTTTAATTAATCAACTTTATTTAACATAACAGACATGCACAAATGAGATCTGAGACATAAATTCCTGATATAGTTAATTTATGCAGCTTGTTTCTAAACAATTGAGACGAACTCATTGAGTCACGTAGTGTAATTCATCATGTCCTGCCCCAATAAAGACGTATCTTTACATGAATTAAATAAAACAGACATGAATGAGTGCATGTTGAAAATAAAAGCGTTGAATTTAATTCTCTATCTGTTGTATTTGCTCACCATTAGTCTAGAAGAGAAAGTTTGTTCATATTGCTTAGCAACTGACGGATGATCTGGAGGCTTAAGCACGGCGACTGAATGAAACCTTTGACAAGATTATCTTGTTTAAACACCCTAGATTATATTATCATTTACTACATAACAATTATTTCGCTAATACACATATAAATATAGCCTACCGCTTTGTGGAAATTAATTATTTATTATCTCCATGCGCGATCGCGGTTGATTAAGTTATAGTCAAACAGCACTTTGTCAGATGGCATTTCATGATTTAACGTTAGATTAAATTTAGATCATAAAATGCCAACTGACAAGTGCTGTTTAACTTTATATAGTCTCGGGAAAAAAAGTTCGTTCATATTGCTCAGCACCTGACTGGGTTGATGATCAGGAAGCCTCAAGCAATGCCACTGAATGAAACTTTTGACAAGATTATCTTGTTTAAACACCCTAGATTATATTATCATTTACTACATAACAATTATTTAGCTAATACACATATAGGCTACATATACCGCTTTGTGGAAATTAATTATTTATTATCTCCATGCGCGATCGCGGTTGATTAAGTTATAGTCAAACAGCACTTTGTCAGATGGCATTTCATGATCTAACGTTAGATTGAATCTAGATCATAAAATGCCAACTGACAAGTGCTGTTTAACTTTATATAGTCTCGGGAAAAAAAAGTTCGTTCATATTGCTCAGCACCTGACTGGGTTGATGATCAGGAAGCCTCAAGCACGGCCACTGCATGACATTTTTGAAGGAAGCAGGCTTACAGGGCAGAATGCTGAAAGACTCTGTTTTCTACACTAAAACCTAGTTCTGCTTAGCTGGGAGTAAATGGCTATGCACTCCTATATAGCCCTCCCGCCCCCACCAATATGTTAGAATCATTTTTGTGCTTTATTTTTTTACCTGTTTTTATTTTTTTACCTCATCAAAGCTTTTATTTTAAAACAAAGACACTTAGTAACAGTGCGCTTAAATTTTTTGGACTCAGACCTCTCTATTTATTTGTGTATTATAGAATGTTTTTTTTTTTTTGTATGCAAGGGGGGAGTGATTGTTATAAATAAAATGTTTTTTTCAGCTCATTTGTGTTGTAATAATTGTCAGAAACAGAAGTATAACAGTAAATAAATATCGGTTCTGCATATCGGTTATCGGGTAAATAAACATACAAATAATCGGTATCGGTATCGGTTATAAAAAACCAATATCGGTCGATCACTACCGTTCACACGTCACGCCTCCAGCCGGTCGTGTTTTTCCAGGAAAAATCAGTACAGACTATCTTTCTCATATGAATATAATAAAACTAAAGACTTTTTGGAGTTATGAAGGGTGCAGTACTACTCTATAGGTACTCAAGATTAACAGGATATTGAGTGAAAACGAGCATTTCACCCCCCCTTTAAGCAGTTTTACTCACCGCCTGCGGTTCCAACACACGATCGTGACCCTTTTTCTTGGGATTGCATCATCCTTAAGAAATAAACGATAAGCAAATCCGTCGTCAAACTGGGCCTTTTTTGTAAAACAAGCATCTTCGAAATGCAGGGGAACAAACAAAAACACTTGCACAACTGTAAAAAAAAAAAACACTTGCACAACTGTATTTTTGCTCTGTAAAAATAAACTCCATCCACTGGTCCCTTAATGCTGTTTTTTCTTTGGTAATCTGTGCAGGGTTGTCTTGCCCTGGCAACCAAAAACACACTCCTTTTGTGACATTTTGCGACACTCTCGCTCTGATCAGTGAATGTCTGTTGTGCTCTCAGTGCTCTGCTATATGGGAGCGCGCGCTGTTCCGGCAGAAGTGCCCTTAGCACCCATATAAAGGAAATTCCGCTCCATCTAACGTCACACAGAGCCATACTCGAAAAAAACTTTCCGGAGTATTTTTGGAACAGAAATACTCCTTCAAACGTACAACTTAATTTTTTAAACTTTGTCCATGTTTAGCATGGGAATCCAACTCTTTAACAGTGTAAAAAACTCAGTATGCATGAAATAGCATTTCACCCCCCCCCCCTTTAAAAACGTGAAAAAAATAAAAAATAGACATAACAATGTGTTTAATGTGGGATTAAGATATAGTGTATAATATATAAACTAATGATTAATTATTTTAATATTTCGTTGATAAAAGACTAACCTACACTGTAAAAAATTGCTGTAGTTTCTACAGCAAAATTTTACAGAATTTTACTGTATAAACATTTTACAAGGTGCAGCTGTAATTCGCAATGCATTATGGGTCAAATAAGGTTTTACAGTTGTTAACAGTATATTTCCACGTCAACTGTAATTCATTTACAAGAAGCAGATGTTTCCTACACTAACTTACTGTAGTGTGGCATTATGGGATTGCGCGCATCATTCAAATTCAGAAACCCAGCCGACTGGAGCAGCCCGAGAACGATTGAAGATAAGATGCTTTATTCATAATTCCTGGTAAGTTCACTTAATTATACTTAAGAAATATAACCTTTTATATGTATTTAAGTTACTTTATAAGCGATTTCATGTCACAATAGCCTCCTATCCTGACATTTAGTGGCCTTGGTAACTTCTGTGCAGTAAACTGGGCATTGCTATCATAGCATAGTTACGCCAAATGTTCGATTATTGGAAGTAAAATGTTCTTATTGAGAGCATTTAAAAGTAGTGTTTACCTAATGTGAACAATTGTCATAGTAACTAAGGTTAATATCTATCTAAATAACTGACGAACAGCAACATTTGAAATTTCATTCGTTTATATGTGTTCAAATGTCCCATATTGACTCGACGCCTTACTATAATAAGTGAAAGAGATCTTTATATGCCCGACTGGACAAGTTAGCCTGATTAAAAAAGAAAAAAGAAAGAAGGAAAAAAAAAAAAGAAACACGAGAAGCATCGAAACACGAGAATGATTATGATTATATTAACGTTTCGTTCAACATCAAAACAAGCTTAACAGCACACATAAACTCACAGAAAATACATGAGGTAAATGTTCAACTGTTGAGTTTATTCATAACATATGATATAAGAAGCATCACAAGTGATTGAGCTGTTTTGCTGAGTATCACGATTGCAAATACATAGTTCAATAAACAATTAGTTAACAAGTTACTTACTTTTTTAGACACAATATTAACTGTTGTTGTATTTCCCAGACGAATATAGTTCCAAACAAAGACCAAAGCAAAACTATTTTGCTCATTCTCCGATCAAAACTCTCCAAACTTGAGCTAAATGAATCATCTTTGTTGAACGGATCAGTTCAATGAATGACTCAGTTGATTCCCTCATTAAGTTATTTACTGCCACCTAATGGCGGATTAGTTTCAGGTTTAATAAGCAGCATTGCATTTTTCCAACATTTATTAATTGTATTTTCAAATTTCATATAATTTTGCACTGTTAATTATTTAATTTGATTGGTGGTACAGTCCTACAATGTAATATTACAATTTATAATTATAAATTATATAATTTATAATAGTTTGTTTATTTTAATATATATGCCTTTTGGGGTGTTAATTTTGGTCTCATTTACAGTACATAATGCTTTAAAGAAATCACAAGATTATTTTCTTTATGTCTTTTAGGTGCAAAGTATAGCAGCTGATGTGAAGAAATGTTCGATGCTTCAAGACTCTGAAGCTGATTTTATTAGGTAATATATTAATTATTTAAATAATTTGATAAACTTGTAATTTAGATTACATTTTATATTGAAATACTGCATTGTAGGTTACATTATTGCATATATTTATTCATTTCAGGTCCACCCAGTGGCTTTTGACTATTTGAGGGTCAGATGGTTGTGAATTCACACCTCAACATTGTGCGTCCCGGGAGCAGGCATCTTTTGCACACATTAATTTTTTCAAAGGTAACAAGTTTTACTTAAGTAATTTCATTCGCAAAAAAGGTTACTTATTCAAAATGAAAAGTAGTCATTCATCACCGTTAACTGTTAGTGTCGTTCCAAACCGTAAAAGCTATGTTCATCTTCGGAACACAATTTAAGATATTTCAGATGAGAACCGGGAGGCTTGCGTCTGTCCCACTGACTGCCAAACAATTAATGTCTAAGCCCAGAAAAGTATGAAAAGGATTGTCAGAATAGTCCATCTGCCATCAGTGGTTCAACTGTAATTTTACAAAGCTACAAGAATAATTTTTTTATGCAAAGAAAACAAAAAGAACAACTTTATTCAACAAAGTCGTTATCATAGCTGTTTTCGTTCAAATCCAAGCGTAAATAAACATAGAAAGCGTGTCCATGTGACCCAGCTGACACAGAACAGGCTATGAAGTGTGTGTCCAACAGATACTATCCAAAAATGGCACTACACTGACGCAGAGGAGGTGAATTGTTGAATAAATCGTTATTTTTGTTTTCTTTGCATACAAAAAATATTGTCGTCAGTTCATAACGTTACTGTTGAACCACTGATGGACTATTCTGATGATGTCTTTCATACTTTTCTGGGCTTTGACAGTGGTATTTACTGGAGAGTCTATGGGACAGTCACAATCTTCCCAGTTGCATTCAGAATATCTTAAATTGTGTTCAGAAGACGAACAAAGCTTTTACGGGTTTGGAACGACATGGAGGTAAGTGATTAATGGCAAGATTTTCATTTTGGGGTGGAGTAACCTTTTAAGTACTGGTAAATGCTGATTGTATTGTATAAGTGGCATATTGACATTTATTTTATTGACATCTAGTTTCATTTGATACATAACTTTATCCTGATGCTTTTGCTTGTTTTTATGTGCAGATGTTTTCTTGGAATCACAACACTCACTGGATACAAGACGGACACATAGAGGCAAAACAAGAGGGACAACCCTCATGTGTGCTCATCTCAGAAAGTTGATGGACTTTCAGTATGTATTTATTAAATTGTCTTTTGCAGGAATATTTTTAATTTAATAGAACATAAGCTCAAACAACAGAATTTGTGATTTATTGTTGATTCCAGCATTTTATTTGAATCCTTTCCTTTAAAACATTTTTTTTTTCATTTTTAAATGTTTAAATAAATTATACAAATTCTGTTGATCGACTTTCATTTTTATAGAAAGTTAATGTTCTACTCTGAATGTGTCTTTTTTTTAAGTTATTTGTGATGCTATGCTATTTATATGATAATATTTAACTGTTGAAAGACTGAAAATATTATTTTACCAGTAAAAGCCTTGCAATGTCTTTCTGCCAGTTTTAATAAATACTTATTTGCAGCATAATTGACTTGGTTTTCATTCATTTGTAAATGTATTAAGATAGAGCTCATGATAATGCATTTATATCAGTATTTTATAGTTTACTGTTAAAATTATTCTTTAAAGCAGTTTCATTGTTAAATTATTACAACATCATATTGTATTTAGGGGTATTTACATGATTTTATTGGCAACTTTTGTTGCCAGCTAAATACTGTAATTTAATGAAATTACAAAAAAATGCTGTAAAATATATTTACAGGACTTTGTTGGCAACTTTTTTGCCAGGTAAATACTGTACTTTAGTGAATTTACAAAATATTGCTGTAAAATAAACTACTTGTAAAATTCAATGTTACTGTAAAAAATACTACAAACTACTGTATTTCACATACAGCAATTAACTGTAATTTGCTTTGCAGTAATATCCTGTAATCCATTTTACAGCAATTAACATCATTTTTACAGGATTTTATTGGCAACTTTTTTGCCAGTAAAATCCTGTAAATTCTACAGTACATTTTTTACAGTGTAGCCTCCTCAGGAATACTTCCGTCACCTCACACTTGTTTGGTCATGGCTAGCAATAAGCAGCAGAAACGTATTTCTGACTTTTTTTCGGGTAACACAGTTAAGAAAAGTAAAAATAATGATGGGAATTCTTCTCAAACAAAGGATGTCATGACCATTCCTGTTCTCAGTGGCGTTTTCTCCCTGAAGCCAAGGGAAGCCATCTCTTCCGACAATCACTATTATTGTAAATAAAATAATTATTTGACTTGTGACTTGGCCTCTCATTTCTATGGAGAAAATGAAATAAATGTAGAATTTGTCATGCTTTGTTCCGATCAGAATAATGGGCGTTTACTAGCCGCTCTCAAGCGCACGACCGCATGCATAATTTTGCCACAAAGAACCGGCTAAAGAAATGATTATGAATTTGTCAAAAATAGCAAGGAGACATTTAATTGTTTATTAATAAAATGGTGTTTTCTGTGTCGCTGCAAAGACGATGCGGACTCACCATGAACACCAGTGAGAAATGCACATTTCATATGGATTAGGCCTACATATTCAGAGAGTAGCCTATTTCTTTTCGTTTTTAATATTTTAGTTTAAAAGTAGACATTTTTAAGCTTTCTATAATAGATAGCCTATATTTCTCAAAACTGTCTGTGAGGCACAAGCTGAGTTTCTGCGCCCTCCAGTTCACGTGCAATACAAGTGATGTGCCAGCACCTTATTACATTGTCTGCTAATATATTTGCTTGTTTATTAAATACAGGCAATGGGTTGATAAAATATTGATCAAAATTAAGATACAATTTATACAAAACGAAAATCTTTTAAACAGAGTCTTTCTACAAAACAAAACTCAATAAAGTGGTCAAAATAATGTCTTATCCACTCCATATCTCATAGGCTATTGCGCATGATTTATCATATCTTTCTCATGCTGCATGCTCACTTTCATAATAAACATTGATTAAATAAATCAAAAAATTACATTAGCCTATAATATTTAAACAAATATGAAACCAAATGTGTTTTCTTTAATGGCTACAACACATAGCCTAAACAGTACAGAGATTTTTTTTTTTTTTTTTTTTTATTAAACTTCGAAGTACAAGTACATCAAGCAAAATCTTTGTGTATAAAACAGTAACAATCACGCCAGGGGAGAAGACTAGTAGAGAAATTTCATGTCGTCAGTCACAACATAATGACGTCACATATTTTCCAACCCAGCCCTCAGCCCACCCCCCCCCCCCCCGCATGAAACAGCTTCCAGCGCGCCTGTGTGTGTGTGTGTGTGTAATTAATAGCCATGAGATTAATAAATAAAGATGCTAATTGACAATTTGGATAGACATGTCCCACTTCATTGCTGTTGCTATGTCTGACAAGCCATGATGAAAAATACATCACAGAACAAAGAGGAAACTGGCAGCACACCAGCAGGCATGATAGAGCAGGTTACTCTAGGTATGAAATTAAGTCTCATCTTTCAAAGTTTGTCATTTTTTAAGAAACTTGAACAATGAATACCATTTTGTGGCTCCATTCACTATCATTATTATGAATCTACATTCCCTCCAGAAGTCTGAGATCTACTAGTGAGAAACACCTTGTGGTGCCATCATAGAAAGGCACAACATCACATTCCAGAACATTCTCGTTCACCGTTCCTGGCTGGTGGGGTGATCTTCCCAATCCTATCCAGATTGCTGATTCCCGACAATTTTCAAGTGACATCTGAAAACTCATCTCTTTCATCATTCCTAACGTCATCTTTAAAAAAAAACCACACCTTTGCTTGACTTTACTTATTCTCCTGTCTAGCTCGTACTATTTGAAAAATCCCTGAAACTTGGTATTATCAGTACTTCCTGTGTCTGTTTACCTCTTTAATGCGAATCGTTTGATGTATTCCCCAATTGTATATTGCTTTGGATAAAAGGGTCTGCTAAATGAATAAATCTAAATGTAAACATCTTTAATGTGTTGGGAAAGATTGCTGTAACGCCTGAATTGCGGAGAGATGGCAATATACACAATTTTTCAAGTTCAGGTCGACTAATATTAATCTACTACTTTCTGGTTTGTTTGACAAAAATGGCAGATTCTGTATTATGATTGGTCAGATTGCTCGTCAATCAAACTCCCAGCGGGAATAGCAGTCAGAGTGTGCAGTTACAAAATCTACCATCAGGTGCACATTTCTTTTTTCAAGGTCTTTCTCTACTACTGAAAATGACATGACAAACAGCCAAGTATGGTGACCATACTCAGAATTCATGCTCTGCATTTAACCCATCCAAAGTGCACACACACAGCAGTGAACACACACCCAGAGTAGTGGGCGGCTATTTACACTGCAGTGCCCAGGGAGCAGTTGGGGCCCGAGACTCAAACCCACAACCCTAGAGTTAGGAGTCATACTCTCTAACCACTAGACCACGACTTCCCCACTACTCTCCTATGTCGGTGAAAGATTTCTAATGTTTAGGCTACATGATAATGTTATTTTTCAGCTTGCAGGTAGAAATTTAAATGTTCATATTGTAATTCCAAAAGACTCATTTCACCTGTTTACCTTGTCTTTTTATTGTTGTAAATAAATACTAAATATAGCTGCAAGCAGCAATTACAGGGCCAAGCACTAAAGAAACAAGCATCAGACAAACTGCTGAAATTAGTAACTGAAGTAATTTTAGGATGATTTCAGTCAAAACTACTGAAAAAAAAAAATCATAAATACAACCTCTAGTAATTAGATTTATTGGCTTACCACGTTTGACCAATATGTGGCGCTGTTATCAAATGAATCAAAGCAAACAAGTGTCATTTTGGCATGATTCCTGTGGTATGCAAAAAAATGGTTTTGCCTATAAACATAAGATCCATAACATTTTATCAGCATGAAGATGATGTGATTTTGGTGAAAATATAACAAATGGTCCAGGAGGCGTTTGAAAAAGAAGGATTTTAAAGAAAATCAAAATGGCAGACAGGAAGTTTGGCTGTCTATGGCAACATTTGTATCACTGTTCTCAGCATGACCCAATGAATCTATTAATAGCAGTCTCATTACAATAGGCAGAATTCACAGAAAGCTATTAACATTTATTTGTAATTTCATTATAACTTTCTCAAATTCACTATTCACTATCTCAGAACTTTTTGAGTACTTTCACGTCATTGTCTCAATGGTGCATACGTTTTTGTAAAAGTACACCAATGCATTTGTAAAATATAGCATTGACAAATCGCCAACTTTGCATTTATTTGCTACTTACTATAAAAATTTTGTCAATTTGGGATTAGCATGCTAGGATAGTACATACATACAGTGTTTATATTCAAAGAACATGGCAGGTGAGAGTTCTGTGGAGGATTTCACATTGAATTGTGGTTTTATTTACTCAAATACCTAGCAAAAGTGTCAAAAGCCAGGTGAGGTTTTTTTTTTTTTTTTTTACATAAAGCCCACAAAGAATAGGACAGCCAAAATATAGGGCTTTCCCTTTGTTGTGTTTTTGAAGTGCTGTCATGCACCTTTTAACAAAACTTAAGCACTTCAGTATTTTGTCTGCATGCCCTGCTGTGTCATATTTTCTAATGTTAAGATTGCAAACCTGTCTATATATTTTTCATAAGTGTTCCAGTTTTCTCGTTTTAGTACTATCCTGGAGAAAGTGAGTCTGCTGGGGAATGACTTAAAAAATTCAAAGTTAATAGACACATTTTTGCTGAAATTCATTGTGGTGTTGTTCTTAACAAGCATGGTTCATTTGCCAAGTGTCCTGGGACAAGTGAGGGAGTGAGTGTCCTTGGACAGGTGAGGGGGCGAGTGTCCTGGGACAGGTCAGGTCCCAGGTGAGGGAGTGGGTATCCTGGGACAGGTGAGGGAGTGAGTGTCCTGCGACAGGCGAGGGAGTGAGTTTCCTGGGACAGACAGGTGAGGGGGCGAGTGTTCTGGGACAGGTGAGGGGGTGAGTGTCCTGGGACATTTTTCTTCTCTCCTCTCCTCTCTCTCGCTCCAGCTCCAAGTTCATCAAACAACTGTGGTAAGAATATTTCATCAAGGACTAGTGATGATATGGCTTTGGATGCATCTAGCTCAGGGATTCCTGAACATTGTTCGGTTCTGGAAACAGAGCCCCTGCAGCAGGGCAACTGGGTGAAGGTGAGGCAGCGTAGTCGTGGGTCAAAACACCGCTCTTCTGTTCCGATCAAAACATTAAACAGGTTCTCCCCACTCAGTGATGCACCCACTGAGAAACCTGATGAAAGTGCTCTAGTTATTGGTGATTCTATTGTACGGAACGTGAATATAGAGACACCAGCCACCATAGTCAAATGTGGCGCCACTCTTCTGTCTAGAAATATGGCACATAGTCTTAATGTTTATACTTGACTAACTGGGGCCCAGGTCAGGAAGCAGACAGACTGGCTAAACCGACCGTCTGCTAGCTGCCTCCCGTCACAGAGGTCAGTTAATTCTCAGCGCATAGAGACTCTTTCACCTAGATATCACACTATAGAGACTGTGTCTGTTCCCCGAACTAGAAAATTTCCAAACCAAGTTGAGTAACAATTTAATTGAGATTCAACAAACAGATGCAAAACGGATAAACAAATAATAAAGCTTGGCTTATTGAATATCAGATCCCTTTCTACGAAAACATTTTTTGTAAATAATATGATCACTGATCATAATCTAGATGTGCTCTGTTTGACAGAAACCTGGCTAAAACCTGATGATTACATTATTTTAAATGAGTCCACCCCCACATACAGGTGAGGTCGTGAGTGTCCTGGGACAAATAGGTGAGGGGGCGAGTTGAAGCTGGTGTAGCTGCTCAGGAAGGACATCAAACTCCAAAGCGAGACAGAGGAGAGAAGAGCACACGTTTTCTTTTTTTGAGAGAATGCTTAACAAATACATTCTTCATTAGCCAAAAGAAAACAGTGGGAAAAAATGCGTACATTACAGTTTTTTTTTATATCTTTTTTAAATGTCATATTGTCAATGAAACGACCTAATTTCTGTAGTTTATTTTTGTGATGCAAGTTAAAAATGAAATGCATAAGTATACTTATTCATTTGCCGTGTGTAGTTTCCGTAAATAAGCCCGAGTACTCTCTGTACATTTTGTATTTTGTTTTGCATATTTACATGTGTAAATAAAAGAGAAGTACTTATGTACTTTTTTTTTATTCAGCTTATAATTTTTTCACAAAACATTATTTTATGTTTATTAATTTTTTGTCCTGTAAATATTTTTTTTACACATTAAAACAAATTGTTCAACAACTGTTTACAGCATAGTTTAGGTTTAACATCACAAAAACAACAACAGTTTTGAGTCCGGCCCTGCCTCATGTGTTCTGGGGTCTTCAGGAGGTCAATCTCTTGGTGAATGGCCAGCACCTCCTCAGTCTCTTGGACGACAATGCGGTGGACAGTGGAATGAGACACATGTCAAACACTTTGGATACCCTCTTTATGATGTACCACTGGCAGACAGAAGAGAAACACCAGGGTCTGGATTGTGGCACCAATCACTGTTGGCGTTCACTTCTCAGAAGATCCAGCAGCACTGTCTGGGCCTCCCTTGCTCAGTTGAAAACCATTACAAATGGCAGATTCAGCTTTATCCTGCAGTACAGGAGTCTGGTCTGATTTAGGGAAAGGAAAGGAGAAACTGTTTAGAGCTATGACAACATAATTAGTAGAAGAAATATTGATATATGATACTTTTAGTAACTACCAATACCATATCGGGAAAAAAATACTAGTCATATTTAAAACCTTCGCTAAAGGGATAGGTCACCCATAAATGAAAATTCCAAACCTGGAACAACTTGATGGTGAGTAAATGATTACAGAATTTTCATTTTTGGCTGAACTGTCCTTTAAGTAAAAGTATTATCTTGTATACTCTAATATACTTGAGGTATTGAGAGTAAAACCACTGCTTCCTACTTCTTTTGCTGTGAGTTCATGCATTCAGGCATATTTTTCCAAGACATGCTTAAAAAACCCATACAATTGTCTCTGAAGAGTGATATGTTTACTTTAAATGTTAGTTTTTTGTTGTTTAAGTGACATTCAGCCAAGTATGGAGACCCATCAGAATTTGTGCTCTTCATTTAACCCATATGAAGTGAACACACACACACACACACACACACACACACACACACACCGTGAACAGCCATTTATGCTGTGGTGCCCACTGAGCAGTTGGGGTTCAGTGCCTTGCTCAAGGGCACTTCAGTCATGATATTGCTGGCCCGAGACTCAAACCCACAACCCTAGGGTTAGGAGTCAAACTCTGTAACCACTAGGCCACAACTTCCCCATAATATATCCCGCTTACCACTATTGGACTCAGGGGCAGTAGGTCATTTCATGTCACATGAGTTTGCCCGACAACATAACATTCCGTTGATTCCTTGAAACTCTCTGCTGGCAGTGGAGGCGCTAGATGGACGACCTCTTGGAGATGGAAGGAATCAAACTCTCTAACCACTAGACCACGACTTCCCGCTAAGGGGCAGTTATATAGGTGCAGTTCCACACATTACAGGTGGGGAACCAGGCAGGAGACTGATGGAAAGCTTGTCCACTGTTAGAACCTGTTAACACTGGTGTTCCACTCTGTTATGCTAATTTCCACCCGTTAGACAAGTAATTTTAAATAATAGTTTGAGAGTAATGTTAAATGTTTGGCATACTTGTGTCTTATTTTTTGAGGTGAGGAGCACTAACAGCACATTTAAATTTTGAGCAAAACATTTTTATTACTTACCAACCTATAGTACCTGTTCTTAATAATCAAGACACATTCTTTTCATAAGAAATTGTTTTGAAAATAAAAATAAGATGTCATAAGGGACATATAGGCTACTATACAAGAAAAGCTCATTATTTCTAAACATTTATATTATTAACATGTTGTGATAACCATTTGTATGTCCCTTACAGGGTGGAATATTTTAATTTCTAACGCGAGGGGCAACTTTGCCGATGAGGGCAAAGGGGGAGTGGCTCCAGCCACTGTGTGTGACGCAGATTAACTGAGGCACCATTCATTACTCTGGCGCCGCAAAATAGAGTGTGCTGCATATTCGTGTTGCAACCTGTTGTAACCTGTTGGCTGCTGAGTAACTACCATGTGAGCCTGACGGGGAAAAGAAAAGAATGGGAAAAACTCAGTCATAAGAGTTAGCTATGTCAAGTGATAACAAGTTTAAAAAAGCTTGTGTCGATTCACAGCCCATGACTAAAATACACACGAGTATATTTAACACTTTTGGCTTGCTAGCACACAGACATCGTGGTCACGGTAAAGATTTATTATGAAGCACTTGCTTCCTCTAGTTCACTTGTTGATCCTGTGACACAGGATAAAAGAAGCAGACATTACCAAAAGTTCAATATCAAGTTCTGCACATTCACCAGACTAGAATGTAAAATGATATGAACGTAGACGAGACTGCCAAGGTGCACTGGAGAAATGAAACTGTGGATCTAGAGCGTTTCATTTCAGAATAAATTTAGCACAGACTGAAATTCAGTCCGCTCAGATACTCAGATACTAATATCATTACTGGGGTCAACTGCGTTCACACTATCGACGCGGGCGCACGCTATGAGCGCGTCAAGTTCATTGCGCGTCTACTCGACGCTGCGTGGAAAATGCAAGCTTCGAGGGTGCTTCCGTCTTCTTTAGTAAATCCTCCTTCGGTTGTTATATTTATTCATATTTATATTCACGGCCTTCTATTTAAGTTTTGGTAAAAAAAAAAAAAAAAAAAAAGTGTGAGGTAAAAAAGAAAAGAAAAGAAAAAAGGACAAAACCAAACGGTTTTCATATAATTTCACTGTGTAATTATTTAAGAATTGCATGACAAAAAAACATCTACATGTGGTGATTTTCATATTATTTCACTGTATCATTCTTTTATAATCGTCTTTAATGTTTATATAATCTAATCATCTTTCTCACTATACATGCATATTTGAAAATTCATTAAAACAAATTAAAATCAAACTGTTTTCTGTAAACTCCACCAGACTGTTATTCTCCATGTCCCCAAGTACCAATGTTGTGATTTTCTTATTTTACTGTATCATTTTTTTTATTGCATGCCAAATTAATGAAACATGCTATCTTTCTCCCTATACAGTCATATTTCAAAATTAATAAAAAAAATGTATTAAAATGTTTTCTGCAAACACACCAGACTCTACATCTCCCCAAGTACCAGTGTGGTAATTGTCATCTTACTTTACTTTATCATTTTTTAATAATTGCTTACCACATTTCCTGACAGATGCTATTGACCTCGCTATATCCACATACAAACAAACCTGGAGACTTTTATTTACTTTTGGCTGGCTTTGGGATGGGTTTTGGATATTGACTGTGTACTGTATTTGACATTATATTTGGCTTGATGAAGGTTGGTAATTCTCATCATGAATTTGTGTGTGAGCGAGCGGTTTCTCAGTCTTGACCCACAACATGGACATGTCATGACATCAAATATTTATATGTTAAGTTGAATAAAAATTTATATAGCCTATTCCAATTTAATATTTGATCTGGTCTCTGGTTACAGACAGTTGACACTGAGAGGTCAAGTAAATACTTACAGCGAGTCTAAATATTTATAATTAATCATAACTGGTCATGTTTTATTCATATTTCCCCTTTGAGCTGATTCACTACAGAATGCTCACATAATGTTGATTTAATGTAGTTATTGATACATGTAATGTTGCAGTATTTTTACAGCATTTTACACAAGTGCCTACAATGGTTAGCAGCACTTGTAGCTTTGCAGGTGGGTTTCTTGAAGCATCTTGGAGACACTGGAGATCATTCACCATAATGAGGAAATGTGCCACAATATACAAATTAGTACTGAGTACTGAGTTTACTGATGACGAAGGGAGAATACAGACAATATACAAGATTACATTTAGCATTTACACATTTAGGTGAGGTTGCAAACATCTACATACAAACACATCAACATCTTAACATGCAAACAATCACGGACGAGGGAGAACTCAACAGAATGGGTATTTAAACAATCGGGAGGTGATGAGGGAACTGGAAACAGGTGGGAATAATCAATTAACCAAAACTAGGAAGGTGACCAAAAAAGGAAACCAAGTTCATGAACGTGACAGTTCGCCCTCTCCCGGAACGGTGCGTCCTCGCACCGCAAGAGGAATACCAGCGGAGGGAGGGTGGGGGTTCTGGAGGCGGGCGAGGAGCAGGCCAAGAGCATGCCAAGAGGTGACGAGGGAGCATGGAGGTAGGGACCAGGGCGGAGTGGATGGAGGGAGGAGCCAGGGAGGAGCCAGGAGCAGGAGGAGCCAGATGGTCCACCAGAGACCAGCCAGGACGGAGATCCATGGTGGAGTCAACTGCGGAAGGAGCCATGGTGAAGGAGGGGTCGACGACACCAGGGGGCCAACAGGCGGAGACTGCACCGGTGGGTGAGGAGCCCAAGATGGAGCAGCAAAGCCGCAGAGCCAGGGTGACGTCGAGGATCCGGAGTGCCTAGGTGGAGAAGAAGGCGACCAAGGCGGAGGCGGGGTTCTGGCAGACCGCTGTGGAGCCAGAGCGACCGAGAATGGAGGTGGAACCAGAGGGAAGGAGGAGCCTGACAGAGCCGGAGGGATGGAATGACGAGGTGGAACCAGAGGAGTGGAGTCCCGAGGCGGCGGATGGTCGACGACTGACCAAGGTGGAGCCGGAGGGACAAGGGAGCCCGGTGGAGCAGGTGGGATGCCAGGCCACGGTGGAGACGAGGGAGCTAAGAGCCAAGGCGGAGCCGCTGGGTCGAAGGACCGAGGAGGAGTCCAGGGCTCGGAGGCGGAGACAGGGCCTTAATGCGCCAAGGCAGAGCTGGAGACTGGCAGTCCAGCGGCGAACCATCGCGCCCAGATGGCACGGACTGAGGGTGAGCTGCGGGACTGACTGGCACCAGCAGGGATGATGAGGAACTGGCTGGTCTAGGAGGAGGAGAGAGAGGAAGGATGGGAGGAAGGACAGGAGGATCAGGGCTGGACGGAACCAGCAGAAGTGGAGCAGAGGGACCAGTAGGTCATGGAGGAGGTGGGAGAGGCAGGCCGGGAGGGAACACAGGAGACACAGAAGATTCAGAGCTGGGCGGAACCAGCGGAGACACAGAAGATTCAGAGCTGGGCGGAACCAGCAGAGACACAGAAGATTCAGAGCTGGGCGGAACCAGTGGAGCAACAGAAAACTCAGGGCTGGGCAGAACCAGCGGAAATGGAGCATAGGAACTGACTGGAGGAAGTAGGAGTGGGAGACTGAGAGTGTATACAGGGGGATCAGGGCTGGACGGAACCAGCGGAAAAAACAGGAAAATTAGGGATTACCTCCATAGACCAGTCCATAAGGTCCAGAACTTGCTCCATATGATTTCCAGAGACTGCATACAGCTCACCCTCTGTCGTAGGAGTGTGGGCAGGGCTTTCCTCCACGCCCTCAATCTCCATGAGGACTCCCACGATGCACGGTGTTGCCGGCTCGCACACCTGGTCAGTCGCGCTCTCGAGATCCTGCTTCCTGTCAGTGATTGGCTCGGGCTCTGCGGTTGCGGTGGGCTCTGGCTCCGTGCGGCGTGATGGTGGTTGGCTGGTCTCTGGGTCGGGAGTGGGGCTGGAGATATCCTCTTCGGCGGTGCTGACGGTCCATGAAGAACCGTTTTTCTCCAGCACCCACTCCACAAAAGCGGCGAAATCCTCTCGGGGACCGTTCGCTGGTAGGCGTGCCTTACACCGCTCGCTCAGGCCGGTGTAGAAGAAGTTAGAGAGCGAGCGGTCTAGCAAGTGAGTAAGGCACGCCAGATCTAAAAAGTCCCTGGTGTGGTCCTCCAGCAAACGGTCAAGTTGCTCCAGGCATAGGAGACGGACTGCTGGGATGGCCATTTCGGGAGAGGAAAAAAAATAAAAAATAAATAAATAAATAAATAAATGAAAGAAAAAACGCTGCTAAATTAAACTATACTGTTTGGTCTGTGATTCTGTTACGAACTAAGGTAGTGCTAAATGTAAAACAAAGTGCAAGAGGAGGATCGGGAACAAAAAAGGAGTTTACTGATGACAAAGGGAGAATACAAACAATATACAAAATTACATTTAGCATTTACACATTTAGGTGAGGTTGCAAACATCTACATACAAACACATCAACATCTAAACATGCAAACAATCACGGACGAGGGAGAACTTAACAGAATGTGTATTTAAACAATCGGTAGGTGATGAGGGAACTGAAAACAGGTGGGAATAATCAATTAACCAAAACTAGGAAGGTGACCAAAAAAGGAAACAAAGTTCATGAACGTGACACATAAATCTTTATTTATTTATTTTTTCTCGCTTGTTTCTTGGTCAAGCACCCAGTTGAGCTTGATGCCTGCTTTTTTGTCATGATTTTAACATGAAATTATTAAAGAATGAGACAGTGGTACTCAGAGTCATGTAGAACAAGAGTCTTTTGGACTTTGCAGAAATATATTTACATTTTTTTAATTAATTTTTTTTTAAATTAATTTTCAAACTTTGACTAATTAGAAGGGTACTATTTTACATGATTCTGGCATGCAATTATTAAATAATGATTCAGTAAAATGATATGAAAATGGCCACAGTGATACTTGGTGTCATGTTGAACACGAGATATCAGAAAACAATTTGATTAAAATATTTTATGCATTTTCAAATGTGACATACGATAGCATTTTCCATGAGTTTGGAATGCAATTATTAAAGATAAAGTAAAATGAGATGAAAATCCCCACAGTGGTACATGGGGATATGTAGAACAAGAGTCTTGTGGAGTTTTCAGAAAACAGTTTGATTAAATTTATGAATTTTCTAAATTTGAGTAGTGAGAAAGATGCCATTTTCTATGATTTTGGCATGTAATTATTAAAGAATGATACCATAAAATGATATGAAAATTAGAACACTGGTACTTGTGGACATGTAGAACAGGAGTCTGGTGGAATATGCAATAACACTATTTGATTTAGATCTTTTTATGAAAAGAAAAAAAAAATCCATTGATTCAACAGATTTAGAATAATGTTAACTGTAGGGTGACCATATGCGCAGTTCATACAGGACACGTCCAGGCCAGGATTTTAATAATGCCTAAAACATCCGGAGCAGTTTGACCAATAACATGCAGGTATTGTACATAATCGACCAATCGTGGGGCTGCGTGTGAGAAGGTGAGCTCTGGGAACGATCAAAGCGATGCAAATGCGCACGTGTTTGTTCGTTCGATTGACTTGAAGCGTCGCTGTGCACAAAAAAAAAAAAAAAAAAAAAAAAAAAAAATTAACGAACAAACACGTAAAAGCGATTCGAAAGCATAAGGAGGAGTCTGCTCTGCTCTTTATAGCTCTCATGAATGTTACACAACGATCGACCTGCACAGTGCAAATAGCCAAAACCTGGATATTTTAGGCATTACTATTAAAATCCTGACTGGGACGTGTCCCGTATGAACTGCACATATGGTCACCCTAGTTAACTGTAAATAGGAAGACTTTGGTCAAAACATAATCCAATGTATGCATTTATTTAGCAGAAAAAAACAACTACAATAACATATATATATATATATATATATATATGAATATGAATATGAATAAATATAAAAACCGAAGGAGGATTTACTAACGAAGACGGAAGCGCCTTGAATACGCGCTCGCACACATCTACCACGCAGCGTCGAGTAGAACTGAGCAGGTGAAGCTCGCGCAGTCTGAAACACGAGTTAGGTAATGACTCGCTTCCACAGAGAAGTTCACAAGAATGTTGCTTTCACTTTTAATAACTAGCCTACCTGTAAATCGGTGTCTCTTGTGTAGCAGAAGAACAGAACGCGTTCACAAAACAGAATCTGTATTCATATCCTGCGGGGAAAATTGTGAAAATGAAGCTTCTCTGTAATTCTCTTGCGTGGATATTGTTTTTACTCAGCCACGGTAAGACATTTATTCCTTACATCAACTCTCTCGAGCACGATTTCTTTGTGTCACGTTGTTAATGATAAAAAAGTAGTAACCTAACGCAGCTGAAATACAGTTTAGATCAATTTCAACGAAATTGTAAGTAACAATGCAGCCCAAATATAAAAACATAACATGGTATCATACCGTCAGTAAATGTTGAAACACTTTACATAAACAGAGCAAAGCCTAAATAAGCTATACTATTTACATGGGAAAAATATAGGACTTAAATATATTCTGTTGAAAACATGGCACTGTATTATCTGAACATCATATTTTTTTACGAATCTAGACATGTTTCTCTACTCAAAATCTTCATGATATAGATATAGACAATATAGAATATTGTAGCAGTGTTGTATTGTTTATATATTCTTTTTTCTTCAGTTGCATCTGGTGTTGGATCAGATAAACTGTCGGTGTCAGTGATGGAGGGAGATTCAGTCGCTCTACACACTGGTGTTGCTACAAACCAACAAGAAGATATTAAATGGTATTTCAGTGACACTCGCATCGCTCAAATCAGTGGAGATCTCCGTTTTATCTGTTCAGATGTTGAGTGTAATGAAGGGACTGAGAGATTCAGAGACAGACTGAAGCTGGATCATCAGACTGGATCTCTGACCATCATGAACATCACAAACACTGACTCTGGAGAATATAAACTGAAGATCATCAGTAGTACCAGCAGCAGTGAAAAAAACTTCAATGTTATCGTCAAAAGTGAGTCAATGTATATGTGTGTGTGTGTCTATATATATATATATATATATATATATAATTTTTTTTTTTTTTTTTTTTTCATAAAATGTGTAGCTGAATTCAGATGGAGATGACAGCATCTAATCATCTCCAACCAGATGATAACTGTGTTTAAATGAGAATGTTTTTTTTTTTGTTTATCAAGAAAGGGCAAGAAAGGGCTTGTTGCTTTCATCTTCACAGTTGATTCATGTGGAGTTTGTTATTAATTCCAGCAGAAAGATCCTCCAGCAGCTGTTGGTTTGTGTTTCAGGTGTTCCTGCTGCTGAACGAGATGAAGTGAAGACAAACGAGGGAGAATCTGTCACTTTAGATTCTGGTGAAAGAAGAAAACCAAATGATGTGTTGACATGGTTTTTTAATGACACTCTCATCGCTCGAATTACTGGTGATCACAATAAAACCTGTACAGATGTTCAGTGTAAAGATAATGACCAGAGATTCAGAGACAGACTGAAGCTGGATCATCAGAATGGATCTCTGACCATCATGAACATCACAAACACAGACTCTGGAGAATATACACTAGAGATCATCAGCAGCAGCAGTTTTAGTATCACCAGAGTGAAAAGATTAAATGTTAATGTCATTGGTGAGTGTATAATTCAGTCATTCAATGCGTTTTCTATAAAAAAAGAAAGCTTAACTCAAAACCATGTGAATAATGTTAGTAACATACCAACAATAATATCAGGCTATTTCCAGTGGCTTGTTGAGTTAACAGTGGTGTGACATGTTCACTGCGGTTACAAAAAAAAAAAAAAAAAAAAGGCACCATTCATCAGTTAAATCAATGCCATACAATTTTGACCAAAGCTGTAAATATGTCTGTCTGTCTTTATCTGTTTCAGATTCAGGGTTGTCTTCAGCTGCTGTAGCAGGAATAGTTGTTTCTGTTCTGCTTGCAGTCGCAGCTCTGATTGCTGGTTTGATTTACATTTACTGTCGCTCCAAGAGATACAGCAGAGCACCACAGCATGTAAGTATTTCATACAGCTGATGATGTGGGAAGACACAACTTCAAAAGAATAATGGTTCATTTAATTTATTTTTTTGTTGTTTGTGTAAGTGACACATCAGATACTTTTACCATTTATGAATCTGTTTTTTGTTTTTTTGTTTCAGGTGAATGGTGTTAATAAAGACATTGCTTTGAGTGACAAAGGACATCTTTAAATCAATCTCAAGGTGAAACTGGCTTAATAATAATAATAATAATAATAATAATAATAATAATAATAATAATAATGGAGAGTCCAGGATTTCAATTTCAATTTAAAAATAGATATTTGTAAATGAATTAAGAACATTTAGACTAACATGATATATGAGCAATAATGTAAATAACTAAACAACACGTGGGAATAGATGTATTTTTCAATAAATGCTTTTTTCAAAGCTGCTAAAGTGTTCTAGACAGGAATGTTGAGCGATTATTTCTTTCTTATCTTTTGCAAAAAGACATAAGACATTTCTCTTTTGCAAGAAGACATAAGACATTTCTCTTGCCTGTTCACATCCTCCTACAACTGTGACACAATGAGTGCATTTTCCACAATTGCCTCACAGAGAAGAGCATTATACAGAAATGTCACTCCTCACACTCTTAGTGGAGGACAAAAAGTGCTCTTCATAGTCTGCACTACTGATACTGTAAATGTTTCTACTGTTTTTGACTGAGATTATTATGTTACAAATGTATATTTGGATTAGTCACTAACATTAACCCAGACTGGAACAAACTCTGAATAGCATTGCTTTTTATAGCCTACAGTATGTCCACCCTGTAAGCCTGGAAAGTCACTGATTTATTTTGAGGTTAATGAAAGACCTACTGTAGCTGAGAGTATTTAGGATCAGTGCCTGTAACTGGATGCGGTGTCGGAACATGTTTCTCTGGTGATTGGTAATGTGCTGTTGTTGTTTTGTTTTTTTAATCATGAATAAATAAGAACTGGAAACAAATGTTTGGTTTCTCAATGCTGAAAGAGGTACACTGTTATTAATGCAACATCAACAGAATATTTTTAGACATTTTCTTTTTCCGTCCTCCTGAGTCATCAGCAGCCGTTTAAACACTTCTGTCTTTCACACAAAAGTTGGAATGGAAGGCTTACTAATGGGAATAAGAAAGGTGGATTATCTTTTTCTCCCTTTTATGGCATCATGTCTTGTTATGGGCAAAAAACATGTCTGAACTGATACTAGAAAGGGCGGGCCTATATTTGAGGCCCGTGCAGGGCTGTAATCCACCTCATCCAAAAGGTATTTTGTTCTCTGTTTTCATCTGGGAGCATGCTCTTGATATAGCCTATGTAGACTATTTGACCATTTTGTTGAGTTTAAAGGGTCCCCCTTAAAAAAAAAAAAGACACTGTGCGCGTTGCAGCTTTTCTGCATTATTTATGTTTTTTTTTTATTTTTATTTTTTTATGTGTAATGCATGTTGTGGCGGTAAGAACAAATGACAGACACAGTGGGTGTGTTGTCTGAATGGAGACCAGATTCCCGCTGCATTGACATGTAGATGCTTTACAATCCACATTACAGTCAGTGGATGATTCACTGAATTAGTCATTTGCTATTTTTTTTTTTTTTTTTCGGTAATAATTTGCTCTCTTTGTTGAACACTAAAGTTGAAGTCTTCCTAAAACCATACTAAATAGAGTTAGTTGGCCAGTAACGACTACAGGTGGAAAGATATATCTGATTATAATGTGAAAAGAATTTGGTTCACTTGTACACAATCCCTATCAAATGAACTACAATATATGTATACATGATAAACTAAACCAGTAATATCCCATTAAAATACCAGTTTATAATGCAGAGATTTAACTTGACTACAGTGCCTTATGGTGGGGTAAGTTGAAATGCTGGCTCGATTTACTCCACAGAATTTGGCTCACTTTGCCCCATAGGCCATTTAAAAAAAAAAAAAAAATAGCCACTGTGGCTAACTAGTTCACATAGTCTTATATATATATATATATATTTTTGACTGAGGGGGGCATTATTCTGATGATGTAAAACGGTTGCACTCGGTGAACTACTGCTGCTGCCTGTCGATGTTTATTACCGCAACACAAGTCGGAATAGACAACTCTGAAAATTAAATATTGACATGATGACTACAGCTACTGAAAGAGCTTACAGGTGGTGATGGATATAAGTATAGTCTCAAACCATATGCCGTACCATCGACTTTTTCCCACAGGGAGTATAAAACCCTGGGTCTCAAGGGAAGTCCGTGCTGAGAAACTCTTCCAGCGGCCGCAGCATCATGATTAGCATCGGCATGTTTTCATCCTAACAGGATGGCACAGCATCTCTTATCTCAGCCATTTGTAAGCTGTTTCAGTACTTCAGAACTTTTTAAATATATATATTTTTTTTAATGAGTGTGGTGATGGAAATGACAAGGTGGTTGTGGAAATGACAGGGTTGTGATGGAAATGACAGGGTTGTGATGGAAATGAAAAAAAAAAAATTAACGTGAATGTAGAGAAAGAGTAGATATATTTGTTAGAACAAATTCTCACACTCATCGCACTCATTGAACTCAATTCACAAAGTCATTAAAAATAACCACACCTGCTGTTTGATAGTGCTGAGATTGATGTATAAAGCTGATTTGTCTCACAGATGAAAGTTTGTAGTGCATACTGTAAACAACTGAAAATGCTGATGGCAATGCAAAAATATAAGCAATGAATGAAGCATTAAAATTTCAACATTGTGAGATAATTATGAGGCTTAATAACTGTGAGTGTTTCATAGTGAAATTAGATTAACTGTAAAAAAAAAAAATGCCTGAAACTGCATCATTTAAACAGAGATGTGGACTGTGGAAGATTTTGAGCACCTTGAATGTGTATGTCAGTGTATGTGTGTTTGCATGTGTAGGGGAAAGGGAGTGTTTGTGCACGTGGGTGTGTGTGAGTGATTCAAGGCCAAATCTAATGAGATGTTTCACAGATTCCTTTCCAAACACAGTAATTTCCTTGTGATGTTTGGTCACTGGTGCAGACTCAGGGATTGGGCCTATGATATTCTTGACTTGGTACCAGATTTTGGAAAGGATGTGTTTGAGTTCAGCGATCAGAGCATTGTGAAAGTTTTTCATAGAGTGCTAGGTGTTCTTACCATTTCCCGTTTTGGATGATGTATTTGGAGAGTCAGCCTGTCTCATTTTTTAAATCAGTCTATCATACCGCTGGCTGTATTTCTTTGCCTTTCTTAAGCTTTCTTAAGCTTGGCTTACTCTCATTCAGTACTGCATGCACTACCCCTCCAGTGTTTGGAATGAGATCTGGCAGAAGGCGGTGTGGGTAAAAGGTCAACATTCTGTTCTGGCTGCTAAGCAACATCAGGAGAGTGTGTGGTGGTGGAAAGATAAGCATGCATTGAGACACTTTTTTATTCTCCTCTAGTCTATTTCTTTAACTGATTCTCTATTGTTTCCTCAAAAGGAGTAGTTTGATCCTTTTTCTTTTTTCGTCAGGTATCTCACCCTGTCTCTTAGGTCTCTCTTCAAATTTTATAGGCTCAGGTTTTATTTTGTCGCTATACGCCTGTGACCTTTATTTTGTTTGTTAAATAGATAAAAATGAAATCTATTCATTTAAAGTAATATAACTTAGTAATCAAAATAATATAATGATATAAATATAAATAGTATTGTAATACATTATAATATTAAAAAAAGTATTACACAAATACTCTTGCAATCCATATCAATTGTACTTTTTAACCATAATTGTCATTTCCACAACATGCTGTCATTTCCGCAATCACACAGGGAGGTGCGGTGGAAATGATATTTCTGTAGTTGTTTTGTGAAAATTTTTTTTATAACTTCACTGATTAACTTTGAATTAATACTTAGCATTTCATGTATGCAAAATATTTTATTGAACTTAATTTTTTAAAAACAATTATTAAATGTATAGCATGTTTTGGAAGTGTCGAATAATAATAAAATTAACCAATCAAGCAAAATTTACCTTGAATTTTCTTCATTTGTTTTTGATGAAAATACCTTCTATAACCTCGCTTCATCTCATTTGGAGGGCTAGATTTCCTCTTTTCATGACATAGGCAAAACAAATTTTTGTGCCTATTAATATACAGTAATAGGTCTAATATTACCACCAAAGCAAACACAAATATTTCTTAATCAGTGGAAACATTACAGTGTTTTCTGTCGCAATAAGTGCTTGTTTAGTCAAAAAAAAAAAAAAAAAAAATTTGATTGTAGTTCTTAAATTCAATCATTCAATTAATAGGAGCCGTACCACATCGGGAATTATTTATCTAATAATTTTAACAGCCAGGAGTCACAACTACACACCAAGACATTGTTGAGATTATTTGTAAAAAAAAAAATTAAAAAAAAAAAAAATCCATCCTGAATGAGTTAACCTTTTTTATGCATCCCAGTCATCTCAAACCTTCCTTCAAACCTTCACTTTGCAAATTCCAAAACATAATTTTAGAGATAATAACAGAGCCTTGAGACAATGATATGTAGGTTAATGCTGTTATCACTGCAGTTTTAATCCAGTTAATAGAGAGAGAGAGAGACATTCAGAGAGAGAGGTCATAACAAGAGTTCCTAAAGTTTCTTGCTTCTAATATGAGGTAAAGATAAAAATACAAAATTAACAAAAATGTGACAGCGAACACAAGTTCACTATATATATAAAAAAAAATATTTATTTTTTCAAGAAATTAGGAGAAAATCTCTTGAAAACAAGACAAGTTTGTGAAACCTAAACAAAAGGACACTGGAGTGGACCCTACAACAAGGCTTCAGAAGGGAACGAACACAAAAAACTGTTAGAGAAGAACCACTTACAAACTTCACAGATTTAACAAAAAGGATTATTCCATCTTAACAAGGATTTAACCACAAATCAAGTCTGAGAAGAGCAGACAACAACACAAGCTCAAAATCAGAAGGAAAACCCAGAAACACTGTTTAAAGATACTTTAACAGTAAGGGCAAGACCTTCACCACAAACCTGCTCTTCTACACGTCACCCGACTGCATGGCACACTGCCTCCTGCACACTGTTCCAGTATCACACCAAACATGGAATCTGTAAAGGCAGACAATTGTGCATTTATGTGCATCTTCTTCAGAAAAAGAACCAGAGAACAGACACCTGACAATAAACTTTTATCAAAATGGAACAGTAATGATACAGGGAAACAATGCTGCCCTCACAAACTTTGAGCAGACATTACACTGCCCTGGAACAGCCAAAGGGAAGCAGGAACACCCGCAGGCTCCAAAAACCCAGAGACTCCTCAGAAAAAACATGACCGCTACAACCCCAGCTGAGAAACAGCCAGTGAAAACAGAACTCCAATGGGAAGTTCCTACACGGAGAAATACTTTTCCCAGGCCTTAAAACAACAAAACTCTGGTGCCCAAAAACAGGGGATGCCCTCAGAATACGTTCCGACTCCACCTTTGGCACACCCTCACATATCATTATACACACAGGCACCAACGACTTGAGAAGGGAACAGGAGAGAGTTGGGCAGCTGATCTGCAGAGTAGCAGAGAAGGCTACAGAGATCTACCCCAACACAAAGATCACCATCTCTACCCTCTTACCCCGCAGAGACATCCACCCAGACACCATCCAGAGAGTCAACGCTCACATCTCCAAAGGATGTGCTCGCCTACCCAATGTGCACCTGGCTCATCACCCCTCCATCACAATCAGGGACCTGTATGACCATGTACACATAAAGAAGGACAAAGTCAATGTGTTTGCAAAAACACTGAAAGACACAGCGTGGGGCAGACAAAACACCTTCACACCCCTAAAAACAACACAGCTGTCAACCTACAGAACACAAAACCAGACACCCAGCATAAACCTACAAACTCATCACAGAGAATGACCACCACTGGCTGCACAATACCAGAGACCCCCACAACATGCTAAAATCCACACCAGAACACCCCATGCACCAGCACTACACCACCACAGATCTACACCAGCCCATCAGCAGAAACCCCAGTTTGCACCAGATCACCACCAAAGACACCCACCTTTACTTTTCCAAAACACTATATTACATTAGAAAAGGATTACCTCTATTTTTGAAAACAGGAACTCTATACCGTGAACTCTTCAAATTACTCTGTCAATATCAATGTGGAATATTCAAGGATATAAGAAGAGCTCAAACACTGAATTCCAGAAGAGCATCAAAGAGATGGATATTATAATTTTACAGGAGACGTGGAGCAGGGCAGACACCGTCACGCACTGCCCACCCAACTACAGAGTAATCATCCTACCATCACAAAAACTCAACACAGTCCGACAGGGAAGGGACTCAGGAGGACAAATAATCTGGTACAAATCAAAACTCCACAACCACATCAACGCAGTGAAGCAATGCAAATACTACTCCTGGCTTAAAATCCACAAGGAACTGCTCCCATCCAGAAAAGATATATACCTGTGTGCCATATACATCCCACCATCAGATTTCCCCTACTACAGAGAAGACATGTTCTCCATAATGAGAGACAAGCCACTTCCAGGCCCATGGAAATGTGCTTTGGAGACCTGAACACAAGAACAGGACTACAGCCGAACTTCACCGACACATAAGGGAGCAAATACATCAACAACAAACTTATTAATAATGCATTCTCCCATATCCAAAGAAATAATCACGATCATATAGTAAATAAGAATGGGAAAGACCTCCTGGAGCTCTGTCAAAGCCTGGGTCTGTATATCATCAATGGTAGGTTACGAGGAGACCCTTACGAAAGGAAAATATATTTACCAATATATTTCTTAAAATGTATTGTGATATATTGTTATATATTATTTTCCCTTTTTTATTTTCTAAAATTTTATATATTTGAATACATTTAATAATATATTGATGATACATTATACAATATATTGCAATATATAAATGATTGCCGCTTTCAATGTATTGCAATATATTGGGGAAAAAAAAAATATATATAAGAATATATGCCTAATATATATATATATATATATATATATATATATATATATATATATATATATATATATATATATATAAATGCCTCTTTCCCGTAAACCCCTTAGATGAAGAATGTTTGAATACTGTCGTACCACAAGTGATTTATAAATTATACTCACAACACCTCTAGAAGCCAAACTAAAATCTATCCAATTTACCATAGGATGAGGAGATATACAGACAAATATACATATAGACAAAGCCCTTTAAAGGCTTACTGTTACACATTCCACTCTTGCATCAAAACATCTAAGTGGTTAAATACTGATCAATAAGTTGTTTTATAATCACACAATTTGTTAATTAAATATTTAATATAAGGATGGAAAGATATGGTCAGGTTGGCATCACTTAATCCATTCCTTTAATAATCATCAATGATCTATCAACGTCAGATTTGGACAATCTCGACATTTACATTAAAATTCAGCTTGTTATCAATCAAACAACATCCCAAATACATATATGCATCCACCTGATCTTTAATAGTTGTTCTCTTTATATTTGTTACAAACACGCCAGGTTCCACCTCCACTCAATCACTACGCACGCTCTCACCGGAATACTGATCACATCCACCTGATCCTCATCACCACCCAATCACCTCAGCACCATAAAAACCACACACGCACTCATCCGATGTCCAGTCATGTTCGCGACAAGATCTTTCCTGTATGTTAACTCTAAGGACTAACTCCTCTTCTATTTACCTCTCTCCAGCGATCCTCCGAAGATCCGTGTGTGTGTGTCTTACCTCTCTCCAGCGATCCTCCGAAGATCCGTGTGTGTGTGTGTCTTACCTCACTCCAGCGATCCTCCAAAGATCCGTGTGTGTGTGTCTGTGTCTTACCTCTCTCCAGCGATCCTCCGAAGATCCGTGTGTGTGTGTGTGTGTGTGTGTGTCTTACCTCTCTCCAGCGATCCTCCGAAGATCCGTGTGTGTGTGTCTTACCTCTCTCCAGCGATCCTCCGAAGATCCATTTGTGTCTTACCTCTCTCCAGCGATCCTCTGAAGATCCGTGTGTGTGTCTTACCTCTCTCCAGCAATCCTCCGAAGATCCATTTGTGTCTTACCTCTCTCCAGCGATCCTCTGAAGATCCGTGTGTGTGTGTCTTACCTCTCTCCAGCGATCCTCCGAAGATCCGTTTGTGTCTTACCTCTCTCCAGCGATCCTCCGAAGATCCGTGTGTGTGTGTCTTACCTCGCTCCAGCGATCCTCTGAAGATCCGTGTGTGTGTCTTACCTCTCTCCAGCAATCCTCCGAAGATCCGTGTGTGTGTGTCTTACCTCTCTCCAGCAATCCTCCGAAGATCCGTTTGTGTCTTACCTCTCTCCAGCGATCCTCTGAAGATCCGTGTGTGTGTGTCTTACCTCTCTCCAGCGATCCTCTGAAGATCCGTGTGTGTGTGTCTTACCTCTCTCCAGCGATCCTCCGAAGATCCGTGTGTGTGTGTGTCTTACCTCTCTCCAGCGATCCTCCGAAGATCCGTGTGTGTGTGTGTCTTACCTCTCTCCAGCGATCCTCCGAAGATCCGTGTGTGTGTGTGTCTTACCTCTCTCCAGCGATCCTCCGAAGATCCGTGTGTGTGTGTGTCTTACCTCTCTCCAGCGATCCTCCGAAGATCCGTATGTGTGTGTGTGTCTTACCTCTCTCCAGCGATCCTCTGAAGATCCGTGTGTGTGTGTGTGTGTGTGTGTGTGTGTGTGTCTTACCTCTCTCCAGCGATCCTCCGAAGATCCGTGTGTCTTACCTCTCTCCAGCGATCCTCTGAAGATCCGTGTGTGTGTGTGTGTGTGTCTTACCTCTCTCCAGCGATCCTCCGAAGATCCGTTTGTGTCTTACCTCTCTCCAGCAATCCTCTGAAGATCCGTGTGTGTGTGTCTTACCTCTCTCCAGCGATCCTCCGAAGATCCGTATGTGTGTGTGTGTCTTACCTCTCTCCAGCGATCCTCTGAAGATCCGTGTGTGTGTGTCTTACCTCTCTCCAGCGATCCTCCGAAGATCCGTGTGTGTGTCTTACCTCTCTCCAGCAATCCTCCGAAGATCCGTTTGTGTCTTACCTCTCTCCAGCGATCCTCTGAAGATCCGTGTGTGTGTGTGTGTGTGTGTGTGTCTTACCTCTCTCCAGCGATCCTCCGAAGATCCGTGTGTGTGTCTTACCTCTCTCCAGCGATCCTCCGAAGATCCGTGTGTGTGTCTTACCTCTCTCCAGCGATCCTCTGAAGATCCGTGTGTGTGTGTGTGTGTGTGTGTGTCTTACCTCTCTCCAGCGATCCTCTGAAGATCCGTGTGTGTGTGTCTTACCTCTCTCCAGCGATCCTCCGAAGATCCGTGTGTGTGTCTTACCTCTCTCCAGCGATCCTCTGAAGATCCGTGTGTGTGTGTGTCTTACCTCTCTCCAGCGATCCTCCGAAGATCCGTGTGTATGTCTTACCTCTCTCCAGCGATCCTCTGAAGATCCGTGTGTGTGTGTGTGTGTCTTACCTCTCTCCAGCGATCCTCCGAAGATCCGTGTGTGTGTCTTACCTCTCTCCAGCGATCCTCTGAAGATCCGTGTGTGTGTGTGTGTGTGTGTGTGTGTGTCTTACCTCTCTCCAGCGATCCTCTGAAGATCCGTGTGTGTGTGTCTTACCTCTCTCCAGCGATCCTCCGAAGATCCGTGTGTGTGTCTTACCTCTCTCCAGCGATCCTCTGAAGATCCGTGTGTGTGTGTGTCTTACCTCTCTCCAGCGATCCTCTGAAGATCCGTGTGTGTGTGTGTCTTACCTCTCTCCAGCGATCCTCCGAAGATCCGTTTGTGTCTTACCTCTCTCCAGCGATCCTCTGAAGATCCGTGTGTGTGTGTCTTACCTCTCTCCAGCGATCCTCTGAAGATCCGTGTGTGTCTTACCTCTCTCCAGCGATCCTCTGAAGATCCGTGTGTGTGTGTGTCTTACCTCTCTCCAGCGATCCTCCGAAGATCCGTGTGTGTGTGTCTGTGTCTTACCTCTCTCCAGCGATCCTCTGAAGATCCGTGTGTGTCTTACCTCTCTCCAGCGATCCTCTGAAGATCCCGTGTGTGTGTGTCTTACCTCTCTCCAGCGATCCTCTGAAGATCCGTGTGTGTCTTACCTCTCTCCAGCGATCCTCCGAAGATCCGTGTGTGTGTCTTACCTCTCTCCAGCGATCCTCTGAAGATCCGTGTGTGTGTCTTACCTCTCTCCAGCGATCCTCCGAAGATCCGTGTGTGTCTTACCTCTCTCCAGCGATCCTCTGAAGATCCGTGTGTGTGTGTGTGTGTGTCTTACCTCTCTCCAGCGATCCTCTGAAGATCCGTGTGTGTGTCTTACCTCTCTCCAGCGATCCTCTGAAGATTCGTGTGTGTGTCTTACCTCTCTCCAGCGATCCTCCGAAGATCCGTGTGTGTCTTACCTCTCTCCAGCGATCCTCTGAAGATCCGTGTGTGTGTGTGTGTGTGTGTGTGTGTGTCTTACCTCTCTCCAGCGATCCTCCGAAGATCCGTGTGTGTCTTACCTCTCTCCAGCGATCCTCCGAAGATCCGTGTGTGTCTTACCTCTCTCCAGCGATCCTCTGAAGATCCGTGTGCGTGTCTTACCTCTCTCCAGCGGTCCTCTGAAGATCCGTGTGCGTGTCTTACCTCTCTCCAGCGATCCTCCGAAGATCCGTGTGTGTGTCTTCCCTCTCTCCAGAGATCCTCTGAAGATCCGTGTGTGTGTGTGTGTGGAACTGTTGGCCCTCAAACTGGCTTTGGGGGAATGAAGGCATTGGTTAGAGGGAGCCAAACACCCCTTTCTGGTCCTCACAGATCATAAGAATTTAGAGTATCTTCGAGTGGCCAAAAGATTAAATCCTAGACAAGCCAGCTGGGTGTTATTCTTCACCCGCTTCCATTTCACTTTCTCATACTGCCCAGGGGTGAAAAACGTGAAGGCTGAGGCCCTTTCCAGATGTTACGCCCCCGAAGAGAATCCCAAAACTCCAGAAACCATTCTTCCAGAAAGTCATTGTCTCTCCTATTTCCTGGTCCAATGAGACTCTTCCTCTTACTGAGCCTACCACCAATACCTCACCGGGTTGCCCACCAGGTCTTCAGTATATCCCCAGGACACGGCGCACTCCACTCATTCACTCCGCTCACACATCACTTGGCACTGGTCATCTGGGGGTCAATGAAACCCTCTCGTTGCTGAAGGAACGCTTCTGGTGGCCCAACATGGCCTCGCATGTCAGGAGGTACGTGATTGGATGTACAAGCTGTGCCATATCCAAAAGCCCTCGCCATCTTCCATCAGGCAAGCTCCATCCTCTGCCCATTCCCAATCACCCGTGGTCACACCTAGGGGTGGATTTCATAACCGATCTCCCTCCTTCAGATAACAATACCTGCATTCTTGTCATAGTGGATAGATTTTCTAAATCCTGTCGTCTTCTTCCTTTGAAGTGTCTGCCCACAGCCATGGAAACAGCTGAACTGTTATTTAATCATGTCTTCAGGTACTTCGGCATCCCAGAGGATATCGTCTCGGACCGAGGCCCCCAGTTCATCTCCCGGGTCTGGAAGGCTTTCCACTCGCTCCTAGGTTTGGCCATCAGCCTGTCCTCCGGGTACCATCCCCAATCTAATGGGCAGACGGAGAGGAAGGTTCAGGAGATTGGATGCTTCCTCCGATTCACCCCACATTCCATGTGTCTCTCCTCAAACCTCACCATCCTTCTGTCTCTCCCTCCACAGAACCTAGCGAAGGGAGAGACCGAAATTCACTATTATCAGGACCCGACCTTTTCTAGCTTTTAGATGTTTAAATGTGTTAATATCATCCTGTTCTTCAAATGGAATAGGTCTATTACAAATTAAATAATGCTCCCAGAGAATATTCTCAAAATCATGAGTATCAAACTTTACAAAGAATTAATTGAATGCTTGTTAGGGCTGGGCGATAAATCGATTTTATCGATTAACTCGAATTTGACGTTAAGGGCGATTTGTTTTTAATGAAAATCAGTTTTCTCTTTAACTTCCACCACCGGCTCTCCCCTTAGGCTTCCGTAGTTCAGAGTGGGCTCGCCCTCCCCCCCACTTTCCTTACAGCCGCACACAGACAACATGACAGTTAACAGCGCAGAGCTCGTTCCAAAGAAAGGCACCATTTCATCCGTTGTTTGGAATTGGTTTGCTTTTTTAGTGTCAGACACAGAACAAATAACGCCACTGCAAAGTGTGTTTAAAAGCCGTTGCTACAAAAGGTAGCAGCACAACAAATTTATTCCAGCATCTTAAACAGTAGGGATGGGTACCGTAACCCGGTATTAAACTGGCCCCGGGGCTAAATTATGAAAGACCTATGTATTTTTCCTTAATAATGTTATCGTGCACATTTTATCTCACCAAACATTTCTAATGTGCGATCATATTAAGTCGTTTGTCTGTGAGATCTGCGACATCGGTCATGCCCGCTGCGGAGGCTGTCTGTCAGTTTTGAAGGTGCATTGTGTCACTGTAAGTTATTAGAATTTTCACTGTTTACAATGGCAGTGCCTGCCATCTCGTTTACAAGCATGTTTTGAGGATTGTTTCCTGTTACACTTATGCACAAAGGGGAAATTTAGATTAAACTACATAAGTGAAAATCAGAACCAAAAACAAAAAAAGAGTACATTTGTTTTTGAGCAATTTCTTTGTAGGGAAAAAAAATCGATTAAAATCGAAAATCGGGTTTGGTGTTTAAGCCATATCGCCCAGCCCTAATGCTTGTGCAAGCTGAAAATCATCTCTATATCCTTCCAGTATTATATTAAAATTATTTTTGTTATCAACACAGTGAACAGCGAACATGAGTCTTTAAACATTTCCCAACCAGTGCATTCATAACACCCTTGTAAGCAGTCAGTCCAAACATTCCCCCCTCCTTAGGGCTGTATGATACAATGGGACAAGTTGAATAGAGTTAAGGTCAGCCCCACCTAGCGGGGGAAGAGGGAGAGATTTACAATGGAACCATAACATAAATCTAGAGGTCTGTTATGTCTTGTTGGACATGTGGCATATTTGTAAAAGTCTCTCAGGGTGTTATCCAGTAAACAATGGTTAAAATCACCCATAACAAACATTGGTACATCCGGAGAAAAAAGTTGGGTTACTTGTAGAATACTTCCTGAAGCTTTATCAGCATTTGCCCATGCTCCATGCTTCTTGCTCAGATGTAAACAGTTCAAAGGGTTAATAAATGATCCTTGAATATTCCTTGATTAAACTTCCTTCGCTTCGCGTCATAAAAACAAACACAAAAAACTAACAACAGAGAAAGAATTTTAAGCATTTCTTTACCAAGTCGGTAATATTTGATACAGTATATACAACAAAACGTCATCAACGTAAAGTGAAATGGGTCCCACTTTATATTAGGTGGCCTTAACTACTATGTACTTACATAAAAAGATAAGTACAATGTACTTATTGTGTTCATATTGTATTGTAAAACACTTTTGCTGCTATTGAGGTGGGATAGGGGTAAGGTTAGGGAGAGGGTTGGAGGTATGGGTAAGTTTAAGGGTGGGTTAAGGTGTAAAGTATGGGTCAACAGTGTAATTATAAATGTAATTACAGAAATTAAATACAGATGTAATTACATGTAGTTTTTTTTTTTTTTTTTTATATAAGTACAATGTAAAAACATGTATGTACACAATAAGTACATTGTACTAAATTATTAATTAAAATGTAAGTACATAGTAGTTAAGGCCACTTAATATAAAGTGGGTCCGTGAAATGTTATGGTACGTATTCATACAGCTAATTGGAACTATTGTGGGACATTGTCTGATCGCTTGGGCCAAAGGCTCTAATGATAAACTAAAAAGCAAAGGTGATGGGGACAACCTTGATGAGTATTCCTGCCAAGATAAAAGGAAGGGGATATAAGAACCAGTGAGCACTCTGGCTGACCATTCAGAATAAATAGTTTTGCCTGCTTGTAGGAAAAGGGAGCCAACCCAAAATGCTTTAGAACAGAACACCAAAAGCTCCACTCCATTCTTTCAAATGCTTTCTCTTCATCCAAAGAAAGGATTGCAGAAGAAGCTACTGTATATAGAAGTAGTATAGCAGCTTCACTGATTAGCTTTAAATTAATACTTAGCATTTCATGTTTTTTTTTTTTTTGGTTTTTTTGAGTGTTTGAAAATGGGTCATGACTTAAAAGTGCTAATGCTTGTGAAAACTATACCATACAATTATCAGAAAATTAACAATAATAACCAGGGTGACTGTGAACAGGAATTATTTAAAGGGGGGGGGGGGGGAATGCTCGTTTTCACTCAATCTCCTGTTAATCTTGACTACCTATAGAGTAGTACTGCATCCTTCATAACTCCAAAAAGTCTTTAGTTTTATTATATTTATAAGAGAAAGATAGTCTGTACCGATTTTTCCCGGAAAAACACGACCGCCTGGAGGCGTGACGTGTGGGCGGAGCTAAAGAATCACGAGCGCCAGTAGGCTTTTGCGTTGAGAGCGTTTGGAAGCTGTGACATTACCGTGAGGAAAAAAACATCCAAAACAAACCATGGCTAACAGTCAGATTCAGCGTATATTTATGATCCAGAATCAGATCCAGAGGCTGAAATTTAACAAGAGCAGCATCAGCAACGACGTCTCTATGTGGTATGTACTGAAACAGTATATATTTGCTTAGCGGTTTTGGAAAATGACTAAGTTCCACTTTGTCGTCTTTTTTTTTTTTTTTTTTAAGCTGTACATGTGGAAAGTGCAGTTTGATGACAACATCGCATGTTGTTTACTTGATGTGCTTATGCGCCGATAGCTAAGTTAACAACACAGAGATATTTGAAGCAGTTTTACCAACACATGATCGTGACCCTTTTTCATTGGGACTGCATTATCCTTAAGAAATAAACAATGTGCAAATCCAGCGTCAAACTGGGCCTTGTTTGTAAAACAAGCATCTTCGAAATGCAGGGAACAAACACAAACACTTGCACAACTCCGTTGATGCTCTGTAAAAATAAACTACATCCACTGGTCCCTTAATGCTGTTTTTTTTTTTTTTGGTAATCTGTGCAGGGTTGTCTTGCCCTGGCAACCAAAAACACACTCCTTTTGTGACATTTCGCGACGCTCTCGCTCTGATCAGTGAATGTCTGTGCTCTCAGTGCTCTGCTATACGGGAGCGCGCGCTCTTCCAGCAGACGTGCCCTTGGGACCCATGTTTAGCATGGGAATCCAACTCTTTAACAGTGTAAAAAACTCAGTATGCATGAAATAGCATTTCACCCCCCCTTTAAAGGTGCCATATGCAAAAATTGAGGTAAAAATATCCATAACATGACCTACACGCATCAAAAGAATGAGAAGAAATAAGGGCGATGATGTCATTAAAAAAATGTCAAGTTATAGTGCTGCAGAGATATCAACCTTAATTAACATTAGCATTACTAGCCCAGGCCCGACAGGTGTTGTAATACCAGTTTCGGCCATGGGAGGCGATATGCGGGCAACATAACCACCAGCCAACCTGCAATACACGAATAACTCGCACGGCTTGTGGGCGTGTACTTGAACCTGGTGTCAATCGTGTGGAAAGTACAGCCCACTAGTTCATTTCAGTTCAGGGAAGAGAGCGTCACCTAGCCTGACTACGTCAGACTTCCTACTTCCGCTCAATTTCATTTCGCTTCTGTACAGCGTCAGAGCTTTCTGTTTGCCACCGGTCTGGAAACAGCCGGGCCAATCAACGAACAGAGGGCGGGCTGAGAGCCGTGACGTAGATGCGTAGATTAACTTCGCATAATCTGCAAAAGTCGTTTACAGCCATGTTCACTCCGGTATTTCGCTCGCATCATCATGTGTTTACAACAGGTTTACAGTGGAAGTTCAATCATAGATTTGAGTTCGGTTCGATGCATGATGTCTGTGCTTCGATGCGGCTGTACAGGCACATAACATACGTCTTAACTAAACGTATCTGATTGGCTTACGGGTAACCAATGATTTTAAACTTCAGACAAGCGCCTCCTAGCGAGAGAGAAAACACTTCTCTATTATGCCATTCCAGACTCTGTCTATGAAGCAAAGTGAAGTAGCAGAGTCTGGTATTACCAGGCTAAGCGTCACCCGCTACAGGGAAACAACCGCATTCGGGAACACAAATCAAATTAACATCGGCACTGCTTTTAATCGCTGGATACAACTGATGGACCTGAAAGAAATGAGGTTCGACTCCAAACTTGCAACATTTCTTTTGGATTGGTAAGTTAGATGCTGTCAGTATTTCGCTAGAAGTTTGTTTTATATGTTTGTGTATTTGTTTTCGGGAAGTTATAACATAGAAATGTATCGATTTTGAAAGCGATTTTGTGTTAGTTGTCGGTAGACTACGGCTCTGTGTAGTAACAGCCGCTCCACCTGAACCAGTGTTGCCAAGTCTGCGGTTGTTTTTCATGTCCGCGGTTTGAAGCAATCCCAATACCAAATAACGTGATATTTAGCCCCTAAAATGCTAATTTTACCAGGGAAACCCTTCCCAAAAATTTATATTTTAACTCCGGGAAGCAATTTTTATCGGGGAACCTCCAGAAAACGCGATTGGGCTAGTTTTGGACTAATTTTAAGAAGCAACTGGGCAGGATTTGTTGTGAAAACCTGGCAACCCTGATCTGAACGCACAGGCTGGGGATATACTTCTAATTACAGGAGCGTCTTTACTGATGAGAGGTGCATGAAAATCGCATTCGATTTTTTGCACAGCCCTATTATTATATCATAACTAACCTGCTCTGTCTAGTCTGTTGGTCTCCGTGTCCTCTTTGCTTCGTGCTTTTTCTGTGTGTGAAAAAAATTATGTGTGGCGTGAAAGCGTGTGAAAAGAATCAATTGCGTGTGTCTCACGCTGAATGCTTGAGAGTTGGCACATTAGTTCCCAAGCAGAATAAAGGACAGGTTGATTATTGCTGTTTAGCGTTTGTATTAATCTATGATGTGTCCCTTTTTGCGTACAGGGACATAAAAAATAAATTAAAAGTGATACGTGGACCAAGGTGTCTGAGATTGTTCATTTTAAGTAAAGGATCCTAATATTTCATCCACAACAATATTTAATGAGGTTAACTTAACTCCTTGTGGTTAGTCTGCACGAGATCAACAAGCTTGTTTGCTTTGCGGCCGCTTTAAATACAAAATAAGCATTCGATCTATGTCAGAGCGTCTGAACGCTCACAAATCTTTCTGCAGCATCGTGAGCAGAGCGGCAAGAGCGATTTTTGACGCTCTAGACGCCGGCGGTGTGAACGCACAGTTAGGCTTCGGCTATGACTGTAGTTTTGTTGTGAAGGTAGGGGCGGAGCATAGAGACTATGCCGTTTCTCGTTTGTTACTCTAGAGTAGACCAATTCACTTTATTGAGGCAAACTGCCCCCATCTGTTATGAAATGTGGAGTATGACTTGATTTTTTTTTGCCAAACATTACAGATGGCACCTTTAATGAATGAGCAAACCTATAAAGGAAATATTCTTATGAGTGTTTGAAAATGGGAAATGGTGCCAGTGCTAGAATGCACTTTGCTGTTTTTTTGGAATGAATTTGCCATTCATTTTCTCCAAAACCACAGTAAAAATATTATAAAATGTATACAATAATAACCAGGATGTCTGTGAAGAGGGATTAATTTAATGAATAAGCAAACATATAAAGGAAAGATTTTTATGAGTGTTTGAAAATGGGGCATGATGTAAAAGAGTTTGAATGCACTAAGAAGCTTGGAGGGATTTTGCCATACATGTGTGTGTGTGTGTGTGTGTGTGTGTGTGTGTTTGGGTGGGTGGGTGGGTGTATAGCCCAGAGAGAGAGAGAGAGTTAAAAATACATATTATATTAATATGAATTATGGTAATATGAAAAATGTAACATAAGTAATATGACGTTAACGTTAACAAATTATATATAATTATTTACAATTGTTAATAACATTAATAAATTATGTACATTAATAAATGCACAAAACAAATGTGAATGTACAAATAGTAATGTATAAAAAAAAATCAATGTTCAAGTCTAGTCATATATAAAAACAAACACACACACATTTTTATTAATCGTGCCCTGGTGGAAAATTGATATTCTGATGTGGCTTTATGGTATTTTTTTGTGTTAAATGAAATTGTATGCAGTATTTTTGGGTTCATTTTGACTGCTCCCCGCACACATACCATAACTAAGCAATTACACGCACAAACCAATAAAAAAACTAATTGCAGCTGGCTTGACCGAGTACTGTCAAAAAGCACTGGCTTGCCTGTGTATTTTCAGACCGCAGTTGACCACAGTTATTTACTTCTTGTGAACAAACTCTGACCACAAACAATCAACAAAGTTTAATTTATTTTTGCTCTACTGTTGTGTAATGTTGTCTTTGTAGTGCATTTTAGTTTCCAGGGTGCAAATTGGCTTTCTAAACACTACAGAGGTGCAAAATTACAGAGGAATATTGGAGTAACGTTAAATGTTTTGTACACTTTTAACCCTTTAGGTGCCATTGTTTTTTTTTTTTTGGGGGGGGGGGGTTTGCTGTATTTTGACATCAAGATTTCAAAATCCTGTGGCTTGAAAGGGGTTAAAGATAGAGACCTACTGTTACCTAGAAAAATGTTGGGCATGACCGAAAGTTTATTTGGGGTTTAGACATAGTCATCAGGGGGTGGCCATCTCAATTTTTTTTATAATAGCCTGGAAATAGTAGATATTGAAGTGATGTTTGAACTTGTGTGTGTGTGTGTGTGTGTGTGTGTGTGTGTGTGTCTTTTTATCCTCATTCCAAGAGAAGATTACAGGAGATTTTTTTTTTTTTATGAAACTCTCATTGCTCAAATCAGTGATTCAGTTTGATCTATACATAGATTCAGAGACAGACTGAAACTAGATAATCAGTCTGGATCTCTGACCATCATGAACATCACAAACACAGACACAGACTGGGGTCAAAAGATCTGATTCTCCCCTCCCAACCCCCGGTTTAGAATACAGTGGACGATTTGACGATCTGTGCTGTCAAATCCGCGTGGTCGAGAAGTTTCAGCTTAAACAGTGCCGCTGTTGATTTTTGGATGAAATAAGGAGTGATGCAGCAAAAGACGGACGTGATATTCGATCCTACGGGTTGGTGGGCGGGATCTCAAGAGCTGGGGGCGGGGCTTACGGGTAGACATATGGCAAGTTGGTGTGTGTGTGTGTGTGTGTAGGGAAAGGACAATTGAATGGTGGACATTTAAAGCAGCTTTAATGTGTCTTTGTGTGGCAGGGACAAAGTTAACAGCACAGCTGCCACTGCAGGCCATTAAATGGACAGTGCACTTTTTTAACCCTTTAACGGTCACGGCAAGAAATATATTTTAAAAAATATATAAAAACAAATAACAGTTTTTACATAGTTAAATTACAGCAATTTGCACAGTTCTAACTTTTAATAATAATAATAATGCTTTTGCAAGTCACTTAAAAAGGGTTAAAAATGTGTTAAATGCACTGGCGCTTTTTAAAAACACTCTTTAATCTATTTTTTATACCATTTAAATCAAAGTTTTATTTAAATGGTCCTTTGTTTCACTTAAATAGTCCCATATATATGTATGCATTTATAAATAAATAAATAATCAGGCCACCCCATGTTGTTGTGTTTTTTTTTTTATTATTATTATTTTTTTATAATAATGTATGCATGCTGGTCTGTTGTCCCAAATATTGCTAAACCATTTTAAAGTCATAACCTGAACATTTAACTTTCATTTAATATGCATTGATGTAATTCAGGGAGAAATTAGGATGGGTGTGGGAACTTTTGGAAGTAAAAAAGCAACATGAAAACAGCAAGTCAGCTAAATGCACTCAATTTCAAATGGTTTAAAAATGTTCTGAGCAGAGAAAGCAGAAGATTTTGCAATTCTAATGGAATTCCTAAACAGGGCACTGTGATCTAAGTGTATTACGCAACATGTGTGTCCAAAACCTTGACCTTGCTGCCAGACACTGTCCCTCGAGAGCTAATTGAGCAAAGAGACCACATTGATTCATTAGATCCCTCTCTTGCACTGCATATCACATATCAAGCAACTGATTCTGTTGTTTATACAATGTGATATTGTTTATAACATCTTACTTTAGCATTTAGCAGCATTTGTGTAATCTAAAACTGAATGTCAGCAGTAACAAAGAACTCTCCTGACAAATGAACAAATAGTGAACCATCGAAAAGCTGTTTTGGTATACACTTTTATATATGAACCAACTGCATATAACTGACCACAGTGACACTGCCACCACAATTTCCTGGAGTACTGCTAAAGAAATCTTAAAGCCCCCCAGAACTTTTCCAATGGAGGAGGATGTTGCGGTGTTTTTCTTACATCACTTACAACCAGGAACATTCTGTTCTTTAAAACAGCTGAATTCCTCAAAAAAGGGAACCACCTCTGACCTTCACATTATTTAGGCAGCTGTAAAACTTATAGCTTTGACAGGTTTTTTCAGTCAAGTGCAATCTTGCAAATTATGGCTCTCTAGGGCCTTTTGCATGATACCACACATAAAGACCATCAGAAAACACTCACAGATTAAAAAGATAGCACATTCTGCACTAAATCTTTTCTGAAAACAGTCCTGGTGCTTTTAAATCCGCAATATGAGTAGTCTCTCCCCTTCTTTATTATCCTTCATCAATAGAATTATGATGTGGAATAAAAAACAAGTACAGACTTCTTACGGTCACGCACATATGTTTTGGTTACCAGTTATTTTTGTGAACATAGTGATACCTTAAATACCATTCTAACCATAGTCTGTCTGCTGACTGGAGGAGAACCATCTGTTGTACTGTCACGTTCATTCCTCCAGGCCTCTCGCTGTCCCTGCAGAGTCGACGGGTTGCAGGGATTCCGGGTCTTTGATCCATGCTGGGGCTTTTACTGAGAACATTTGAGCCGGTGGAATTTCCTCCTGTGCAGCCCACTAAGCCAAAGGATTCCTTAAGATCAGCTAAACAGTGAGGAGGCCCGTGTATCTCCCTGTGCTTGTGAAAGAGACATAGAGAGAAAGTAAACAGTAAAATATGAAGAGAGCATGAAGCAGGAGAGTAAGACTGCTTATAAGAGGAAGATTATTAAATGCAGAAATATTTACAAATTTACATATTTTAAAAAGCATAAAAAATAAAATACATTACATTTCTTAAAAGTGACATGAAAGACATTCATAATGTTACAAAGTATTTTATATATTAAACTTCATAAACAGATATATATCGCTGTTACTGTAAGAATATAAATGCATTTAAATGAAAATAACTGTATATCATTCTTAATTTTTACATTTATTAAAAATATGACTTAATTATTTTGACTGTAGTTCAGTTAAACTTTTTGAATCTACTTTCCAAGAGCAAATACATATATAGGTGTTTATATTCAATAATTTTCAGGTGGTTTGAGATACACTTCTGTTCAAAGGGTTCAAATCTTTGGGGTTAGTATGATTTGTTTTAAAGAAATTATTATTTGTATTCAGCAAAAATAAAATAAGTTGAGCAAAGTTGACAGTAAAAACATTTTTAATGATAGAAATGACTTATACTTCAAATAAATGCTGAATCCTATATATATATATATATATATATATATATATATATATATATATATATATATATATATATATATATATATATATATATAGCAGCATAACTCTTTTCAGAATTTATAATAATAAACATAAATGTTTCTTTGCACCAAATCAGCATATTAGATTAGATTTCTGAAGGATCATGTCACTCTTCAGACTGTGGTTGTTTTTAATTGTGATAATATTTTTTCAGTATATTTTGATCCAATAAATGTAGCCTTGTAAACATCAGAAACTTAAAGTATATGCTGAGAAAACCAAGCTAAAGTCACTTATGCAATAGTTCAAGAGCTCTAAACTATGTGAACATAAGCAAACAATGAAATATTATGTTTATCCCAATTCAAGAGTGTTGCACAAGACAGGATGTTTGACAAGGACAGCCTTCTATAGTTTTTTTTTTTTTCCACAGGACATAGTGTTCTCAGTGTAAAGAGTTATCTGTGGAATTGCATGCTGTATATAAACATACAGTAGCATAAGTATTTGGACACTTTAGTCACTTAAAACATCTAAATGTCATTACATAACGTCTAAAATATATGTATCATATAAATTATGCTCTTCACTGGAATTGATATCGAGAAATTTAACATTACATCATTTATTCACCAACGGATCCTCTGCAGTGAATAGGTGCCATCAAAATGAGAGTCCAAACACCTGATAAAAACATCCAGTGAGAGAAGAAACTTGGTTTTGTTGCTATCTTCCTCTCTCATTCTGTGTTATCTGGCTGCCAAGAAGTAAGCAGGATGAAATATGTATTTTTCCCCTCCTGTTTTCCTTCAGGCAGAACACTCTCTGACCACATGAACCACACAAGGACTCTAAACAGAGGCTAAAAAAAGGCCAGGTATCAAAGACAGGCTACAGGAACAGAGAAGGACTCTCATGGGACAGGAAATTGTGTCCCTAAACTAGAAGTTCAAAGGTCAATTTCACAGACACAGAGAATATAAACTGAAGATCATCAACAGCAGCATCATGAGTGAGAAGATCTTTAGTTTCCCTGTCCAAGGTGAGTTATACATGCTTAGTCACAGTGTTGTCATTTTTACAGCACTGAATTTGTTCTAGTACTGCTTATAATTGATTGTTTTCACCTTTGTCTTGTTTAGATCCTCGCTTTGTTGTGTATACAATTATACACCTTCAATACAGAAAAAGAAAGGACGCCTGGGGGGTACACCTCTCAGGGCCACGATGACCACAGGTCCGATGACGTGCCAGTGGTGGTAAATCACAGCTTAAAATATGTTTTCATAAAAATATTAATTGCTAATTAACTTTAATACTTGTATAAGGTGGCGTGAACACAGATTTTGGATAAAATATTTGTCATTGTTTGCAGGCAATAAACAAATCGCTAACACTTTAAAATAAGGTTCATTAGTTAACTACATTAATTAACATTAACTAATAATGAACTGCACTTATACAGCAATTGTCCATCTTTGTTCATGTTAATTTCCACATTTAATAATACTTTATTAAAATCTTGTTAATATTATTTAATGGCACTGAACTAACATGAACAAACAATGAACAGCTTTATTTCTATTAACTAACATTAACAATAAATACTGTAAATAATAATAATATGAATAAATACTGTAACAAATGTATTACTTACTCATTGTTAGTTCATGTTAGTTAATACACCAATGTTTAATAAATGAACCTTATTGTAAAGTGTATGAATGTTGTTCTCCCGAGGCATGCTGTCGCACATCTGACAAGCCACCGTGTGCAACAGAGAACACTCGACCACAAATTGTGCTTGATACTCATTTCCGCTGACACTTTCCAGCCAAGTATTTGATTCCTCCCACTCTCGTCGGTACTTTTGCATCCGCTTTCGTTTCAGCGCTGGACGCGGGGGGTATCTGCAGATCATTTCTTTTACTGTCTATGGGATCAACCTCCGCCATTTTTTCAAATCGCTCTCTGCCAAGAGACCCGCCCTCCTCTGTCTCTGATTGGCCGTGAACCTGAAACAAACCAATCAATCCAACGATGGCAGCGTGTATTACCCAATCAGGGGCAGTATAGGACGAGTCTTCACAGAATGCCGGTGGGATGATTTGCATGAGATGCTGCATTGAAGACAACTCAGAAAATAACCCCGTCCCGTATTGATTCAAAGCGGGACGCGCTGTTTTATTCTCAAATACGGGACGATTCCGTATTTTAAGGGACGGGTGGCAACCCTACACAATTTATTGTTTATTTCATGTCCAGTAGCTATTGTCTTTGTGAGTTGTGTGATTTTTTCTTTTCATATGTTCAGTGCTCTCACTACTCGCTGCAAACAGATTTACATGAGATGCATCTCCATTTCCATGCCTGCCTCATAATCTTCGTTTCGGACATCATTGGCCCTGCCCCTGACTGTTGGATCTGCTGCGAAGCTAGCACCAGTGTGAACTCAGCAAAAGAGAAGACTTTAGGTCAGGAATGGACAAGTAAATGAGCCGATTGCTGATTGATAAAGGCATTGCGTCACTGCAGCTTCTGTTAGAAACCTGAAATGACAAATGAAATGCCATACAGTCTTGTGGACTTAACAGACACACATACACAGCCTCACTTGTAAGACTACAAGACAAGTGCATAAAGTGTGCCATTTAAGACAGGGCCAAAGTCTTAGATGTCATGCCTACAGACTGTTAGCTGAACATCCAATGCATATGGCAACAAAAGTTGTTTCCCATGATTTCCCAGAGATGTGCATAGTGCTCTTTAACTGTACATCTTAATGTTTATCAGGAATAACTAAATGCTGGATTCTCAGAAGTATTCGAATTAGGTGAAGAATATGGTACAGACTTTTTAAAATACATCCAAGAGTTTTACATACCAGTCAGATATTGTAGACACATTGAGGTTACATTTCCAAACCCCTAAACAGCATGAACTGTGATTGCTTGCTTTCCATGTCATTCAGAAAGCCTTTCAGTGGTTCTTGGCTGTGGAGTCCAGGCCTTCTCACTATAATCAGTGATGCTATTTATGTCACAAAGCACATTCCCAACAATAAACTATATAGACATTTCATATTCAGCTGAAACTTTAAATTTGGGTTTTGTTTGCTGCCAATATTGAGTTATTTCTTGTTTCATGCAGCAGATGTTTATTTGTGATTCAGATGTTCCTGGTGCAGAGACAGATAAAATAAAAGTCAGTTAAGAAGGGAGATGCTGCTACTTTTGATCCTGCTGTCATAAACAACCCAAATGAACTGATGAGGGTTTTATTTTAATGAGACTCCCATCGCTGAAATCACTGGAGGTCAGAGAGAGATCTGTACAGGTGTTCAGTGTAAAGAGAGATTCAGAGACAGACTGAAGCTGGATCATCATCATGCTGTTCACAGGTTGAAAGCTATTATCATTTTGCACAATATCAATTAGTTTACCCACTAGCACTGTAATGCCTTTTGCAGGCATTAAACACTAGATGGCGCCATTTCTGTACACTTGATATAGTAACTGATGAAGGTGATATATATATATATAACACACACATAAATGAAAAAAAATACAATAAAAAAAAAAAAAAAAAAACAAAAACAAAAGAAAACAACCCCGTTTATTTCCCTTTTCTCTATGCCAATCCCTAGGAAAAATGACTTTGTTTTAGGTTGGGTTGTGTAAGTATTCGGTATAGGAGGAGTATGTGTTGCTCTGGTGCTTGCAGGAGCAACTGCTGAGAATTTCTGCTTTTGTGTTTTCTGTGCATGTGTTTTTCCATTACAAAATATGTAGATGTGCAAGTTGTGGTTACGCGTTTTATTATTATTATTTATTTTTATGTTTCTTCAGGTTAACTTATAATTTTTTATAAAGTGTTTTGCATAAAAAAGCAGAAAAGGCTTTATTTTCAACCCTCATTCTGACCTTCTGTCTAAAAGGACCTCCCTTTATTTTTAATTGCATAGAAAACAGCATCAAACGGTATGAAAATAAGTGTTTTGAAAATATTATTCATATAAAATGATCATTTACAGACAAAGCATTACAAATGCACAACTGTTCTGCAGTTAGTATCACTTTGATACTTAAAGTGTATAAGATATTCAGTTGACTGTCACAGAGGAGAGAAGACACTAGAACATATTCACATTTAACAAGCTGGAATCAAATATTTTTTTACTTTTGTCTTTCATATATTTTATCAATGACACAGACAGCTTCATTGCAGAAAGACATCCTTTTGGTGATTGATATTTGACCGCTTTACAAACTAATGATATTGCACTGATGTCATAGCTGACGAGAATCAATAAGAGGAGAGTAATCGCTAGCTCTGTTAGCTGTTTTAGTTCTTCAGATCGCATAAATCAGTGTAAAATGAATAGAAATGTTATTCTGTATGACGAAATATTTTACAAACATGTCATCAAATTATTATCTCTTCAAATGTGCGTACCATTGGACTATACACTCTAAAAACTGCTGGGTTAAAAAATAACCCAACCTTAACCACGCTGCTGGGTCACTATTGGACAGAACACGCGCTGGGTTGGTTTGACCCAAGTGCTGGGTTTTACCGTTTAACCCATATTACTGGGTCATTCATTTGACCCAACCAGTGGGTAAAATTAACCCTCTTGCTGGGTTAAGTCAAACAAATAGTTTAATCAAATAAATAATTATTATTTAATAATAAATAGATTATTTCCTGTCTCACTGCCTTTATACATTAGTTACAAATATATTTTATATTACGAATGTAAAATAATTATTGTCTCTGTAATACAATAAACCAGAGAGGCCATGTATATGTGATTTGAATCTCATTTAATTTAAAACATATTATTTCTTTAAAAACAATACATTTCTTTAATACTTTGTTTGTATACAATATTGAATACATTCTTTACCCCCCCACCCACACACCCTCTGACATTCACCCTTCCCCACAGACTTTATAACAAATGTAAATCTGTCCAAATATTCAGGCTTTAAAAGTCATTAAACAACTAATTTGAACTCTCATTTGATTACAATTTAATTTATTAAGATGTGTTGATTTAAGAACAGCAACAAAATACATAAAATCATCTACATATCATGTGGGCCTGAAACCACTGTTGTCCTCAAAAACTTTACAGCGGAGGACTCTTTTCCTTCAATTTTATATACAGCATGCTGGAGAAACTCCCAGGTGGGGAGACACTGCTTGGTGTACTGAACATCAAAAACAAAAAAAGCTTTAAAGCAAAGATCAACCGCCTCCAACAAAGACTCAGTCTCAATGGCGTGGCCTGGAATAATGGCAAAGGTCTGTGATGTCCCCCTTGTCTCATCACTGAGGCACAGAATGTGCAGCAATGCTCCAGTCAGCTCATGGTTTAAATATTCAACCATGTTGGTCCCAACCTGTTGATTACACACAATAACTTAGAGTGCTGCAATATAACTGACATGCTAGTTAAGCTTTTTTGGTGGAAATATAAAAAAAATTGTATTGCAAACATTACCAAATATGACAAAATGTGTATTTACATATTTATAGTAATGTTAATAAAAGAATAATTTGGACTAATATTATCAACATTTAGGCATTAAAAAAAGTCTAAATATTACTGTAATGTTGATAGTGTCTTTAACATTAAAACTCACAAATCCGCTTGCACAAATCTCCTGACTGGCAGCACTGATGATCATTTAGATAAGCTTAGATAATTTTCAGCTTAGATAATTTACATTTATGCATTTGGCAGACGCTTTTATCCAAAGCGACTTACATTGCATTTCAAGATACACATTTACATTCTTATCAGTTTTTGCTTTCCCTGGGAATCAAACCCATAACCTTGCCATTTCCAATAAAATGAAAGATGACATGCATGGTAGGGTATCATGTAAGTTTAAATTTTAAACTGGCGCCTGTCCATTGAAAATAATACAGGCGGAAATTCCTTAACACTACTAATCAGAGCCAGATGTGACGACACGTACTTTGATAAAGGCCTATAGTTTTCTCATTTAAATGTTATTCTTCAGGTAAAATGTTCTGTTCTTTGTTTATGGTTGTTTACTTACAGTACTTTTGGTATTCTCATTTACTGGTTTGGTTAATTTGAAGCCATTTTCTTGATGTGGTTTAAATTCTAAATAACTGCTATAAGAACAAGCTAAAAATGAAGCACCATCACCAGTACTCTGACTTGCGATATAATGGTTGTATATTCTTAGCATACAGACAGACATTTCCAGTGAAATTGGACTCGACAGCTCAAATTATAAATCAATATTATAAATGTACCGTTGTGAATCGGGGGAAGTTAAAGGATTAGTTCTCCCCAAAATGAAAATGTCCTAATAATTTACTCACCCCAATGCCATCCAAGATATCCATGTCTTTCTTTCCTCAGTGCGAGAGAAATTATGTTTTTTGAGGAAAACATTTCTGGATTTTTCATCTAACAATGGACTTCATTGGTTACCATCGTTTTTAAGTCCAAATGCAGTTTCAAAAGTCTTTGAAGTGTTTAAATGGGCTGTACGTGATCACAGCTGAAGAAGCGGTTGTTATCTAGTGAAACAATAGGTCATTTTCAAAAAATTTGAAATTATAATTTATGCGACCATACATAGGAGGATAGTTCAAATAGTATTATTTGCAATTATATATATATATATATATATATATATATATATATAGTAATATTATTCAGTGAATATGAATATGAATAGTAAATGAATAACATTCTGATGAATATGAATAGTAGGCGTGACCTTTCAACGTGATGACGTAATTCCCTGTCCGTTTGTTGATCAGCTCAGTCCGAACTATTGAAGGTAAAAAGTCTATAAATTATAAAATAAAATTTAAAATGACCTATCGTTTCACTAGATAACAACCTCTTCTTCAGCTGTGATCGTGTACAGCCCGTTTAAACACTTCAAAGACTTTTGAAACTGCATTGATTTGGACTTAAAAAAGAATGGTCACCAATGAAGCCCATTGTTAGAAGTAAAATCCAGAAATGTTTTCCTCAAAAAACATAATTTCTCTCGCACTGAGGAAAGAAAGACATGGATATCTTGGATGGCATTTTGGTGAGTAAATTATTAGGACATTTTCATTTTGGGGAGAACTAATCCTTTAAGGTGACTGGGACACTGGGAAAGGACACTGATCTTTCATGTACTTGCTCAATAACAGATTTTTGTAAAAATTTGTATCCAAAAAAAGTTACGAATTGCAGCTTTCCTTAACTTTTGTTGGGTAAAGCTGCAGTCCATAACTTTTGGTGCTCTAGCGGTTAATAAACAGAACTGCATGCGTTTTGCGGAAGAACATTGTAACCGGAGTTACTTCTCTCTTTTTATGTCTATGACGAGTCACACAGGTACTGTGCTCCTCCGCCAGTCTAAAATAGTCTGAATATAGAGACTTATTATATAGGTGTACCGTTAGTGATTCAGGATAAGACAAAAACACGATTTGGAAAATGGATTCATGATGTACTCACTCATTATATACTATTTGTAAATTTTGAACACACACAAAAAAAAAGGTTATGGACTGCAGCTTTATAAATATATAAAATTATAAATATTGTAAATTATCAATATTGTAACTCTGAATTACTTTCATAGTTATCAAGCATATCAAACAGTGCAAACGTCCACCCTTATTGAAGTAGAAACACTAAAGCAAACTTACAGGTTGCATGTCAATAAATGACTTCTGGGCCTCTTCTGTGGTGGGTCTGAAGACCTTTCCTCCTATCCTGTAGATGGATGGGGGAAGCAGAGTTGGCAGGACCTTCAAAGCTGTCTCCTCTTTAGCAGCTAAACAATTTGACCAAAATACATAAAGTTGCATTAACATTTATATAGTATGCTGTATATAACAATTCATATTTCTAAAGTAGCATTTCTGACTTTTCTTAACACTGATTATCTCTTCATCACAGAACCTGTTAGTGGGTGGGATATATTAGGCAGCAAGTGAACATTCTGTCCTCAAAGTTGATGTGTTGGAAGCAGGAAAAATGGGCAAGTGTAAGGATTTGAGCGAGTTTGACAAGGGCCAAATTGTGATGGCTAGACGTCTGGGTCAGAGCATCTCCAAAACTGCAGCACTTGAGGTGTGTTCCTGGTCAGCAGTGGTCAGTATCTATCAAAAGTGGTCCAAGGAATGTATGTGTAACATAATATATGTTTGTGTATATTATGGGTGCTAAATATAACATACACACACATACATTATTTTAACACAGACTTTTATGTTAAATGCGATTAATCGATTTTACAGCCCTATAACCAAGAGTGTTGATTCTTTTATATAAAAAAAGTCTTATATATGGTGTTCATTGGAAAGCTTGCTTTTAAAAAGAATGCGAAACAAGCAAGCGATATTTAAGCTTTTTTAATTTAATTTTATCATTGTAAAATGACTGACTGACTAAGAATACCTGCATCAAGTTTCTAAATTTATGGGGACTATTTAGAATTTTTGTGCTAAATATAGGCTATGAATGATATAAGTTTGAAACTGCAACAGTGGTGGTAGACAGAGAAGTAGAGGAGACGTAACAGCAAGGATCGTATTGAAGACTACATGGTGAATAAAAAAAAAGACATTGTTTTTAGAGCTACTTCATGGAAGGCTGAAATGCTTTAGGTAGGTGAACAAAAACAAAATTATGACAAAATTATAACATTAGAAGAAATAGCTTACCTGGTGTCATGTCACCCAGTACTGAGGGCAGTTTACCCTCTCGCTGGGCATATGGAAGTATTCTTTCACTTATCGTGGTCCAGTTTTCAAACAGTTTCCTCGCTGCATCAGGATACAGGATACAGAAATCTTGTGAAATCTGATACATTTTGAAAACATAGAAAACACATGTAACTAGAACAATACGGTTAAAAAATATGTGTTTGCAGAAAGTACCTGTTAGGAAAGAGCAAAGTACTAAAATATGTTAATTTGACAGATTATCAGTTAGAAATTAAAGGAAAAACCAACATAAAATGTCTTAAGTTAAGTAAAGTAAAGTAAAGTAAAGTACAGTTTTGGTACTTCAAATGCCACCAGAACAGCTTGAGCGCTCCTTTGCATTGATTTGACAAGTTTTTGAATTTCTTTTACAGAGATGAAACATCCTTCTTCTAAAAGATATTAAATCTTTTGGTGATTTGATGATGGTGAAGAAAAGCTTGTTAGACAGTGCTGGTCTAAAATCTCCCACAGGTGTTCAGTTGGATATAGATTAAACCATTCAGCATTTAATTTAAACCATTGAGGTGGCATTGTCCTCGTGGAAGAGACCACTTCCAGGAGGATAAAAATGTTTTATGATAAAGGTGATCACTCAAAACAACTTTGACCCACTGAATGCGTTTTGGCACTGCTAGAAACATACAGGCATTAATGTTGGAGTAGGTTGTAGCTAAACTCTGTGGACCTCCAGGAACATGGATTGGAGACCCCTGCTCTAAGAAGATAAGTGGACCAAAACCATGCCTGCAAAAATTCCCCCACATCCCCTCACTTGTAGGAGTCATGGATTCAGGTTTTTCCTTTAATAAAGGTTGTAACTTAGGTGTTAATAGTCAAGTATTTTAGTTAGATCAGTGAAGTAGTCAGTTCAGAGTAACAGTACAGTTAGTAAGAGAAGTCGCCTTTAATCAGTGCACTCGATATGAATTTACCCTTCTTCTCCTTTTGTATAGTCCAAATTTGCCAAATGTTACATCAGTACCTACAACACATCAGGCTATAATCATAAATGTCAATTTATAATCTGGCTATTTGTGCCATGACAACAAATCAGCAATCAAAGTCCAAAAAAGATGTTCAAAGTTAAATAACCAGGATGCTCACTTCTCAAATGTCTTCAATAAAACCAAAATAATTAATAAAATAATAATAAAAATCAACAAAAATAATTCTTACCATGCCAGGATTGTCTACAAGCCTGGGGAACTCCTTCAAAACTTCCGCAATGCTTTTAGACCCATTGTTGCGGATCCACTTGCCTCTGTAAACAGCCGTTTCCTTCATATAATTTTCGACTTCAGAGATGGGATATTTGTGGACCTTCAACCACTCAACCATCTCCTGAACTTTTTCGAGAGGCATTCCACATTCTGTTAAATAAGAATGATAAAGTGCAAGCATAAAATTTGTGACAACAAATTTCACAAGCTTTTTTTGTGCATATTTACTTTGTCAATAACAAAACAGCGTTAAAAACCGGATGGAAACTTGGCTATTGGCTAATGCTGCCTGTTTTTTTAATCTGCATTAAGCAATTTCTGACCACTATAGGGTGCTCACTGTCACGGTCAACCTTGTGTATGCATGTTTGTCTGTGTGAGCAGAAAAATCTGGCACCTGTGTGAACGGTGAGCGGACTGTCATGTTCAGGAGAACTATAATTTGGGCTTAAGTGCCAAATGGCCACTTACAGCAGAAATAAAGCTGTTAACAGCCTGGTATAAAAAAAGTTCCCTTTATAACAACTGTATGATTAATTTTAATAACACCTGCTTGACTAATCCTTTCAGAGACCTAGAATTGATTGAAAATTACGATCCATTACCTGGTGTAGAGATGATATGGTCCTGCTGTGGTTCTAGGTGACCAGGTTGCTTTAACTTTCTCATCCGTTTCCTAACATTCCGCAGACGCTCTTCAAGGAAACCTGTAGCAGGCCTGTGTTTACGTCCAGGTGTGTACCAAGCTCCCTGTGACATTAGAATAAATTCAGCTTAAAGTGACCAGGATTGGGTGAAGCATAGTTTTGTACAAGAGATGACTGAAAGGGATTTTAGGGAGCCATAAATATTGTTTGTGTCAATATAGACCGTTTTCACATATCCAGGTTTCTCAGAAGCGGAAGTCGTCATAGTTGGGTTAATTTCTATAGCGGTGAATGAGAGGCTACATTAAATATATTTTTACGTTCCCATTTGCTCAAATATCAAAAGAAAAACTGTTTTCACGACTTTCAATAAGAGGAAAAAAGTAGAGACTCAAACTGACATTTCCCACAAGATCAAACCCAACAGCTCTAATTATAAATCATTATTATGAACTTATTATTGCAAAATCAGGGTAAAGAGACAGTTTTCAACACTAATGTTATGTACTTGCTCAATAACTTAAATCACCCAGCCCTAATATGTATACTGTGTATATATATATATATATATATTATTTTTTTTTAATATATATTTACTTGTACATTTTTCCAAAACAGTAACAAAAAACTTCATACAATTAAAGTTATAACTTTTGTCCCCAGAATAACCCCTCCCACCATAATAATTAAACAAACATAAAGTTAGTAAACAAATAACAATAAATAATAAATTAATAAATAAATACATCCTTTTATGTAAAGCGGGTTTTACTTACGTAGCTAGTGCCTGTATCATCCTTTAGGCATGGAAATTCATACACCAAAGCCATGGCAAGTCCTTTCTTTGTGTCTGAGGATGGCCTGTTATGTAAACAACAGAAGTTGATGAAGTTGTCAAAAAAGGGGCAATATGGTAGGCTTTTGCAGAGGCCAGTATGATCTTACTCAGGCTTCACATAAGTAATTAGGTACTCGATGCTAGTCCTGTCTCGTGAATAAGTCACGGTTGAAGGGGGTTGTTAGGTACGCGAAGCAAAGTAACCCCTTCAGCCGATGTCTCTCTCACATTACTCTTCAACATAATACAGTAAGCTTCAATGAACAATATCAATTGAGAAGATATGTTTATGTTGCAAAGAGTGGTTGCTAAGGATGTTGTGCAGTGATACACAGAACCATTGGGTGAAGCGGTCATAGCCATGCTTTATCGTAAATAAAACACTGCTATTGACCAGTCAGAATCAAGGACTGGAACTAACCATTTTATAATTAGAAGTAATCTTGGTATTTTCATGTTTAAACGCTAAATAATGAGAATGGCCAATTATGTCTTCTAAGCACTTAGTAGCTGCTGGTGTTCGCATGCTAATTTAAATATAGCTCACTCACATTTCCCCATTTGTTTCCAGCAAGTGGGATATAAGGATTCTTACAAGTAGCCTCCTCTGTTTGGTGGTAATAGATTGCATTTCATCCAAACTCTTTACTATTGATTTCCCTTCAAGGGAACGTTGCAATATCTGACGAATTTCCTATAAAAAAAATAGAATCACAACGAAAGAGCAACATAACCTTCTCTGTGAGGACTTTTTGCATTTTGTAATATATTCAAATAACTTTGAGCAATTGTAAAAGCAGTTCCTTTTCAGTTTCATTGTTACATATTTGGTCAATACCCAATACAAATGTAAATAAAGTCAATACTTACAAATGCTGGATAAAGTTGCAGAGCCACGGTGAGAGGATTTGGGGTCGGGGTTTGTTCTACCATCTCCATCTCTCCTAATTCTACCGAACTGTTACTCTCTGTTGGCGGGTTGCTGAGACTGGCAAACTAGATAGTTACAGTTCAGACATTTATACACTCATTGTAGACATGAATGCAATGGCAATACTGGGCTTTCATGTTTTTTAACTGCTATTTTACTGGGGCAGAATGATTGTAGAACATACAACTTTAGTTACAATAAAAAATATCTTCTGTTCTTCTGAAATCAATACAGGGTCAAAAATATACAATTATCTACTCAAATTTAAATCATTATAACTGAAAGTTTCAAACATATTGAACATGTCAAGGCCAAAGTTTCTCAACATCCTAATATTTATCATGATTAACTACAACTGGTAGCTAGCTTCTCTCTGTCAGAATAAAAAGGCTTTGTTTGGGGAAAGTCCAAGGAGTTCAATGCAGATCTGAGAAAGAGGATCATAGATGCACACAAATTAGTAATGTCTCTTGTAATGTTTCTAAACAACTGCAGATCTCAAGATCATTAGGTCAAAAATGAACAACAATTCTCTACAATCATTCTGTCTAAGAAACAGAACAGTTAAAATAAATCATGAAAAGCCCAACAATGACTTCTGCAGGGGGACATGCCAGAAAAAGGAAGATAACTACTGCTTTAAATTAACACTTACCAGAATACTTACCAATTCAAATACTTAAATTCCTAAACTGTTGAAAACAAACCTGTACATAACAGATAAAGGTTATAAAAAACAGAGGAAGTTAAAGGGATGGTTCGGAGTAAAATCAACCTAGGGTCCTTTGCACCATGACCTCGAGCCAAACACCCCCCCCCCCATCCCCCCACCAGAAGCCTTTTTTCCCTTGGTCGAACATTAATAAAGTTAGATCTTTTTTTAGAGATATCAGCCAGATGGCTCAGTGCAGGCGCTAATGGATCCAAGGCTGTATCTGGTGAATTACCCCACTAATAATGCCCGGAATGGTACCAAACTTATACAGTAGTACAAATGGGTTCTGTACTCATAAAATGAGGCATTGGAAAGTTTGTAAGTACATCAGGAGTTTATTTAAATAACACTTGCCTAAAGGCTCATGCTACCGCCTGGCAGAAAGCGATGCATAAGGATGTAGTGTAACGACGCCCAGTTCCAGGAATGCACTAATATTTTGTTGGTAGTACCAGTTTGTTAAGTAATAATTGTTGCAAACTGGTACCACCAACAAAATATTAGTGCATTCCTGGAACTGGGCGTCGTTACACTAGATCCTTATGCATCGCTTTCTGCCAGGATTTTACAGGCTTTTCCCAAATCACAGAAGTGACCTCGATGTCCGGGTTAGCGGTAGCATGAGCCTTTAGGCAAGTGTTATTTAAATAAACTCCTGATGTACTTACAAACTTTCCAATGCCTCATTTTATGAGTACAGAACCTATTTGTACTACTGTAGAAGTTTACCAGATACAGCATTGGTTCCATTAGCGCCTGCACTAAGCCATCTGGCTGATCTCTCTAAATAGCACTAACTTTAATAATGTTCGACCAAGGAAAAAAAGGCTTCTGGTGGTTGGGGGGGGTTTTGGTGTTTGGCTCGAGGTCATGGTGCAAAGGACCCTAGGTTGATTTTACTCCGAACCATCCCTTTAATGAGCATAGATGCAAGCTTACATACCTTTCTTCAGCAAACACAGAATCTTAAAAGATTCTGTATCTAAGTGAAACATATAAGCAAATGTCATTGTCTCTGTAGGACTGCACTGCATGCAGAGGGTGATGGTCCAGGAGAGAACTAAGATCAACAGCAAACACATTAGTGGTTGTTATTACACCGTAGGCAAAAAAATGCCTCTCGAAACCTACTGTATCCCACTTTTGGACTACAAGCTTGACTGAGTGATCCAAGACTAGAATCTTTTTCACAAGACCAAACTGGGGCTCACCATCAGCAGTGTAGGACAGAAATACTGTCATGCCAGGCTTGTACTGTGTACCATTTACCCTTATCCAAGCTGGAATAAAAGTTTCTGTAAAAGGTGGGAAATCTTCAAGTCCACTTTGTACATCACCAAAACCATCCATTACAGCAAGCAAAGTGCTGTGACCTGGGCCAACTTCTGTTTCACTTTTGAACACAGAACCAGAAAGAAGGGAGTAGCACTGCATCATCTGATGTCGAAATGCCATGGTCTTGCAGATATTTTTGAAGTTACAGGTGACATGGCTGATGCGTTTAAAAAAAGCCATGTTTAGCCTCAAATCGCATAGACCAGAACTGTATCAGGGGTCCTAATTTCAAAATTGCATTAGGATAGTGGACCATAAAATGGTGCTTCGGACGAAGATGCAAATTAGGGTACAGCTCAAGAAACAGAGAGTGATGCTCATCTATGATGGCAGCCAAGTAAACTGCAGCTTCTGGTGTGAGAGATGGCGAGAAAATCAATTCCATGCATTCCAGAAGGAGAAGCAAGAGTTCCCAGTGCTCGTTTTCTTCAGGTATGAGGTCTCCAATCATACACGGCAATAACCTGAGGAGACACCATGTTTGGGCTGCAGACTGATGCATTGCTCCTTCAGGATTTTTAAGTTCATGCCTACCAATTACAGATGGCTTGTTCTTCAGATCAGGAAAGCCATAATCAAAACTTGTGATTCGGAAGTTGAGTTTTTCAAGGGTGAGGTGTTTGTCCTCAATCAGTGAACAGAGTATTAACTTCAACTCATATGGTCCCACCCCTTCCAACAAGTCATGCATGACATCTGCAACCTGGTTGTGTGTCACATTGAAGTAGCACAGATTATTCAGAATACTGTCTCTCTTAACACCTGTTTCTGACAAGTTGGCAAGATGAACATCTTCAGCATGGTTTGTTTTATTTCTCAGCAGAGAAACATCCTCTTTTGTCTGTGCCCTTGTAGTGGTTTTGTGTGCCTTGCAAATGCGACAGAAGTAATTACCTGAGAAACTCTCTGTAAATCCAAGAATGGCATTTAAGCCAAGATTGTCCCCACACAACTGGGCAACTGAAAACCGCATTTCACCCTTGAAGTGTGGTGTGTTGAGGGTTATACCATTGACCTCAAGATCCTTCAGTTCCTCTATGACTGGGAGCAGAACACTATCAATACCATATGTTTTGGCATCATCTGATTTGTAAACTGCAACCAGAAAATGTGATGAAAGTTTTGACAGAAACTCTGGGGGCAGACTCTTAATTGTGAAGTAAAGAAACCCCAACTTGTGCACCACAACTTTTGAACCAAGTGGGTTGACTGTTTCACAGTCGTCATTGTACAAAAGAAGTGGAACAGACACTTTGCTGGATAAGAGAGGATGCTGTTTGCAATACTCACCATCATAAAAGTCTAAAAGGACTCCATTTTCTCTTTGCTGCCAAGTAAAGATGGCATCCAAAATGCCAGGGAGCTCAAGCAGTTTAGTCAAAAGGGGTTTCAGTGGGACGCGATAAAACACATCTTGAACCGCAACTTGTCGTACTGTCCCAGTAGCAGAGTCCCTTCTCTGCACATAGGAGACTCCAGGCAAAGCCTCCTCTATCGGGTGAATGAAGTTGCCTGACTTTGTAAAATACTGCATCTGTTTAAAGTCTGATTCTAATCCTTTGAAAGGACTTTTAGCTTCTTCAAAATCACAGGCAAGTTTTTGGACCCCTGAATCATCCTTATGACCTAATTTTTCAAACAGAGACAAAGTCTTACTCTGAAGTGAACCAACAATGTCTGAAATCAAGCTTGATGTCTGTTGGACAACAAAGCTAACTGTACTGTAGGTCTGAGCTGATTTTGATTTAAGGGTGGCTAAAAACAGAGCTATCCGCTCTGTTATGGTTTCTGGTTCCAACTCATCCCAGTAATCATCATCTTTGTTTTCTTGAGTTGGTGTCTCTAAATCTGCAATTTCTGCATTCTGCATTTCTGCATTTATGGTACGTGAGAGGCCCTGCACAGATGCTCCTGTGCTCCCCCCGAAATGCTGTTCTGGACGGTAATGCTTTTCTGGGACAGAATGCTGAAGAAGATGCCTTCGGAAAGATCGAATGTATCTAAAAGTCCGCCTGCAACCATCTTCGCAGCACTGAAAGAATGTTGAAGCATAATTTATCCCATGCACTGCTCTCAGGTGAATAAACAGACCTTTTGCATGACCGGGTATTACTTGTTTGCAGTGGAAGCATGTATATGGCATTATTAAGCTATGTTCGTAGGACAACAGTTCTTACAATGGTCACCCCACCACTATCCACCTGGTCAGTAATATTATACAAAGGAAAAGTCTAAAACAGAGTGGTGTCTGGATAAGAACAGAAACTGACTTGCTTCAAATAAAACCTACTACTGCATTTTACTCACAAGTTCCTTGTGATTTTTCTGAAATCTGACACGCTGTCCTATTTTAGGAATAAGGCAGGCGATTGCATTATCATCCAGCAAACGGAAACTCTCCTCATCCACTTCCTGGTCTGAAAGTCAAAAAGGCAACACAGAAAATAGTAGGAACAGATTATGTTAGCCAATAAGCAGCAAAAAAAAAAAAAAAAACTGCAACAGAATCACATCATCAACTTCCTACACTTGCTTCCCTGGTGGTAATGTAAACCAAATGTAAACTGCAGCTAGGCCTGTTGCGATAGTCAATAAATCAATTGATCGCACGATAAAAAAAAATTAGCTCGATAATTTTTCCGGCCGCGATAATTCCATTTGCATGCTTGTTTGTTTTCCTCGTCTCTCTCTCTCTCTCTACCAAAGAGATTTAAGGACCACTCTCGGTTCCTTTGCGTATATGAGGTGTAAACTCTCTTGTCAGTTGCATGGTCTTTGTGTGGGGAGGCGGCGCTTGTTGTCAGTCACATGGTCTTTGTATGGGAAAGCACCAGCGGGACTGCTTGCGGCGAGTCCGGTGACTGCCGGGAGAGAGAGAAGACGCTAGTTGTGAGTTGGAGGAAGAAAAAAAAGAAAAAGATGGAATTGGTTTCAAACCCAAACGCGACAGCGAGCCCGATCTCATGAAAATGCGTATCTATACCACAAATGTTATTTGTCGTGCCATTTATACGGCAAAAATAGTTTTTGCGTGCATATGATACGCAATTTTATGGCGTGTAATACACACGCACTCCTCACCCCTAATCCTAACCAAGTATTTTCAGTGCGTAGCATATACACGCAATAAAGTGCGTCTTCGTCTTCCTGACAGTACACAATCACTCGAGCGTTTGTTTAGTCAACAAAGTAACAGGAGGACAGTGCAAAATGGTGTGATATGGCTACTCGTAAATTCAACGAGTAGAAATTCAATCAGCTTTTTTAAGTGGTTTACAAAGGTCCTAACTGGTAGTTTTGCCTGTTATGGAATGTATCACCATTTATGTCTGAGCCTAATGTTTAATATTTTTTTTAAGTGCAATTTTGTTTACATCCATTTATTGTTTTTGGTATTTATTCAAGTGATTTTTTTTTTGTTAACAGACACTGAGAGTCCATTGCTTTTATTGTTTATTTATTTGTTTGTGGATATTTAAAATGTTTTCCGTTTTCAATGTTTAATATTCTTTAGAAATAAAAGTTTATAGATCTTTGACAAGGTGTACCTTCATTTTTATGCCATTATCATTATATTAGATGAAAATGGTCTCAGAACGACAATATTATCGTTTATCGCAATAATTTCTTGGACAATTTATCATCCAGAAAAATTTGTTATCGTGACAGGCCTAACTGCAGCACACTAGCATGTCTATAGATCGTAAACAATAAAACAAAGCTGTCACTATCATTGTATCCCTGATTGCAGGGGATTTAAAAAACATATTTCAAAACATTTTCAGGGTGATACAAGACCACTCCTCGGGTTTATTTTGTGATATCAACCAGCTGGATATATATTATTAAATTACTCTAAATTGTAACCACTAGGGCTGCACAATATTGAAGAAAAATATGATATGCAATAACTTACAGCTAAATAGTGTGGTATGATTTAAATTATATTAGCCTAAACAATTAAAATTATATTACCAACATACATGTTTCACATTATTTCTGGGAAGAGAAAGCAGCACAGCCATGTTTTACTGTTGCAGTACATAAAAGCAAACCTGACAAAGCTAACCTTACCTGTAAAGTATTTAAATCATGCAGTTATCGCAAACCATCGCAATATGCAAAAACCAACTTACCTTTAAAGGTGTCTATAAGATTTTCAAGCTGCCATTCAGACAATTTTCCTCTCACAAACGTGTCCATGAGTGGCACCAGTCACTAAAATGAAATTTGAAAGTAAGTTAAATTAGAATTTCACATAGCCTAACTGCTGAATTTAGGCAGTTTCTATTCATTATTTTGACATTAGCTTTCAAATTCTGTAAGTAACTTGCATTACACTGTTTTCAACTGAAAATGAAAACTTTTTATGCGTTTTGGCTGTTCATTTACACAACAGTGTGTTTTGGTCCTGGAATTTTGAGTTTAAACTTAAGCTTTTGAAACCGGATTTCAAAGTGCAAAGTTTTGAAAACGATGCCTTTACTCAGTAACGTTGCTGTCTCCCTCCATGTCAACAAAAACAGTCAGCGCATAATTATCTGATAATTATGTGTTCACATGGGGAGCTTCTTGACGAAGTGACATCGCCAACTACTGACCTGGCATGCATACAGCCTTTTAAATCATTTTCGCAGATCCGTGTAAAAGGGGATCGTTTTTAAAACGTTGACGTCTGCTTTTAATACATCGTTGCCCTCTAAACATTTCTGACATTTCGGCCCACGGTCATATCCGTTTTTAAATCGGTGTCATCTGTTAGTTTATAAGACTTCATTCAGAGCAGTGCCATGACAAGTATAAAAGCAAAGCTGTAAAGGATAAACTCACCGTGTTTTAATGGCATCCGCAGTAAAAATAAAAATAAAAACCTGTATATAACTCCTAGATCTATTTTTCCACAGCTCATATTGACTGGGGAGTTTTATTGAATTTTCTCAGACAGATATTTTTGAGTTTTTCAGCAGAACACAGTAAATAGCAGTACAACTTGCTTTTAGAGATGCATGTCTATTCGTCACAGCCTCCCGTGTGATGGCAAAGATGGCGCTCTTGTGAATATAGCAAAAAACATTATTTGGCCTCAGAAATTCTTCCCGCACACTCGGCCGATGACCACTGTCTTAATAACGTTACTAAATTATAGTCTTAGCACCTAAAATCTTAACAACTTGTAATTTGATTTCAGGGCGAGAAAACGCTTAACATGAAATCGTCTCCGGTTACTATCGTAACCTCGGTTCCCTGAGAGGCGGGAACGAGACATTACGTCAGCTAAGACGTATATGGGAACTCTTCCCTTCTCCACTTTCACTGAAATCTTATTGGCTAACGCCAGCTGGGGACAGCTGGCCAATTGACGCGTAGCATGCAAATACTGGCGGGTAAGCGTGCAGTATAAAATGCATGGGCGCGAAAATTACGTCAGAATCACGACTGAACGCTAGCACAGCTGATCAAACAGCGACCACGGCGGCTAACGTAATGTCTCGTTCCCGCCTCTCAGGGAACCGAGGTTACGATAGTAACCGGAGACGTTCCCTCTCGAGGCGGTAACTCAACATTACGTCAGCTAAGACGTATATGGGAACTGTATAAAATCCCGCCGTGAGAGCAGTGAAGATAAGCCCTGAACGGAGTCAATCACCCTCACACAAGCAGTACAGTTCTAGCCAATGGCCGTGTCGCTAAGAGCGCTTGCATCTGATAGGCGGAACTAGGCCAATGAGACATCTGCTCCGACCCTAACAAAATATGCATAACTTCAAGCAATATATCGAAATCTGCACTAATCAGGGCAGACACAAAGCAATAAGCACTCAAGCATGAGAGTTAAACAGAGTCGACGGCGTTTGCGGTGACTGCTGCATAAACCATTTAAACCATAACACAGAGTTAGCAGCCATGGTAACTACTGTATAGCTGGTTATAACAGCTTTAATGAATAAAACTTAACTCACCGAAAAACATGTGACGCTACAGAGGGAACATCCAGCTTGTTAAACCTGGCGATTGTGTTCTGGGAAGACCAGCCAGCAGCAAAACATAAATACTGGACAGACATACCTCTAGACCAGGCCCATCAGGAAGCATTTATAATGTCCTCGCAGAATGAGCTCTGATGTTGAGGGGGTAATCCTTCCCCTGGCATTTGATAGCGTCCACGATCCAGTGAGAAGTCTCTGTTTAGAAACAGCACGTCCCTTATTACATCCACCAAGCACACGAACAGCTGGTCCGACTGACGAAAGGCGGCCGAGCAATTCATATACATCCGTAAAACCCTAACAGGGTCCCGGCGCTCTGAGTATCAGCGTCGCGCGAGGCTGACGGCTCAACAGATAAGGCGGGCAGGGAAACAAAACGGTGTATTGAGTGACTTCGAAACGAAACCCGGTCTCGGCCGGAGAGTGATTATCTACTTGCTCCCCTGAGAAAACTGAATACCAGAGCGTGCTTACCGATCGTTTACCCGTAACCGGGGAACGAAAGCGGCAATAGCGGTCACATACACCTTCAGCGTGGATGGTTTCAAACTCCCGCTATCCAACTGTGCTGTAGAAAGCGCAAAACATCCGACACGGAACAGGTCCCCGGGTCAATATAAATGTTCTCGCACCATTTTGTGAAAACTCACCACTTCTGAGTAGCAGCGAATGTTTGATGATGCTCGCGTTTCAGTAAGTGTGTTTAGCACTCGTCAGTGCAGAGAGTCCCGCTCATTAGGGTCCCCGCAGCGGCCACACATGAAGGTTCCACAGCTCGGGGCTGGGGTGCTATATTGTGCCATTCGCCTGAGACAGCAGGTCCTGCTTGAAGGGGATTCGCCATGTGGGAGCCATCAGTAACTCTCTCAGGTCCGCGAACCAGGGCTGATTCGGCCAGTTCGGGGCCACGAGTATAACTGAAGCTTTCTCCTCCCTGATTTTGCACAACACAGGCAGAATCTTCACAGGAAGGAACGTGTAAGCCTGGCTTCCGGCCAGCGCGATGTCAGAGCATCTCCCAGCAGGGGGGAGTGAGATAGCAAACGTGTTCTCGCTCGTGGCAAACAATCCACTTCCTCCCTCCCAAATCATTAGATCTGATCTTGGGTGAAGCCAACATCTCCTTAAGGAATCCCGTTCCTCAAAAGCATGCTCACTCCACGGTTCAAAGTACCGGGGATGTGCGACGCTCCTATGGAGATTAAGTGTCGGTCCGCCCACAACAGGAAACTCGCTGCCTGTTTGAATAGAGCTCTGGAGCGCACGCCGCCCTGGCGATTTATGTACGAGACCACAGACGTGTTGTCGGTTTGAATCAGTACATGTTTCCGCTCCAATTTCGACCAAAAGGCTTGCAGGGATATTAGGACACCGCTTCCATATTCCAAACGGTTTTGTGTCACCTTCTCTGTGACTCCGACCACAGGCCCAGACGGACTGCTCCCCGGCCTAGATCGCGTTCGTAGAGAAAAGAACTCCTGGGCTGAACATAACCGGGCTGTTCCACGGTCTCAGAGTGCTGACGCAACTGTGAATGACCGTAAGTGCTTGTGGACCGAAGACCACGCCCTCGGCGGAACTCGAGTTACAGCCAAAACTGTAGCGGCCGCAATGTAGCAGACCCAGATGGCACACTGAAGAAGCCGCCGCCATCAGTCCCAGAAGCCTCTGAAATTCCCTCAGTGCAAACGACCTGCCCAGTCAGAAACAGCGCAGAGTCGATGAAATGCTCTAGAGAGAGATGGGCTCGCATCGCCATCGAGTCCAAACATATTCCCAGATATGTTACAGTCCGACTCGTAAAAACACGCTCTTCTGCATATTCACACGCAGTCCCAGCGTATCCAAACGGCGAAACATTGTTTCCACGTGACTGATAGCACATCTCTTGAGTGGGCTAAAATCAGCCAATCGTCCAGATAATTCAACATGCGCATTCCGCTCGATCTGAGGGGAAATTTCGCTCTATCGCTCTCTCTCGAGCAGACTGAGAACTTCCTGTCGCAGAACAGGACGGTTTTGGGGCAAAGTCAGTGACGGGACCACGCCATTGAAGCGGGGAGGTCTGCGTTTGAATTGGAGAGAATATCCGTCGTGAATTATTCCCAGTATCCACGGTGAAACGCCCGGGATAGCCCTCTTACCGTCCATGAGATGACACGGCCGACGCGTTAGGTCTACAGCCACTGATGGCTTATTTTAATGAGGGCCTCGCCCCCGCGAGGCTGGAAGCACTGGCGGGAGGGCGGGCGCGTCGCTAAATGGTGTGACACTCTTGCGCCATCATGAGGCCATTATAATCATAGACTGTGGCTCTGCGCTGTTTGAGACAGGGCGAGTGACACAACGTTGGGTGCAAGAATTTGTATATATGCTTCTTTAGTACAATTTTTACTCACAAAAACATCATTTAAACACATATAGCAATCGTCACCCGTAGTGATGTGGGGGACATGATGCATGTGTCTTAGTGGTGTTGGCACTCTCGCTCCTTCGCGAGGCCATTATAATAATAGGTTGTGGCTCTGCACTGTTCTGAGACAGGGCGAGTGACACAGAGATGAGTGTAAGAGGAAGTAAAGCTCTTTAGTTGATTGTAACATGCTTTTATTGTGGAACTCACACAAACAGCATTCAAACATAGCAATCGTCGCCCGAAGAAACATGGGGGACATGATGCATCTGAACATTGAGGGTGACACCGTGTTCATGTGGTGTTGGCACTCTCGCGAGGCCAGTATAATCATGGGTTGTGGCTCTGCACTGTTCTGAGACAGGGCGAGTGACACAGAGATGAGTGTAAGAGGCAGTAAAGTTCTTTCGCTGATTGTATACCTGTTTTATTGTGGAACTCACACAAACAGCATTCAAACAGACATAGCAATCGTCGCCAGAAGAAACATGGGGGACATGATGCATCTGAACATTGAGGGTGACACCGTGTTTATGTGGCGTTGGCACTCTCGCGAGGCTAGTAATCATGGGTTGTGGCTCTGCACTGTTCTGAGACAGGGCGAGTGACACAGAGATGAGTGTAAGAGGAAGTAAAGCTCTTTAGTTGATTGTAACATGCTTTTATTGTGGAACTCACACAAACAGCATTCAAACAGACATAGCAATCGTCGCCCGAAGAAACATGGGGGACATGATGCATCTGAACATTGAGGGTGACACCGTGTTTATGTGGTGTTGGCACTCTCGCGAGGCCAGTATAATCATGGGTTGTGGCTCTGCACTGTTCTGAGACAGGGCGAGTGACACAGAGATGAGCGTAAGAGGCAGTAAAGCTCTTTCGCTGATTGTATACCTGCTTTTATTGTGGAACTCACACAAACAGCATTCAAACAGACATAGCAATCGTCGCCCGAAGGAAATGGGGGACATGATGCATATGAACATGGCGCTTGGGGGCGGGGCCTCCCGCTCACTCACTCTTTCACCGTCAGGGAGACGGCTCGTATGGCGCGCTGGCTCTCTCGCGGCGCGGGGTCCTAAACTGACCCTGACGTTATCTTCCAGGTTCTTACCACTGCTGGTTTCGGCAGAAACGAGCGTCCGGTTCAGAGCGGGGTGCCACTGTGGGTTATTTTAGCTGGTATCAGAGCCTGGCCCGGTGCATAAGAATCTCGCAGAAGAAGACTGGGGTGAGCGACGGGGTATCACATGGCTCATACTTTGGCGCGCTTTCTGCGTCTCTGAGAATAGCTCCATGACGTCACCAAAGAGGCCGGAGGGAGCAACTGGAACGTTTAGGAGCGGCCTACGGTCCGCGTCTTTCAGGACAGCTAGGGAAGCCATAGGTGCCTGTAAAGATGACCATGAGCTCCGTGAAACAGCTGAGCAGAGCGCTTAATAGCAATCAGCGCGAGATCAGTTGCCGCGATCCTGATGACGTCAGCGCTACTGTGCCGCCGTTTGCCTGAAACACCTTGAGTATTGCCCTGGCAAAGAGCAGAAGCTGCACTCGCTCTTCCTAGACTGTGGTCCGGACCAAAAGCAGAGGGAGACGAGCACAGGTGTGTGGTAACAGTCTCCCAGACGGGGGGGGGGAGGGTTTCCGTCCCGTCCACGTGCGTGATATGGCCTTCGTAGCAGAGTGGGTGCGCGCCGATTGGGGTGCAGCCCACGATTTCACCACGAGCTCTTGCATACTGGAGGAGCCACGAGTCTAGTTACCTATCACAGGTTCGTCATGTGCGTTGCAAGCGAGACTCAGCTCCGAGACGACCTTTCCGAAGACCCTGACGAGCTTCTCCTGGAGGTCTCAGGGCCCTCTTGGTCGGGGCGGTCCCACTGAGAGGCCCAACCTTTTTTCGACGTCGAAGCGACATGGAGTCGTTTTCTTCGCCAGCACCGAAGAGGACGAAGTTCACGGAAGCTATAGTCCACCACGCCGACGTCAAACTCGTCTTCGGGCGGGGGAGGGCCCACCAGCGGCTCGCTGGCGGCAGTGGGCCTCATTCCCGCCGTCCTCCGAGCCACTCTGGCTCTGAGGGCGCGCACTGGCAACTTTCGGTACAGTGGGCGCAAGTGTTGTCCGTGTGAGAATCCCAAGCAGGTCACACAGAACTGTTGAAGGTCCGAATCTAGCATTAGCAGCCATCGGATGCGGAGAGGAAAAACAGGGTGAGTAGTCCTCTATTGCAACTTCCACGATGACTTAGATAAGACTTCTAGCGTGAAGAAAGAGATTCTGACGTAATTTTCGCGCCCATGCATTTTATACTGCACGCTTACCCGCCAGTATTTGCATGCTACGCGTCAATTGGCCAGCTGTCCCCAGCTGGCGTTAGCCAATAAGATTTCAGTGAAAGTGGAGAAGGGAAGAGTTCCCATATACGTCTTAGCTGACGTAATGTTGAGTTACCGCCTCGAGAGGGAACGATTTATTTCTCCTTTCCTCTGACGCTGTTTGTAAAGATTGAACGTAAATCATATAAAAACCTTTTTTTTTTTTTTTTTTTTTTGGGCAAAAACGATTCTGGCTCAGAGTCCGACAGAGACTTTACCATACCTGTCAAGTTTTGGATTTGAAAATAAGGGAAATTTTCCGGCGCCCACCTCGAGCAGTCCCACCACCCCAACAAAGCTCCAGTATCCCTTACATTTTAAGACAGGTGTTAAAGCCCAATTGAAAACACAAACGAGTATATATGAAGAGCATTTATTTAAAGGCTTATTTGCATATTTTCTGTTAATTTAACATTGCTTGTCTTTACATTTACATTTTATTTTCATTCCACACATTCTTTTCATTTCATATTGCTTTTCTTTTACAGTTTTTCTTTTCATTTCACATAACTTTTCTTTTACTCTTTTATTGAGTTGTTGTACAAATTTGTTGCAGACTTTGCATTCTTTAAAAAAGTAAATCTGCTGTACCATTTATCACGGTATTAACACATGGGTTTTGGTTTTTTGGCAGGTGTGCCTTCGCTCTCTATCGTAGCATCCATAGACATCATATAAGTAGACGCCCTATTGGCCGCTGGGCGACGAGATTTGCGGCCGCCATCTTGAACCGGTCGTACTCCTAGTTTCGTTGCGTAGCAGCAGTTAAGATGTGCTGCATTTTCCTGTTCTAATCGGCGGTCCAAGATGGCGGCTCCACGGCTCGTTCGTGCCAATAGGCAGTAGCGTTCGATGGGGCGTCTACCTATATATGTCTATGGTAGCATCCATCATCCGTCTCTGTTTTTTCTTTTGTTGTTGTTGTTTTTCCCGCGTTATAACTCTTGTCATCTGACCTCACACACCCCTCGCGACAGGCTACTACAGGTGGCAGTTATCGCGAGACTAGTGACAGAGCTCAGATTGGGAATGTTTTTTTTATTATTATTTTATTAATAACGCAGGTTAAAATTAAAAATTAAAATACGGGAGATTTACGGGAAAATACTAATACGGGAGGACGGCGGGAAAGAAGGGTAAAATACGTGACTTTCCCGGCCAAAACGGGATACTTGACAGGTATGGACTTTACAGAAGACACACGCAGACTGTGCTGGAACTTACCAGTTGCTTTTTCTGACGAGTATTTCTAAAATACAGCAGACTTTCCACACACAACTCACTCGCTATTTCCCGCCGATTTACGTACGAGCCCTGTGAGGGACTAACTTACTGCGCTTGTAGGCCTATGGATTTCATACAAAACGCTTTCCTCACTTTTAAATACGCAACGTCCACAATGAATACGATAATAATTACGTGGTTAATTTACAATTTAAACAGCATATTTAAAAAAGGCTGCATATATAGTCTAGCTGGTTTACAACTAAGGATTTAAGGATGCTGCATTTTGTCAAAAAATCTAACCGGCTAGCAGTGTCTATTTAATGTTTCACAGAATAAATACGTTACGTTACCCCTCACACTTCCACATCAAAGACTGTATGTTGAACAGTGAAATTAGCTTGCTGTTACCACAACTTATTAAAAATATAGGTAAACATTCATATTAACTTACCATAAAACACTGCCCGCTCCGAATGCGTGCCTCCTCCAGTCAGAAGTGAAGAATCCAGAAAGTTCCGCAAATAATGAAAAAGTAATAAACCAGTTGCTGGGTCAAAATAACCCAACCAACTGTTTATTTGTGAATGACCCCGTTACAAATCATTTTACCCAGCATGAGCAACCCAATAATGTGTTTACAGTACCCCAAACAACCCAACTTTTTGACCCAGCACAATCAACCCAACAATTTGTTTACAGAAACAACCCAGCATTTTTTTGAGTGTAGCCCTGGCGGGTCGTGGATATTGTATGTACACGAACACAAATAAACCGGAGATGAGATGAATGGCTGCTGTATGAGTGATGATTTCTATTCAAAATAACGAACGATATTATTATTGCTATTATTATTAATAGCCGGATATCCATTTTTGAATCTTGATGCTTGTCGTTCATTTTGAACGAATCTTTAATATGACTCAGGACTACCGAGTCGTCTCAGAGAGTGATTCGTTCATTTTGTGTTGACCGCACATGCGCATTACACAACATGTGTAACCCCCACAAACTCTCTCTACCCAGGGTTTACAGGTTCTCTATTGGACTAAATACTTTAAGTGGGACAATATCCAAGAAAACTCAAATACCCAAAACTCCTTGACTAATAGTTTTATTATTTTACAATCATAATATTAAAACCCAGGGGCAGCAGGTTAATGCAGTCATAACAGGTTAAATTTACTTAAGAAGCAATGAAGGATTTCAAAGATGTTAACTTCCAGCATAATAAAGTAACAACCAACAGGGTATACTCAGCACAAGATTTCAGTAGTTAGTTAATACATGCATTAAATATATTCACGTGATCACCTCTCACACATAAGTTCATTACACTGCAAAACCTAATAGTCATAAATACCACACCAATAAATGCATATCAAATATTAATCACCACAAACCGTCAATCATACTCGTGCTAAATATCTAGCCATCGTCAACTGTATAGGAGGCGTATGGGAAAGGATAACCTGTCCACCCCCTTACACATGCACTCACTCTACACACAAATAGCGCCGGGGGACCATTCCCAGCTAACAATTTTTGGTTCCCAGAACGTTAGTTTTTAGTTCCCAGAACGTTCTCAGAACGTTAGTTTTTGGTTCCCAGAACGTTATTTTTTATGGTTTGTTTTTGGTTAGCCAGGAAAGTTTTCTTAACGTTCTCAGAACGTTAGTTTTTGGTTCCCAGAACGTTCTCAGAACGTTAGTTTTTGGTTCCCAGAAAGTTTTCTGAATGTTAGTGTTTGGTTCCCAGAACGTTCTTAGAACGTTAGTTTTTGGTTCCCAGAACGTTAGTTTTTATGGTTTGTTTTTGGTTAGCCAGGAAAGTTTTCTTAACGTTCTCAGAACGTTAGTTTTTGGTTCCCAGAACGTTCTCAGAACGTTAGTTTTTGGTTCCCAGAAAGTTTTCTGAATGTTAGTGTTTGGTTCCCAGAACGTTCTCAGAACGTTAGTTTTTGGTTCCCAGAACGTTATTTTTTATGGTTTGTTTTTGGTTTGCCAGGAAAGTTTTAATAATCCCAGAACGTTATTTCTAGCATTCAACTAACAATTTAATTTACTTTAATAACATACGACTGTATAGAAATAATCAGCTTACAGTCCATTGTTTTGTCATTTTTTAATTGTTGATTAAAAAATAATAATAAAAACACAATCATGGGGTTGTAGGCTGAGCATCACATTCAAAACATGGCAGAAAGCGAAACAAAATCAAACTAACTACTTCAAACATTTTAGTATTAGTGTAATTGTAGATCCTGCACTCTTCCATCTTCACCACAGTCATCTGTAAATATAACAAAGAATAGTAATATTATAACAAATAAAAGTGATATTCTTGTTTCAATCAGTCATTGCCATTGCCTAGTACCTCAATTATAACGTAATAACAGTTTACCGCTAGATGTCACTGTTGAAGAGGGTATTCAAAGGGGAGTTTGTTGTAAAATATAGATGTCAGCGAGCAGCAAGATAAAAATTAGCGATAGATGCCATTTACACAAGTAGGCTACATTAACTGCAAATAGCAATTGATAATTTACGCTAAAAGGGTTTTTGCAACAAAAAACCTGCCATTTTATTGGAACTTCTGGGAAACAGACCTAATATCAAGATCAATCGTACCGTTTTATGCACTCTTACGATGCTTTTGTGAAACGCTGCATGTAGCCTTCGCTATATGTGTTAGTCACAGTAGTATCACTGGCATAGTTAATAGCAATTTCTAAATGCATTTAAATACTTGTCAGGGTTGTGTCACAGGGTTGGGTCTAGTTTATTTCTTGGTTTTGTGACAGATCTTAATGTCTGGTGTTTGTGTGAGCGGACAGTCTCTTGGCTGCATGTCGTTTCATTTTGTGTGTTCTATCTTTAATTAACAAATACAGTGCGTTTACCATTTTAAATTCCTATGTGGAGCGAATTTCAGGGCCTGTGATATAAGATCTTCCACTTCTGTTGACTTCATTGATTTGAAGTTCTTCTGTGTTGCTCCTAAAAATTAGATGAAATAATCTAATCAAACTACTTCAACAAATTGTCTCCGAATTGTAACTACTTTAATTGACAATCAATTTTTTTAAGGATTATGGAATTAAACTTTCCTATGATAAGAGAGCAAATCCTAAGCTCCTGGAATGCCATTTTAGTTTTCTTTCCTCTCATGCTGTAGGCACCCAGGACTTCATTGGTGGCCACTTTACGTAGCATCTTGCGCACAGCCGCCCCTGGATTGATACCCCCGATGGAGCGTAGGTAGTTAGTCTAAAACAAACAACATCACAGTTATGTACTATAAAAACATAGAAATTAACCTAAAGGGATATTTACCCCACAAATGAGTATTGGTGTTATTTACACACCCTCACGTTTCTTTAAACCTGCATGAAGTTTTTTAATTTTTTTAATTTATGTTTTTAACATGAAGGAAGATATTTTAAAGAGTGGTGGTAGCCGAACAGTTTATTTTCCCCATTGACTTCCATTTTCTACACTGTGGAAGTTAACGGGGAACAGCAACTGTTTGATTACCAGCACTCTTTAAAATATTTTCATGTAAAAAAAAAAAAAAAAAAAAAAACTTCATGCAGGTTTAAAGAAACATCTGTGTGAGTAAGTAACAGTTCACCCACAAATGAACAATCCTTTTAAGTAAAATCATTGTAACAGCTGAAAATTATGTAATGAGTGAGCATTTTATTGTCAATGAACATTGACAGCTTATGCAAATTGCTGTATTTATTACCATCTTTAGCCTAGTCTCTTTATTTTCTAGTGAGGTGTCAAACTCTTTAAGCTCCTCTACAGTTTGACAGGGCCCATTTTCTAGAGTTTCCTCCTCTGTCTCTACCACTGGCACAGTCGCAGCTAACAGTCTTCTCTGCAGTGTGAGGATGTCTTGCTGGTTCTCAAAGATCTCTTGTAACTTCTGAAAGACTTTTGTGCGGTAGTCTAAAAAACAAACAAACAAACAAAAAAAAAAAAAACTTTATGGAATCCTTTCCTGAAATGTGCATGCATGTTTGTGACCGAGCTGTAAAGCTTACTCTTTGTTGCTTCTTCTGACGAGGTCTGTGGTTCTCCTAAGAGGAGGTCAGACATCTGATCTGCTGTGGCATAAAAAATACCTATGCTTCAAAATTGACATTATACACATTCATGAATTTCAATGAATTTGTTACATAACTTGTTTGGGTGGTGACAAAGTTTGCAGTGAGCATGGCAATGATGCCTCTGCTGTAAATAAATAAACTTTTATTGTACAATATATAGTTTAAATGTACAATAGGTAAACATGGGCAATAGATTGTTTATTAACATACAAAACTTCTTACAGAATAAGTTGGGAGATCTTGGCTTTTCCTGATTGCCTGTGGAGAAGAGAGAGAAACATATTACTTTAAGTCCATTTTGGATTAAATCTTGAAACACATTTTTTATATTTATATAAAACATATAGATTTCATTCTACTTACCTTTGTCTTGAGGATATGTTTTGGGCAGTTGCTGATCTGAAAATACAACAAAAATATAAAAAGATGTCTAGGTTGCTTTGAATTGTGCAAATAAAATGTAATATTACTATCTGTGTAAATTATGTAACAACTTACATAACCCGTTATTAACCCGTTAATACATACATCAGGGCCTCCCCGGCAAACACAGCAAGAACAGACATTAACATCCCATACAATACTAAAAACAACATGTACTGCTGGCTTTCTTAACCGCTACCGGACGTGGGTTCCGCGTTCAGTGAACTCAACGGCGGCCGCCAAACGTAAACGGGGAAAACCCCAGCAAAATATCCCTCCCGATCGATTCGCACGGGTCGCACAACAATCTTAAACCCACGTCCCGGCACGGCAGCTTTGGCAAGGAACTCAGCAGCAACAACCCGAAACCCTCCCGCAACAACAAACACATCATACATTTATAATGCTTCCCTCTAATTACTAATGCCACACAGGTGTTCCTTTTCCCCAGCGCATCATGAGGAACACAGAGGACGCTCTTAGTATTGCCACTTCTTTAGGCATGAGCAGCTTACATATGGGTTCTGAATCGACAGGTGAGGTCCGAGTCTTTTATCCTTCCTGTCAGTCCCATAGAGACGGGAAGAGAAAAGATTAGTTCGTTTTGCTGAACGAGACTCAAAGATCCGAGTCAGTAAAATGATCCGAACTTCCCACTATGGCAACACCGCAAGCAATAATAGGTCAACACTGACAAGTTGCAGCGCAATATGAAAGACTTTAACAACAAACAACCTATGAAACTAATAATGAACAATATGAAACTAAAATGGCATAAGCTTAATTAAAAATGTCATTGGAACTGTAGATTATTTAGAGGTGGATAACGCACTTTGGAGGTGGGTAAACGCTATTTCCGAATTTTGGGAGGTGCGTAAACGGCGTTTACGTGTGTTTAGCCTCCACTAAATCCCTGGTTACGAAGTTTTTGTGAATCAGGAGAAGAGTTTTCGGGAAGTTCTCTTTACGCGCAAATCACTCAGATATTTACTCGTATATTTACGAATGTTTCATGAATGAGACCCAAGGTGTTCCACCGGGAACACTGCTTCAGCGGGAATAAGTTCCATATGCCATTTGTCACACCGTGACAATAGTTATTTAAGTTAGGGCGGCTACCACCATTACAGAGTGGCGCCCGAACAGGGACTTGAACTGAAACCTGCTTGAACAATTGAAACTTGAGCTTTTGATTTTGACAATCCTTGTGAACTATTGAACACTTGAAAAAAAAAAAAAAAAAAAAAAAACACTGAAACATTGTGATTTGAAACCTTTATATATATATATATATATATATATATATATATATATATATATATATATATATATATATATATATATATATATATATATATATATATATATATATATATATATAATTTTTTTTATTTTTATGGAAAATTAGTGAAACAATGAAATTGTCTGAATCAATCTTGTCAATTGTTTATGTTTGTGAAAATTGTTTTTTGTGTGTGTGTGTGTGTAAAAACTGTGAACGCTAAACGAACAATTAGAGGTGTTATCTCTAAGGTGTCACAGTAATTGATAATTGTTTGAATTGTTGAAAATAAGTGAAAGTGACTTACTTTGAATACATATTGTTTTTGATTTAATTAGTGTTTGTGAGTTAATACTGATTGAACAGTTGTGAAAAGTTGTATTTTGTTGTTTAGTAGAAATATTTCAGGGACAAACAAACTGACACACATCTCATTTACTGATATTTTTAGTTTTTCACACTCAACATTCTTACACTCAATCACAGCAATCATGGCACATACCCTCCTTCCCAATCTACTTTTGTGGAAATTGAGCCTCCACCAGACATCTCAACTCCAGTATGGCCGCCTGCACTGCGACCGGAGATGCCTCTGGAACCACCTCCATGTGCTCCGGTGTTCTACCATACCCCCACTCCACTCAGTCCTGTTCATCCTGGAACCCGTGTGCACATGTCCTCTCCTGCTCTGGCTGGGAGCACTCCAGTACAAACTGTCACCTGGGCAACACAAGTGGATAACATGCAACTTTGCATCTCTTCTGAAGGTGGAACTCATTCATCAGTGGCACAACATGACCTGCCCAACATTCTACCAACTCCTGGAAGGCAAATACAAGAAGTCACTGCCTGGGTACAAGGGAACAGGGATACCTTGTTTGACTTAATGGCAAGACAAGAAAGAAGAGTGAATGAACTTACCCAGGAAGTGACCAGGACCAGAGCCAGATTGCAGATCTTGCTGCAAAAGTGGAGGATAACAAAAATCAAGTTTTAACCCTGTTTACTACCACTAAGCAACATGAGGAAACTGAAGCAGATAACCTGACTAAAGCGATGAAGTTAATGATCCCCGAAGAACTCCAGAAGGTGGAATCTACCTTGGTGTCCGAACTACGATTCATGGTTGATCAACTCCAAGCAGAGGTTCAGCAGGACATCAAAGCTGTTCAAAACACTTTCCAAACAAGCCATAATAAGATAACTTCACAACTCCAACAATGTGTTACTCAAACTGATCTATGTCTCACCGGTTTCAAAGAGTTGAAAAGTGAAGTGGAGAAAGGATTTCAAAGTGTTAAAAAAGTGCAGATCAACAAAAGTTAAGTGTATTGAAGCCACCAGGTCCCAGCACTACCAGTATTTCATCCCAGCCATCTCCTTCTGCTCCAGTGACTCCTTCAACTTCTTCAACCCCTCCGTTAACATCTGTGGTTAAAAGTGACCATTTTAAATTAACCTTCCCCACATTTGGAAGGCCTTCAGATGATGCAGACCCCCTATTGTACCTAACCAAATGTCAGGATTTTTTGGCTGTACATCCCCTGACAGATGCAAACATCCTGGATACCTTCCAATGCTATTATCTACAGCTATTCTTGCACATATGTTTATTTACAAAGTTCAGCGTTATAATGTTATAATGTTATGAGTCATGTGGATAAATAATGACCATAGATGAACTGTCATACAAAGTGTTTATAAATCATTATGTTACTGTAAAGGGTAGCAGACTATAGTTGTGTATGTATAATACGTGTAATAGTGGTTCCATTTATATATATATATATATATATATATATATATATATATATATATATATATATATATATATATATATATATATATATATATATATATTATTTCTTTCAGAGAAACCACACCCTCCATCACAATCATACATTTCATGCTTCATCTGATAAGCACCAAGCTCTCTCAAGGAGACCAGATTCTTTGAAGACTTTGCTTAAGTTTCACCTCTGGCTGGCTCACACCACCAGTCATTCTCAGCAACCTGTGTCTGCTCATCTGCAGCGGCCTCAGAGTCCATCCTTGTCGCAGGACCTTATCCACTGGGTGTTCACTGCAGTCCTCAAGCTTCTTGGTCCACATCTCGTTAGTGAACACGGACTGATGTGCATGTAAAGGCTGACTCCCCCTCTGAGTTGATCATACCATATCTGTGAAAATAACCTATTCAAACTGATACTTCCTCTGTGGTGTTCTGACCGACACACCTGGTTCACTGCGATTCAAGCTAGCCCTAACAGTATCTGGTAGCTCTTTGCTACAGGCTTAGAAAAATCACACTGGATCCTTAACATCCAAGCCATACTTTTTGAAAACATAAAAAAAATAAATGACCAGCAGACTCACAGAGGTTGTAAGATTTCAAGCACATCAAACAATGCTTTATTTAAAAGTACATGTATACATTTATTGGCTCTGTGTTCACAATTGCTTCATTGGTAGAGTTTAAAATCAACCGTGAATGCCATATTTACAAAAGATGTGGAGAACGGGTTTGTATTTGTGCAGGCTTTACATTCTTATTTTAATGTTTTAATTAGCAATTCATTTAATTTAATCTTTGAATCAGATGTGTCACATGGCAGCATTTATTAAAGTTTAAGGGTCAAGATCAAGTTTTCTGCATCTTTGACAACTGACGGTTTTCGTAGGCTCTAGTAGTCTCATAACTGTGTGAGTGTTTTGTGTCTTGTGAACTAAGAATGTATTGTGTTTGTTATCATCTACTTTGAGTATCTTCTGTTAACAATGCAAAGTTCTCTTAATGAAACAACTTGTGATCTTTGATATCAAACCAAATTATGAGGTGTCCAACTGTGAAGTGTTCAGGTTGACTGAACATGGTAATCACACAAAAACTCAAAGAACAATAATAGTACTGATATATTAGCATTTATCCATTGTGTGGCGTGTGTTTAACCCTTAAGCAAGCTTGTGATCATTTCTGTCACTTTCATTTTAATGTAATTTTTTTTTGTTTCATTTTGCCTGTGCTAATGCCAACTGCAGAAATTTTTGCACAGGTATGTATTTTTATAGAAATGTTAATATTGTACCCTTATTTCCTTTAATAATTCTATTTGACACTATGTACACACACAAAAAAAGACCAAACAAACAAAACAAAAAAAGTTCCTCTCTGGACCTTAAGGACAAAAATGTCCTCATTGAAAACCAACAAAAAACTGTGCCTTTTAACCGCAGGGCTATTTAACTATAAAATAATGCAGTCTTAAAATAAAATAAAAATCCCAGATGCCATTATCTCAGTTTTTGCCTATTCAATTCAATGTAATTTCAATGTGTTTTATAGAATATATATTTTATATTAAATAAAATGTATCATAAATCATTTTCATAAACTTAAACCTCTATAACTTTTTTACTTAAACAATAATCAATAATTTATTTAAAATGAGACCAAAGTTAAGTCTGTACTCCCAACCTTCAAATTTCTATGACAGTTTTTGGACATGGACATATTTGTTCTCTATTAACCTATGTGTAACTTTTTTTTATATTAATGTACAGAGAGTTTTGGCTTCTGTTACATTAAATAGGACTAAAGAAAGATTTGATGAAATTTCTTACAATGTTTAACTACTTTATTTTGAAAGGGGAAGTATTAGAAAAAACACAGACATGACAAATTTAGAAATTATTTTCAATAGCAATATTAAACTCAAACGATACTCATTTGTGAAACTAAGCAAGCAATAGAGAACACGACTTTTGCTTAACTGTGTCACATGTACCATTTTTTTTTTAATCAATTTGAAAACTTTGCTGATGGCTTGTACACTGCTGCAAAGGACTTCCGGGAAATAAGTGAAGTAGATCTGAATAGTTTCAGGAGCATTCATTTATTTTGCATTTTTATCTCTTCTTATCCATTTTTGGAACTGTGATCTTCAGAGAGTGAAAATAACACAAACAATTTTACAGCAATTACAGGCCATAAAGGTGCAGTAAAAGCATTAAACATAATGAAATTAATAATATTTATTGGGAAATCTGTATAAAATTAAGTTTACTCACATGAGATGATGACAACAGTAATAAAAAGTGAAGTGACATACAGCCAAGTATGGTGACCCATACTCAGAATTCGTGCTCTGCATTTAACCACGCGCACACGCACATGCACACGCACACGCATGCACGCACACACGGAGCAGTGGGTAGCCATGCTGTGGCTCCCGAGGAGCAGTTGGTGTCCTTGCTCAAGGACACCTCAGTCATGGTTTTGCCAGCCCGAAAATCGAACCATAGGGTTAAGAGTCAAACTCTCTACCCACTAGGCCACAACTTCTCCAATAGCAGTAGTAATATCAATAGAAAACTGCTATAGCAATTGCTATATAAAGTCTATAGCAGAAAGTATATCCCAGAGGGTGAACTTACAAAAAGTTACCTTTAAAAGTCACTTTTTGTACTGTATAACTATATGCATAAGAAGACTAAAAGATATCAATACATTATGAATATTCAACAATTACTGAAATAAGACAAAGAAAACAGTGGCCTGCATGTTGCAACCCTGAGTCGTCTTCAGATCTATTGGATGGAGTGTGGCAGTTCCTGATTGGTCTTTTGTTAATTGCTAATTAGTACCATTATATAATTTTGTTACCTGTTGACTAAGACAGGCATTCTGTGGGATTGTTTCTCTGGAGTGGCTCTGGGTTTCGACATGTAAGAGCTTGTTGATTATGGTACCCTTTGCATTTCTTATATCATGTAGTTAAAGTTTTGTTGTGAGACTTATTTTCTTTGTTTTCTGTTCTTACCCTAGACTTATGTTTATTAGTAGACATTCCTAATCATAGGCCACTCACCAAATTTGCTTAGGGAAGATTATGTTCAGGATAATTTAACACAATATTTCCCCATTTAATATACTGTAAAGCTGCTTTGACACAATTTCCTTTTTAAAACGTGCTATATAAATATTGGTTACTCGACTTGTCTTGACTTGATAAGTTGTAAAGAGGCATTGGACATATCAGCCGTGAACGAAGTGACATAATCAAATTAAACACCTCTAGTATCTCTACTATCTCTGAACTTTAAGAGTAGCACTTCATAGGCAAAACATCTTTAAAGATAGTCAAAAAAAAAAAAAAAAAAAACTGGCTTTCAATATCTATATATGCAATTGTCATAGTTAATCATAATTATAAAGTTTAATAATTGGCAATATCCATTCACTTAGTTGAATGTGGTGTTTTCTTCCAGCAGTTCTCTGAAACTTTTTACTGTAGCAATTTTGTTGTCTGTTGCTGATAAAAAATATTTCTAGTGTTTGGTTATTATCTCTTAATCATCAGCAGTGAAGTATATCAGTATATTTATGTCTCCCCTTATTGGCTACTCGCTGCAAACGTCACATTTTGATTTGCAAAAGTTCAAGAATTTATAGCCTGAGTCGACAAGGAAGTTTTTAATCCAGTGTTGTGAGACCAAGATTAAGCCTGACTGCATTCACCTGGACATCGTAATACAAGTCAAAGGTTTACTTCCCCAGACTACAATCTGCAATCTGTGAGTATCAGTTCACACTAGCTTAGTTGAAACTTTTGTATCATGCATGTTGCTGTTCTTTTTGAGTGGATTTTTTTTTTTTTTTTTTTTTTTTTGGGGAAAAGGTGGTCAATCATTCATCTTCAAGGCATTGAATAATAATAGGTTTAAAGCAACATCCTTTGAGTATTATTATTTGTTGTTCTGGGGTAAATTGATTTTCTGGGATTTGTGAGTAACCTTGCTTTAAATGTTTTACATGTTACAGACAAAAGAAGACTGACCTGGTAAAGTGAAGTATGCTGTCTCTTATTTCCAGTTTATATTTGTGTGTATGATTGTGTACAAACCGTTTTATTAGGCCAAATATCAGACAGTGCTTTGATTGTATGTGTTGCTCACCAGGTCATGAAGATCCATCAGAATACCCTGATTCTTCTACTAGTTATATGTGCGTCATCACCCACTTACAGTCAGGATTTTAAGACTTTCAAAAACAAACATGTTGCTCTAGGCATGACCGCAGAGGAATGTAATACTATGATCCAGCAAAGAGGCATTAAAGACCGTAATGGGGGATGCAAGCGTATAAACACCTTCATAATTAATGATGTTGAAAAAATTGAAGCTCTGTGTACGACAAGAGAAAACCAAGAATATGAGTTCACTGGCTTTAATTTGATTGACTGTAATTTTGATAAAAAAGAAACTGAAATGTGTACCTATAAGGGTAAGCCTCTAAAAGGAGCTACAATTGTTTTGAAATGTGGTGATAAATTTCCAGTACATTATGTAAAGACTATTTAGTTGCACTGACGCAATGTATTTTGTTTAAAGCGCTATATAAATAAAGGTGACTTGACTTGACTACTGAATGAAAGGCTTAATCCATCACATCCAGCTTCATTTAATTCCCTATTACTTTGGTAATTCTTTTGTCTTTCTTATCCAGTGGGGTTGTTTTAGTGCGTGCGCGCACACATCCCCAACCAGACAGAAGATGAGTGAAGAATAAAGTTGATGTTTTATCGCCTGTGCTAAGACCCTCAATAAAATTATCTGTTAGCAGTAAACTTGTTTCCGAGATTGTCTTGTATCACGTAAACACAAAATTGAATATACAAATACATTCAAAAAAAGTTGGGACACTGTACAAATTGTGATTACAGTGTACAGTGAGTAAAAAAGGAATTAAATAATTTACAAATCTCATAAACTTATTTTATTCACAATAGCATATAGATAATATGTTGAAATGTTGAAAGTGAGACATTTTGAAATGTCATGCCAAATATTGGCATATATATTGGCATATTTTGGATTTCATGAGAGCTACACATTCCAAAAAAGTTGAGACCGGTAGCAAAAAAATGCCGGAAAAGTTAAATGTACATATAAGGAACAGCTGGAGGACCAATATAAAACTTATTAGGTCAATTGAGAACATGATTGGGTATAAAAAGAGCCTCTCAGAGTGGCAGTGTCTCTCAGAAGTCAAGATGGGCAGAGGATCACCAATTCGCCCAATGCGGTGGAGCAATATCAGAAAGGAGTTTCTCAGAGAAAAATCAGAGGCACTTCATCACATACAGAAATGCTACTGTAATGGAAATCACAACATGGGCTCAGGAATACTTTCAGAAAACATTGTCGGTCAACACAATCCACCGTGCCATTCACCGTTGCCGGCTAAAACTATATAGGTCAAAAAAGAAGCCATATCTAAACATGATCCAGAAGCGCAGGTGTTTTCTCTGGTCCAAGGCTCATTTAAAATGGACTGTGGCAAAGTGGAAAACTGTTCTGTGGTCAGACGAATCAAAATGTGAAGTTCTTTTTGGAAAACTGGGACACCATGTCATCCGGACAAAGGAGGAAAAGGACAACCCAAGTTGTTATCTACGCTCAGTTCAGAAGCCTGCATCTCTGATGGCATGGGGTTGCATGAGTGCGTGTGGCATGGGCAGCTTACACATCTGGAAAGGCTCCATCAAAGCTAAAAGGTATATCCAAGTTCTAGAACATATGCTCCCATCCAGACATCGTCTTTTTCAGGGAAGACCTTGCATTTTCCAACATGACCATGCCAGACCACATGCTGCATCAATTACAACATCATGGCTGCGTAGAAGAAGGATCCGGGTACTGAAATGGCCAGCCTGCAGTCCAGATCTTCCGTCTTCCATCATCTCGCTTTCTGATTGGATATTGTTTCATTTCGTGTGATAATCTCCAGAGCGTGCACACATGTTTAATATTTACGATTTGCGATCGGGGCGGCTCCGACGTTCTTCCGATTAGGTTCGGACACTCTTAACACACCTCACACCAAGGGAAAATCTGATAAAATAATCTGTAGAACCATCAAGATAATCGGGACATAACTAGGATTGTCGGAAGGGGCGAAATCGACCCAAAATCAGCCCGATTATCTTTTTGTGTGTACCCAGCATAAGGCTCAAGCTCCTGCTTGATGATACAGCTGCTTTGTACCGCTCTAAAAGACACCAAGGCATCTAGTCCATCCAAGAAAGACTGTAGATGATCTATGATGACTGATCTATTAAACTCTGTGCTTATTTGAAACAGACACAAGACAGGAGGAAAAATGGAGCCAAAGAGACTATTAGTGGGTAGATTAAAAATAACCACATATCTAAATCACATGCCATCTTAGAGCATAAATGATTAAAAAGGTCATATATAGAGGTCATGACCTGAACGAGACTCAAAGATCCGAGTCAGTAAAATGATCCGAACTTCCCACTACTGGCAACACCGCAAGCAATAATAGGTCAACACTGACAAGTTGCAGCGCAATATGAAAGACTTTAACAACAAACAACCTATGAAACTAATAATGAACAATATGAAACTAAAATGGCATAAGCTTAATTAAAAATGTCATTGGAACTGTAGATTATTTAGAGGTGGATAACGCACTTTGGAGGTGGGTAAACGCTATTTCCGAATTTTGGGAGGTGCGTAAACGGCGTTTACGTGTGTTTAGCCTCCACTAAATCCCTGGTTACGAAGTTTTTGTGAATCAGGAGAAGAGTTTTCGGGAAGTTCTCTTTACGCGCAAATCACTCAGATATTTACTCGTATATTTACGAATGTTTCATGAATGAGACCCAAGGTGTTCCACCGGGAACACTGCTTCAGCGGGAATAAGTTCCATATGCCATTTGTCACACCGTGACAATAGTTATTTAAGTTAGGGCGGCTACCACCATTACAGAGTGGCGCCCGAACAGGGACTTGAACTGAAACCTGCTTGAACAATTGAAACTTGAGCTTTTGATTTTGACAATCCTTGTGAACTATTGAACACTTGAAAAAAAAAAAAAAAAAAAAAAACACTGAAACATTGTGATTTGAAACCTTTATATATATATATATATATATATATATATATATATATATATATATATATATATATATATATATATAATTTTTTTTATTTTTATGGAAAATTAGTGAAACAATGAAATTGTCTGAATCAATCTTGTCAATTGTTTATGTTTGTGAAAATTGTTTGTTTTTGTGTGTGTGTGTAAAAACTGTGAACGCTAAACGAACAATTAGAGGTGTTATCTCTAAGGTGTCACAGTAATTGATAATTGTTTGAATAGTTGAAAATAAGTGAAAGTGACTTACTTTGAATACATATTGTTTTTGATTTACTTAGTGTTTGTGAGTTAATACTGATTGAACAGTTGTGAAAAGTTGTATTTTGTTGTTTAGTAGAAATATTTCAGGGACAAACAAACTGACACACATCTCATTTACTGATATTTATTGTTTTTCACACTCAACATTCTTACACTCAATCACAGCAATCATGGCACATACCCTCCTTCCCAATCTACTTTTGTGGAAATTGAGCCTCCACCAGACATCTCAACTCCAGTATGGCCGCCTGCACTGCGACCGGAGATGCCTCTGGAACCACCTCCATGTGCTCCGGTGTTCTACCATACCCCCACTCCACTCAGTCCTGTTCATCCTGGAACCCGTGTGCACATGTCCTCTCCTGCTCTGGCTGTACAAACTGTCCAGTACAAACTGTCACCTGGGCAACACAAGTGGATAACATGCAACTTTGCATCTCTTCTGAAGGTGGAACTCATTCATCAGTTGCACAACATGATCTGCCCAACATTCTACCAACTCCTGGAAGGCAAATACAAGAAGTCACTGCCTGGGTACAAGGGAACAGGGATACCTTGTTTGACTTAATGGCAAGACAAGAAAGAAGAGTGAATGAACTTACCCAGGAAGTGACCAGCACCAGAGCCAGATTGCTGATCTTGCTGCAAAAGTGGAGGATAACAAAAATCAAGTTTTAACCCTGTTTACTACCACTAAGCAACATGAGGAAACTGAAGCAGATAACCCGACTAAAGCGATGAAGTTAATGATCACGGAAGAACTCCAGAAGGTGGAATCTACCTTGGTGTCCGAACTACGATTCATGGTTGATCAACTCCAAGCAGAGGTTCAGCAGGACATCAAAGCTGTTCAAAACACTTTCCAAACAAGCCATAATAAGATAACTTCACAACTCCAACAATGTGTTACTCAAACTGATCTATGTCTCACCGGTTTCAAAGAGTTGAAAAGTGAAGTGGAGAAAGGATTTCAAAGTGTTAAAAAAGTGCAGATCAACAAAAGTTAAGTGTATTGAAGCCACCAGGTCCCAGCACTACCAGTATTTCATCCCAGCCATCTCCTTCTGCTCCAGTGACTCCTTCAACTTCTTCAACCCCTCCGTTAACATCTGTGGTTAAAAGTGACCATTTTAAATTAACCTTCCCCACATTTGGAAGGCCTTCAGATGATGCAGACCCCCTATTGTACCTAACCAAATGTCAGGATTTTTTGGCTGTACATCCCCTGACAGATGCAAACATCCTGGATACCTTCCAATGCTATTATCTACAGCTATTCTTGCACATATGTTTATTTACAAAGTTCAGCGTTATAATGTTATAATGTTATGAGTCATGTGGATAAATAATGACCATAGATGAACTGTCATACAAAGTGTTTATAAATCATTATGTTACTGTAAAGGGGAGCAGACTATAGTTGTGTATGTATAATACGTGTAATAGTGGTTCCATTTATATATATATATATATATATATATATATATATATATATATATATAGACTCACAGAGGTTGTAAGATTTCAAGCACATCAAACAATGCTTTATTTAAAAGTACATGTATACATTTATTGGCACTGTGTTCACAATTGCTTCATTGGTAGAGTTTAAAATCAACCGTGAATGCCATATTTACAAAAGATGTGGAGAACGGGTTTGTATTTGTGCAGGCTTTACATTCTTATTTTAATGTTTTAATTAGCAATTCATTTAATTTAATCTTTGAATCAGATGTGTCACATGGCAGCATTTATTAAAGTTTAAGGGTCAAGATCAAGTTTTCTGCATCTTTTGACAACTGACGGTTTTTGTAGGCTCTAGTAGTCTCATAACTGTGTGAGTGTTTTGTGTCTTGTGAACTAAGAATGTATTGTGTTTGTTATCATCTACTTTGAGTATCTTCTGTTAACAATGCAAAGTTCTCCAACTGTGTCCAACTGTGAAGTGTTCAGGTTGACTGAACATGGTAATCACAAAAAACTCAAAGAACAATAATAGTACTGATATATTAGCATTTATCCATTGTGTGGCGTGTGTTTAACCCTTGGGCAACCTTGTGAACATTTCTATGACAGTTTTTGGACATGGACATATTTGTTCTCTATTAACCTATGTGTAACTTTTTTTTATATTAATGTACAGAGAGTTTTGGCTTCTGTTACATTAAATAGGACTAAAGAAAGATTTGATGAAATTTCTTACAATGTTTAACTACTTTATTTTGAAAGGGGAAGTATTAGAAAAAACACAGACATGACAAATTTAGAAATTATTTTCAATAGCAATATTAAACTCAAACGATACTCATTTGTGAAACTAAGCAAGCAATAGAGAACACGACTTTTGCTTAACTGTGTCACATGTACCATTTTTTTTTTAATCAATTTGAAAACTTTGCTGATGGCTTGTACACTGCTGCAAAGGACTTCCGGGAAATAAGTGAAGTAGATCTGAATAGTTTCAGGAGCATTCATTTATTTTGCATTTTTATCTCTTCTTATCCATTTTTGGAACTGTGATCTTCAGAGAGTGAAAATAACACAAACAATTTTACAGCAATTACAGGCCATAAAGGTGCAGTAAAAGCATTAAACATAATGAAATTAATAATATTTATTGGGAAATCTGTATAAAATTAAGTTTACTCACATGAGATGATGACAACAGTAATAAAAAGTGAAGTGACATACAGCCAAGTATGGTGACCCATACTCAGAATTCGTGCTCTGCATTTAACCACGCGCACACGCACATGCACACGCACACGCATGCACGCACACACGGAGCAGTGGGTAGCCATGCTGTGGCTCCCGAGGAGCAGTTGGTGTCCTTGCTCAAGGACACCTCAGTCATGGTTTTGCCAGCCCGAAAATCGAACCATAGGGTTAAGAGTCAAACTCTCTACCCACTAGGCCACAACTTCTCCAATAGCAGTAGTAATATCAATAGAAAACTGCTATAGCAATTGCTATATAAAGTCTATAGCAGAAAGTATATCCCAGAGGGTGAACTTACAAAAAGTTACCTTTAAAAGTCACTTTTTGTACTGTATAACTATATGCATAAGAAGACTAAAAGATATCAATACATTATGAATATTCAACAATTACTGAAATAAGACAAAGAAAACAGTGGCCTGCATGTTGCAACCCTGAGTCGTCTTCAGATCTATTGGATGGAGTGTGGCAGTTCCTGATTGGTCTTTTGTTAATTGCTAATTAGTACCATTATATAATTTTGTTACCTGTTGACTAAGACAGGCATTCTGTGGGATTGTTTCTCTGGAGTGGCTCTGGGTTTCGACATGTAAGAGCTTGTTGATTATGGTACCCTTTGCATTTCTTATATCATGTAGTTAAAGTTTTGTTGTGAGACTTATTTTCTTTGTTTTCTGTTCTTACCCTAGACTTATGTTTATTAGTAGACATTCCTAATCATAGGCCACTCACCAAATTTGCTTAGGGAAGATTATGTTCAGGATAATTTAACACAATATTTCCCCATTTAATATACTGTAAAGCTGCTTTGACACAATTTCCTTTTTAAAACGTGCTATATAAATATTGGTTACTCGACTTGTCTTGACTTGATAAGTTGTAAAGAGGCATTGGACATATCAGCCGTGAACGAAGTGACATAATCAAATTAAACACCTCTAGTATCTCTACTATCTCTGAACTTTAAGAGTAGCACTTCATAGGCAAAACATCTTTAAAGATAGTCAAAAAAAAAAAAAAAAAAAACTGGCTTTCAATATCTATATATGCAATTGTCATAGTTAATCATAATTATAAAGTTTAATAATTGGCAATATCCATTCACTTAGTTGAATGTGGTGTTTTCTTCCAGCAGTTCTCTGAAACTTTTTACTGTAGCAATTTTGTTGTCTGTTGCTGATAAAAAATATTTCTAGTGTTTGGTTATTATCTCTTAATCATCAGCAGTGAAGTATATCAGTATATTTATGTCTCCCCTTATTGGCTACTCGCTGCAAACGTCACATTTTGATTTGCAAAAGTTCAAGAATTTATAGCCTGAGTCGACAAGGAAGTTTTTAATCCAGTGTTGTGAGACCAAGATTAAGCCTGACTGCATTCACCTGGACATCGTAATACAAGTCAAAGGTTTACTTCCCCAGACTACAATCTGCAATCTGTGAGTATCAGTTCACACTAGCTTAGTTGAAACTTTTGTATCATGCATGTTGCTGTTCTTTTTGAGTGGATTTTTTTTTTTTTTTTTTTTTTTGGGGAAAAGGTGGTCAATCATTCATCTTCAAGGCATTGAATAATAATAGGTTTAAAGCAACATCCTTTGAGTATTATTATTTGTTGTTCTGGGGTAAATTGATTTTCTGGGATTTGTGAGTAACCTTGCTTTAAATGTTTTACATGTTACAGACAAAAGAAGACTGACCTGGTAAAGTGAAGTATGCTGTCTCTTATTTCCAGTTTATATTTGTGTGTATGATTGTGTACAAACCGTTTTATTAGGCCAAATATCAGACAGTGCTTTGATTGTATGTGTTGCTCACCAGGTCATGAAGATCCATCAGAATACCCTGATTCTTCTACTAGTTATATGTGCGTCATCACCCACTTACAGTCAGGATTTTAAGACTTTCAAAAACAAACATGTTGCTCTAGGCATGACCGCAGAGGAATGTAATACTATGATCCAGCAAAGAGGCATTAAAGACCGTAATGGGGGATGCAAGCGTATAAACACCTTCATAATTAATGATGTTGAAAAAATTGAAGCTCTGTGTACGACAAGAGAAAACCAAGAATATGAGTTCACTGGCTTTAATTTGATTGACTGTAATTTTGATAAAAAAGAAACTGAAATGTGTACCTATAAGGGTAAGCCTCTAAAAGGAGCTACAATTGTTTTGAAATGTGATGATAAATTTCCAGTACATTATGTAAAGACTATTTAGTTGCACTGACGCAATGTATTTTGTTTAAAGCGCTATATAAATAAAGGTGACTTGACTTGACTACTGAATGAAAGGCTTAATCCATCACATCCAGCTTCATTTAATTCCCTATTACTTTGGTAATTCTTTTGTCTTTCTTATCCAGTGGGGTTGTTTTAGTGCGTGCGCGCACACATCCCCAACCAGACAGAAGATGAGTGAAGAATAAAGTTGATGTTTTATCGCCTGTGCTAAGACCCTCAATAAAATTATCTGTTAGCAGTAAACTTGTTTCCGAGATTGTCTTGTATCACGTAAACACAAAATTGAATATACAAATATATTCCAAAAAAGTTGGGACACTGTACAAATTGTGAGTAAAAAAGGAATTAAATAATTTACAAATCTCATAAACTTATTTTATTCACAATAGCATATAGATAACATGTTGAAAGTGAGACATTTTGAAATGTCATGCCAAATATTGGCATATATATTGGCATATTTTGGATTTCATGAGAGCTACACATTCCAAAAAAGTTGAGACCGGTAGCAAAAAAATGCCGGAAAAGTTAAATGTACATATAAGGAACAGCTGGAGGACCAATATAAAACTTATTAGGTCAATTGAGAACATGATTGGGTATAAAAAGAGCCTCTCAGAGTGGCAGTGTCTCTCAGAAGTCAAGATGGGCAGAGGATCACCAATTCGCCCAATGCGGTGGAGCAATATCAGAAAGGAGTTTCTCAGAGAAAAATCAGAGGCACTTCATCACATACAGAAATGCTACTGTAATGGAAATCACAACATGGGCTCAGGAATACTTTCAGAAAACATTGTCGGTCAACACAATCCACCGTGCCATTCACCGTTGCCGGCTAAAACTATATAGGTCAAAAAAGAAGCCATATCTAAACATGATCCAGAAGCGCAGGTGTTTTCTCTGGTCCAAGGCTCATTTAAAATGGACTGTGGCAAAGTGGAAAACTGTTCTGTGGTCAGACGAATCAAAATGTGAAGTTCTTTTTGGAAAACTGGGACACCATGTCATCCGGACAAAGGAGGAAAAGGACAACCCAAGTTGTTATCTACGCTCAGTTCAGAAGCCTGCATCTCTGATGGCATGGGGTTGCATGAGTGCGTGTGGCATGGGCAGCTTACACATCTGGAAAGGCTCCATCAAAGCTAAAAGGTATATCCAAGTTCTAGAACATATGCTCCCATCCAGACATCGTCTTTTTCAGGGAAGACCTTGCATTTTCCAACATGACCATGCCAGACCACATGCTGCATCAATTACAACATCATGGCTGCGTAGAAGAAGGATCCGGGTACTGAAATGGCCAGCCTGCAGTCCAGATCTTCCGTCTTCCATCATCTCGCTTTCTGATTGGATATTGTTTCATTTCGTGTGATAATCTCCAGAGCGTGCACACGTTTGTCGTCGGGGTTCCCCCCACACATCAGGATTTCTGATTGTAAATATTAAACATGTTTAATATTTACGATTTGCGATCGGGGCGGCTCCGACGTTCTTCCGATTAGGTTCGGACACTCTTAACACACCTCACACCAAGGGAAAATCTGATAAAATAATCTGTAGAACCATCAAGATAATCGGGACATAACTAGGATTGTCGGAAGGGGCGAAATCGACCCAAAATCAGCCCGATTATCTTTTTGTGTGTACCCAGCATAAGGCTCAAGCTCCTGCTTGATGATACAGCTGCTTTGTACCGCTCTAAAAGACACCAAGGCATCTAGTCCATCCAAGAAAGACTGTAGATGATCTATGATGACTAATCTACTGAACTCTGTGCTTATCTGAAACAGACACAAGACAGGAGGAAAAATGGAGCCAAAGAGACTATTAGTGGGTAGATTAAAAATAACCACATATCTAAATCACATGCCATCTTAGAGCATAAATGATTAAAAAGGTCATATATAGAGGTCATGACAGAAGTAATAAAATCAAGAATAAAGAATGTTTTAAAAATGAGCAAGTTCACAATTACCTTATTGTAAAATGAACGTCCTTCACACAGCTTCTTATAAACTTTGTAGGGTGACACTTTATATCTTGAGGTGACAATAACTTTGAAGAGAAATCAACAGCTGTAACGGTGCAGAAAAGCAGTAGCATATCAGTTTAAGCAATATAGACTAAGCATATGAAATTGTACAAAAAATATTTGCATGGTCTGCATTAAATATGTTGCGTGGCTGCATTAGGCCTGCAACAAATATATCAGTTAAACAGCAAACAATTTTAATATCAGTAAGGATGTGTTAACTGTACCTCATTGTAACATGAATGTCCTTAAAATCATCTTCTTGAAAACTCTGCAGGGTGACAACCTTGTATCTTGAGGCGACAATAACTTTGAAGGGGAAGAGCTGTAACAGAGTGAAAAAACAGTAGCATATCAGTATAAGCAATATAAACTAAGCATGTGAAATTGTGCTATACAAAAATTAGTAGACAAACAGCTGTCATAAATGTTTAAAAGTAACCAACTAAAATATAAGCATTGAAAACTGAAGTGAAATATTTAGCTATTTTAGCATTCAAGGCTCTAGTAAACTGTAAAATTAGTGAGGGAAAACCCATATATTGTACATATATTGCACCAGTCAAGTGAGTCTTCATCTGTGAACACCCGGTCAAGCCAGCCACTGGCTGGATTTGAACGTTTGTCGTTGAACATTTTTAAATTACAGTACAAATGTGTGGCTTCGCCAAAAAGCTGAGAAAGATGCTTTTTGGAAGCTTAATGTATCACAACACCTTAACTCCACAAACAGACGTGCAGCAAAATCCAGGCGGCGTCAGGCTTGACCAGGTGTTCACAGATGGGGGCTAAACGTGGAGCACGGTCACTGGAAAAAATAATAACTAGAACGTACATTTCCTGAAGAAACTGTGAGTGGTGCTTGCAGTGGCAAAACTCGCCCCTCTGTTGCTAGGGTGTTGCAATGAGGTTGCTAGGGTACCCAAGGTGGTTGCTAGGGTGGTAGCTAGGGTCCCCAGGATGGTTGCTAGGGCCGTTGCTAGGGTACCCAGGGTGGTTGCTAGGGTAATCGGGGTGGTTGCCACGGTGTTGCTATGTGGTTGCTAAGGTACCTGGGCTGGTTGCTGGGGCGGTTGCTAGGGTCCCCATGATGGTTGCTAGGGCCATTGCTAGGGTACCCAGGGTGGTTGCTAGGGTAATCGGGGTGGTTGCTAGGGTGTTGCTATGTGGTTGCTAGGGTACTTGGGGTGGTTGCTAGGGCCGTTGCTAGGGTACTTTGGGTGGTTGCTAGGGTGTTGCTATGCAGTTGCTATGGTGTTAGGGATGGTTGCTAGGGTGTTGTTAGGAGGTTGCTATGGTACTTTGGGTAGTTGCTAGGCTGGTTGCTAGGTACCTGATGTGTTTGCTAAGCATCTGCTAGTTGTCACAGATCATTACTGTATGGTTTCATAGAGTTATTAGCATGATTTAGCACTCAGCTAATCACTATTAACATGTAGCTATTCACTACTAGCATGACTCGCATGTTGGAATTCCGGTTTACTAGCATGGGTCAAAAGAACCAACTTCCATGTTTTACAATTTTCTGTTGCAAAGATATAAGACTCACTAAATGGTTGCTATGGTACCCTGTTTGATTGCTAGGGAGTGGCCTGGCAGCTGCCAATGATGATACTACAAAGGCTGCTTGCCAATATAAACCAACGCCCATGCTTCTATGTCTTTCAGATGTTAAGATATCCCTCTTTGGATTTAGGTTGCTAGGTAGCTCTAAATGGTTGCTATGGAGTGGCTATGAAGTCTTGAAAGTGATTCGTAACTTGCCATTTGCTGCTCCAAGTCAAACTAGCCCACCCTCATGTTGAGAATGAAACATTTAGCACATGTAAATGAGAGAGTAACTCTAGCGCTGAGTTAACACTGCTGTGAATGATGTGGTGTTGTTCAGTAGCTATCAGTGATGCGCGGGTCAATGTATAAACAACCCACACCTGACCGATGTTTTCAACTAACCCGCCTGCAACTCTGACCTCAAAAAAAAAAAAAAAAAGAAGAGAAAAATTGCACCCGACCCGCTTCCTGACCCGCATTTTTTTTTAAGTAGTAAATTCGTCGCCCCTTTATATTAATTTAATTACTTAAATAGACTATAGCCTTGTTACGACCCTCTTAAAATGGTCTAGGGGTAAAAGGAGTAACATTCAAAACAATTGTGGTAAAACCTGTAAAACTGATGGAGGCAGCAAGAGACAATGCAGAGACACTAATTGCCAACAAATGTGATTTATTGTACAACGTGAAATCCAAATAACTACCAAAAAGAATATAAATCATTAAAGAGAACCAATATATACAAATATTTACAACTCAGGAAACAAACAAAAAGAATACAAATAAACCCAAGAGAAAGAGGACGCTAGTGACGCCAAAAGAAAGAAATAAACAAAACAAATGCACTTCTAACTTATTTTAAACCTCTAACCTAACTAAAGAAAAGAAAGCAAATCTTCAGCGCCAGGCGCCATAAACTTCCCTATTCTCAACTAATAAAAAAAACAAACATACAGGGGGTGGCGTTCACCTCTTACCTAGGGTGTCTAAACAGATCGAGTTACCTAAATGTTGCACAATGGAAGTCGCACAACATCTTTCCTATCCACCTTCCTCTTGGGTAAGGAGGAAAAGTCTTAGAGCCTAAGCTCAGCAAAGCTCAAAGAGCAACGCCATCCAAGTCACAAAGTGACAAAACCAAACAAAATCGCAAATCAAAAAGAGATAAGGTAAAAGGAAAAACAAATGTCAAAACAAACCAATTGAAATTTGGCATAAACAAAGAAACAAATCAAGAAACAAGTAACATAACCGCAAAACCCCAGAAAGCAAAAAGGTCTCCAGTTCACTTCCTTGCACGTCCTTTTATCTGATGGTGGAAACTTAACTGGCACTGGATAGGTCGGTGTCACATTGATTAATGAAGACTGACAGCTTCCAGAGCCAATCAGCAGACAAGGGAGGCGCCTAAGAGATTGACAGCCAAGGAGGGGAAGAGAGAGAGAGAAAAAGCAGGCACTCACAGGAATATTTATGGATGTAACACTCCCACCCTTAAGAACAAACTCGTTTGTAAAAAATAAACACCATACCCAACTATGCTCTTGAGAGAGCATCAGCTAAGACATTCTCTGAACCCTTCTTATGTCTGATTTCTAAATTGTAGCTCTGGACAATAAGAGCCCAGCGCATTAAACGCTGATTGTGGTTGCACATTCGAGTTAAAAACACAAGAGGATTGTGATCTGTATAAACCACAATCGGAAGACTACTGGAACCAAGGTAGACTTCAAAGTGTTGTAATGCAAACAATAAAGCAAGAGCTTCTTTTTCAATGGTTGAGTAATTCAGCTGATGTTTATTAAACTTACGAGAATAATAACTAATAGGATGTTCTATCCCATTCTCATCCTCCTGAATAAGAACGGCACCAGCACCCACAGCGCTTGCATCAACCTCCAATTTAAAAACACGAGTACAATCAGGTGCCATTAAAACAGGTGCATTACACATCAAAATTTGACTGAATCAAAAGCATGCTGACTCTCAGCAGACCACTCATAAGTTTTAGAAGGGCTGAGTAGTGAAGTAAGAGGACTCACGATCGTAGAGAAATTCTTGCAGAAGCTACGATAATAGCCTGCCATACCCAAGAACCTCCGCAACTCTCTACGGGTAGTAGGAACAGGAAATTCCATTATTGCCGTGACCTTGGCCTCTACTGGTCGTACTTGGCCTTGACCAACCTCCTTACCCAGGTAAGTGACCGTTGCTTTGCCAAATTCACATTTTGCTAGGTTAAGAGTTAAATTTGCTTTAACCAGTCGTTCAAATACTGTTCTCAACAGTCCAATGTGTTCTGTCCAACTCAGCGAATACAACACCAGATCATCAAGATACGCATTGCAATTTGGTACATCATGTAAGACTATATCAACGAGGCGCTGGAATGTTGCTGGGGCATTTCTAAGCCCGAAAGCCATTGCTGTATACTGGAGGAAGTTATCTGGGGTTACAAAGGCTGAAATCTCTGAAGCTTGTTGGGTGAGTGGAACTTGCCAATATCCTTTCAGCATATCAAGCTTTGTGACGAAACGTGCAGAACCGATGTTATCTATACAATCCTCCATTCGAGGTAACGGGTAACTGTCTGGCACAGTCACAGCATTTACCTTACGGTAATCAGTGCAGAATCTGAAGGTGCCATCGGGTTTGGGAACAAGCAGGCACGGAGAACTCCATGGACTGCAACTGATAATAAGCATAATAAGCGTTATAACCGCACATATAAGGCTTGCCACAAAGAACCGGTTAAAGTAATGATTATGAATGTGTTTAAATTAGCAAGGACTCATTTAATTGTTTAGTAATAAATGTGTGTGATGTATGGCATGATAAATGCTCGTCAATAATGCTGTCCAAACTTTGTCAGCCTGTGGGTCATTTGGTTTATTGAAAAACGATTGCACTGATTTGCATGTTTCTTGGTGATGCGCTTTTTTCTGTGGTACTCACATGCACCATGTCGCTCACGTCGTATTTTCCACCATGTCCAACTGAAAAACAGCTTTTGCATAAAATGCAAAAAGCTCTCTCTGCTTTGCCATCTACAGGTCTTAACCAAGAGTAGATTATGTAGCGGTCCATTCACTATTAAAAGTGCGTGCATCTTCTATTTTTCGTGGCCACACTGCCCATGACTGGTTTGCCTGACTGAACAGCACGCGCATATTTTTGGATGACTCGTAACCGCGGGTAACCGCGGGTGACCGCAGGCACCAGCTCATTTCGGATCAACCTGCGCATCCAGTTGTCAGTCGGATTTAATGGGCGGGATTTATGGTAATTGAGAGTGAGCGTGCATGCGCGTCCCATTTACGATTGATTGGAATTCATTAACACACACACACACATTTCACTATCACATCTGACGGTTACCAACAGAGGTGTAGTGGTAAAAAAAGAGGTGGGTAAACTATAAATTCTGGGTGACCACATCGTGGTCACGGTATGTGTATCCTGAGGACATCGCTATAGGCTATCATTTGATATTACTACAAAGGGTTATTCCCTCATATAGGTCACACAATCACTATTCAATTCATACATTAATCTAAGTTCTTGTTAAAGAGACTCAAGAAGGAATAATAAGGTTGAAATCTATAAAGTTTACTAAATGAAAAAAAAAGAGAGAATTTTTTTTTTTTTTTAAAGAGGAATAGAGAGGGAGGCTTATATTTGTACGTAATGATTAGGGATTTTGGATTATTTTAATAGTCGATTAATCTGTTGAATATTTTCTCAATCGGTTAGTTGTTTGGTCTATAATATGTCAGAAAATGTGGATCAGTGTTTCCCAAAAAGCCCAGGAATGGTCGTCAGATGTCTCGTTTTGTCCACAATTCAAGAAATTGTTAAACTAATCCATGTGAATTGTACAGTCCAAATTTCCTGAACAAACTCCAACACTTTATGTGATGAACAGATTGAATTTAGGATTTTATTTACATGAATCAATACATGAAATAATGATTCATGTAAATAAATCAATAATATGGGAAGCTCAAGCATGCTTGCTTGCCATGCAAGAACCAATGAGGTTAATTCTTGTGTGTTACGCGTCTCATTCAAGCTTCTGACACTCAGTCTCATGTTAAACATCATGTTAAAGTTTCATAAAAAATAAATAAGACTAAAACAGTGGCCAGGAGATATGGAAAATTAGCTATTTTTGCTCATACCTTCTGAACAGTTTGGACAAATAAACAAAAACAAAACAAAAAAAAAAAAATCACAAGACTGGTCTGTTTAAATTCAGCACAGCATGCCAAGTTTTTTCTACAATCCTCAATTTTACCATATTTACCCATCAGCTATTTAGAATTTTGTTATAAAATACCTATATTTTACAAATGCATTAACATATACAAAACTTAATATGTAGTAGTGCAATGCCCTGAAGGATGTCAAAAAGTTTTGCGACATCACCACCTTGTGATCAAAAATGAAAATGACATTTTGATTCATCGAGCCTATTGTAATGGCATTCCTGATAGGTTCAAAAACTAAGTAGCCTATGAAGTGAGGTAAGCAAGCATATGCACTTACATATATCATTTCTCACTTACAAAAGGAAACGCATGACATTTGCACAGTTCACACAGTAAGGTTTCACAGTCAATCACTGTTTGATTTGAGATAACAACTTATCTGTTAGATCATGATGAGCGTGCATATTGTGGTGAACAATGGGTTTCAGAATAGCAGCCAGGAACGGAAAAAAACACTCTTCCTCTAACATGCTCTCAAATGCACAGCAACCACAAATGTTCAATAATAGGCCCTTATGCACATGTATAATAACATGAGCAAGACCAAAACAGGTTTCACTCAGACTTTCCAACAATTGCTCGGTGGGAAAGTAGTTTTTATATCATAATACCATGCATGTTAATGTTTAGATTTTTGTTCCAGAATAGATGTTTTCAGGCTCCCACACATCAGAGTGGATTCTCAACAATTTCCCCCTAAAAATGTCTGTAACTTCCAAAGATCAGAGATCACATGAATCCAAACGTCTAGTGAAAGGGACTTGTTCTCAGGAATGTTTCATCGTCTTATGCAGACAGATGCATACTCCACATGATTCTCCTCTGTAGCCCTCTTTAAAAAAATAAAAACACACACAATATACAAAAATACAATTACATTTCTAATTGCACACAGAATTAACCATTCATTGTTAATGCATAGTTCAAAAAGAGTGCAAAAGGCTAAAATGAACACTGTTCACAATATTGTGTTGTTATTATGTAACTGCATCAATGAAATTGCCCCTAATACCATACAGCTTGACTGTCACATAAAACTATTGACATCAACAACAAAAGACATCAGATGTGTTTTTTTTCTCTTTCATTCTAAAAGTCTATTTATTTTCCTAAACTAACTATATAAAATGATATGGTTAACTGACTCAATTTATTTCCATCTAGGATTATGTGCATATCAGATTATCATATAAAGCACAATTACTCACCACTGTTTGTGGACTTCTTTTGTAGAATGTCGGATTAGTGTAAATGATCTCGTCATCGTGATTCTGAACGGTTGCTTCATCAACCTTGAGAACTACAACACATAAAGAAACCCATGCATTTAAAAGACTGAAAATTAATTACATCTTTGTCTTTAAATTTGAATTTAAATGCACATAATCCACAGAAATTGTCAAACCCACAAATCACTCAAAAAAGCGGGAGTTAATGCTTGCCTTCTTGATCAGTTTTTCTGTATTTCCTGCAAATGCAGAAGATCCCAGCTGCAACTAAAATCAACAAAGATCCACCAGCAGAGATCGGCGCTATCAGAGAGACTGGTGCTGGAATGATAAAGAGAAGGGAATGCATCTGTTTTACAACAGAACAGAGATCAGATCAGTAAATAAACACACATTATATCAGCGCTGCTGTACCTGAACATGGCTGACAGAGTTTGCTGATGTCCAGATGTGTGGTCTGGTTTCTGATGGGATTGTTGATCACACAGCTGTAGCTGTTTTTCTCCTGATATTCCACCTCCAGAGGTAGAGAGAGACTGATGCTGAGATCAGACACACTGATGCTGGACAATAAACTGTTTCCTTTGTACCAGGAGAGAGTCACATGACCCACATTCACCACTGAACACAACAATGAACAATTCTGCTGTGATGAAGATGATGAAGATGATGAAGAACATTGTGAAGAGTCTCTGGTGATGACAGGAACAGGCAGACGAGCTGCAGAACGTCAGAGAATAAACTCAGTGCTTGATTGTGTGAATATTTGGTGTTTTACACTAATAACAGTTCCAGGAAAATAAAAAATAAAAATGTGAGTGGGCAAATGATCTCAACTCACCATAGACAGAAACACTGAATGTTTTTAATGTTGATTTCACTCCACTAATCTTTACTTCATAGAGTCCAGTGTGTTGAGTTGTGATGTTTGTGATGGTCAGAGATCCAGTTTGATTGTCCAGCTTCAGTCTGTCTCTGAATCTCCCATCAAGAACATTATCAAATATGGAAGAAGTTTGACCCTCTCTGCTGATTTTAGCTATAAAAGTATTTTGATCTTCATAATTCCAAAATATATCCTCAACTTCACGTATTTCAGTAAGATCGGTGTTTAGCGTGACAGAATCTCCCTCCATCACTGACAGGATTTCATTTGTTTCAGCACCAAACACACCTGAAGAACACGAAAAGGCTTTGATTCTCGATGGGTCAAAAAACCCTGGAATCAGTTTCTAAACTTTAAATGTGAACCGAAGAACAGCAGCAGAGACACAAAAGATCAAATATCACTTAAATAAGTGGAAACAATGGCCTTCAATGTGTGTATGATAATAAACATTTCAGAGTCATAAAACAATAAGTTTAATTGTGCTAATCTTTTTGAATCATAAAAAAAAGGTTTGTTGAAAGGATGCCTGGATCTAAAATAAATCCCAGTTAGATTCGATTGATCTTAGAAGAAAAGCAGACGCAAATCCCTCATTTGAACAGCAGCTTGAGTTTATGTTCTGAAGCACATAATAAATTAATACCTTAAATGTTTTTATAACTTACCTAGCAGCTGTTTCCAGCACAAACAGGACAAAACGAGCATGTGAAACATTTTCCATTGAGTGTGTGATCTAAGAAGCCTATATCCGCTGAAAACACTCAAACTGGTTTGAAACCCTCCCACAACAGAGTTGGGTCCTCCTAACACACACACACACATGCTGTGCATGACAGATAAATACATAGAAATATCCCTTTGACTCTTATTGAGAAATATTGAAATGTTCTTTATTGAAAAAAAAAAAAAAACATTTTTGATTTACAACTGATGCTTTTTGAAAAGTAATCATCAAACTGTGTTAAGTAAAGGATGAAAGTGCAATGTGTACATTTTCCTAAATATCATGATGAAATAACAACTATGGAATTTAAAATGCTTTATAATTGTTTAGTTGTATAGCCAGTGATAAAACAGGCAGAATCATCTCCCATCTTACTGAACTTTGACTCTTAACAGCTCAGCTTCTGAGTCAAACTGAAACCTGCCATGGTTTGATTTCCTCGGAAACATGCTGCAATCTGAAAGATGGACAAATATCTTGTGCACACATTAGATTGTAGGAGGAGAGTTTCCTGCTATTATGAAACAGCTGATGCAACAGTTTAAAGAAGAGTCACTTCTACTATAGGCTGCTTTAAACTAAAATATTAAATGTGAAGGTATTGTTTCTAAAAGCTTGCTTTATCTGGCCCCCAAATACCATAGACATGTAAGTGGCCCCCAAAACACAAATAAACATTACGGTATTGATAATGGCATGACATCTCAATCTTTATGATCTATAGAATAACACTTTCATAGCACTTTATTGTCTGTGTGTGTTTATACAGTATATATATTTGACTTACTCATATGACTATTAGTAATTATAGACCCATCAGTATTCTTCCATCAGTATCAAAAATTGCCGAAAAATGGATCTCTGAACAGATAACATTTCATTTAAATGCTACATCTTTTACATTACAACCAATGCAATTTGGCTTTAGGAAACATTATTCCACTGAAACAGCTAATCAGCTTTTTTTGGAAAATATAAAGTCTAAACTTGACCAAGGAGGTGTAGTTGGGGAAGTCTTCCTTGATTTGAAGAACGCTTTTGAAACAGTAGATCATGAGATTTTAATAACAAAGTTATCAAAGTTACATTTTTCATCCAGTGTCATCAAATGGATACAATCATACCTTTTAGATAGAAAACAATGTGTTCGCATAGGCCATAAAACTTCCCAAGTAACTGATAATGACTTGGGGGTACCGCAAGGTTCAACTTTGGGTCCTCTGTTGTTCTGCCTGTATATTAATGATCTATCTGAAGTTTGTCCTTCTGCAGTAACTTGTCAGATGTACGCTGATGATACGGTTATATATGTACATGCAAAGAACAAGAGGCAAGCTGCCAAGGAACTATCAGCTACTATGGTCAATATTTCTAATTGGCTAACAAACTCTTGTTTACATCTTAATACCAGTAAATCTGTATGCATGTTCTTTTCGAAATCAGCAAATAAAGATCCCGATCCAGAAGTTACTGTAGCAGGAAGAACACTGTCAGTTGCACAGGAGTTTAAATATACAACTGACATTTAAATCACAAGTTAAAAAAGTTGTAAACAGAATTAAATTTAACTTGATAAATTTTAGGCATATTAGAAGTAATTTGACTACAGAGGCCTCAAAGTTGTACACCGATGCCATGATATTGTCACATATGAACTACTGTATGACCAGCTGGACGCAGACAGGAAGGACTGCATTATAGTCAGTAGAAACAGTTTATAAACGGGCTTTGTAAACTATGGATAATAAGTCAAATTCTTTTCATCATTGTAATATTTTAAAAAAAACATTTTTTTTTTAAACTGGGGAAATATGGTCAAATTTGCTGATATCTTGCTTGTGTATAAAATGTTCCATGTTTAGCCCCCCCTCCACTCAATGAATTTGTTAAACAAAATCTTAACGCATCCACCAGAGCGACTTCTAGAGGTGATTGTAAAATATCATATAGGAAAAGTTCCTTTGGACAGTCAGCCTTTTCCTACCGTGCAGCGCATACCTGGAACACAATACCTACAGAAGTAAGAAACATTACCTCTCTCACTGCCTTTTCAAAAACTATAAAACAGTGGTTGCTGGACAATCAAATATGTTGTCATAATCTGCAGTAGTACAGTTATTTACTCACAGGTTGATATATTCTATGTGACATTATTTGTGCTTGTTTGATGTTGACTGTGTCTATGTAATCTGTTTATGTTCTTAATGTGTATGTATGCAGTGTTTTTTTTTACAATAATTTTTAAAAATAATATTTTTTTATAATAACAACCTGCCAGGGACTCCAGATAAAAATTAGTCTGTACGGCTATATCTGGCTCATTTACATTTGGACATTGTCCTTATGTTCATTAATTTGCATTGCCCCTTTTAAACAAACAAACTATATATATATAGATATATATATATATATATATATATATATATATATATATATATATATATATATATATATATATATATATATATAGATCTGTAGCAGGAAGAACACTGTCAGTTGCACAGGAGTTTAAATATACAACTGACATTTATATATATATATATATATAACAACAAATTATTTTATCCAAAACATAAGGAAAGATGAACATTCCATGTGATTTAAAATATTTCATGTGAAGGGAGTCAGAAGATTGATTTATTAGACAGTCTGGTCACACTTCATACCAGCTGATGGCGGTAATGCTCCAGCTCGTTGTTCGTCAACGTTATAAACCAGTAAACTCTAGAAAACGAACATCGTCTTCAAGTGGTCAGATGCTGTTTTAGTTTCGATTTGAGGGTGTTTATCTACTTTCTGTGAGTTACACTAAGTAGAGCGGTTATGTTTGCAATACAGAAACGTTAGGTGGAGACACGTCCATTTGATGCAGGATGTCCTTTATATAAAGCGAAACAACTTTCCACACACACACAAGAAACCAAATCTGCTGCTAACAGACTCGCGACGGATGCTAGTGCTAGCATCAGTGTTGCGGGTGTGTTATAAACAACAGAGAGGGTCATTACTGTCACTGCACACGTGTATTAATCTTTATTATCGTGTAGCATGACATCCTCGACACATTTGATGATCTTTATTTGATGTGTGTGGTGTTATAAACTCGGAGGCATCGGCTAAGTCGCGTCTTTGTGTCATTTTTCTTAGTAATGAACGCAGACGTATTTACCGGTGTGTTTGGCTTAAGTTACTGCAAACAGTTTCAGTCCCGTGTTTCAGACACAAATGATTCCTCATCATGTGTTCCCGTGTGCTGCTGAGGATAGACGTGCTGTTATTTAAAGTGACCAGACTTATGGTTTCACCTGCTTGACGATGAATCGAGTGAAAAGTCCGTCTGAAACATTTCTACAGACCAGAATATGACAGAGCCTGCGTCACAATGTGCATAATATCGATCCAAAATTTTATGTGATTAGTAATTTTCAATATTATTTATGGCAGATAGGGTGGATAGTATGCACATTGGGACGCAGGCAGATACTTTTTCATATCAGTCATGTGGGGTCTTTTGACCAGTAAACATCCACCCACTCAGAGCACACAGAGTAGGAACTAACATTAACCATTACTCGCACACTAACCTGTATTTGATATTGATTTTTGCTACTAAAATTAAAAGGACGAGTTGTATCGTTGGATAACACTCCTTCACTCCATCACTCATGTTGTGTTTCCTGATCCTCAGATGGCCTTACACAGCTGGAACTGGAGCAGATATCTTGAGCTGTCAACATTTCTCTGATCTTTCCAATTGTCATTGGAAACTTCAGGTGAGATTTTCTGTCTGATTATGGTATTAATCTGACACTGTAAATTTCAACCATTGTTTTACATTTTGAGTAGAGTTCTGTTAAGCTACTGAAAAAGAAAAAAAAAAACTAGTTTAATTTCTCATCAAAGCTGCTGCAAACAAAATAAATGATTAACCCCCTCAATCACAAATCATAAATTGTAAATCATACATTGCATTTATTATATAAATGAATGGCAGAGAAAAACGGGATATAACCGTTATAAAAAAGTTATAGTTTTTCTTAGAAATAATTGAAACTACAAAAAAATGTTCAAGCTCTCACTTGTGTATTACTTTCATGCCCATGTACTGTAAGTACTATTATGCACCCCTAAGGGGTAAATAAGACACAAAGGTTTACCTTTTGAAAAGGTAGTTTTGTACCTTTTTCTGAGTGTAGTTCTGTCTAACTGCAGGATGACTGTACAAAATGATCAAGCACACAAAGTATATAATATTTTATTTTTTTTCATACTAATATCACTTGAGTTGAGACATTTTTGTCTTCTGCCATTTTGAAGTAACATGGCTTCACTGTAGTGCAGAAGGTGTGGTGTATTTTGCCGGTTCTCAGAAGAATCACACTCAGTCAGGGGTTTTTCTCTCAGAAGAAAATACTTTATTTTAAGCAAAACAAAGCCGAGAGTTCCTTGCAAGGAGATCTCTCGAATGTTATTTGGTATCTCCTTATATACACTATATGGGGCGGTTCCACATAGTCAAACTTTTCCTTTCGACTACACTTTTTATACATCCCTAGAGAGGAGAGGCCCTCTGCTTGATTTATTCTAAAGAGAGGCCCTGTATGTATGTCTGACCATGTGTTTCTCATCAGTTTTGTACATTCCAGGGCGTAGGCAACTTTCTATTAGATTTTAGACCTATAAGATTTTAATAGAATAATAACTAGCAGCAAAAATGGCTAGATTCACATTGATTAAATACTTGATTAATTAAAACCTTACTAATACAAATCTTCCACAAAGGCAACGGTTTCATATGAGCATAAATAAAAAATCCTTGCTACGTCATGCTGATCACACAGACTGACACCTCTGACACTCACACAGTCACACTATTGAGACCTCAGACACAATCGCACGACACACTCGCACGGCACACTCTCACACAGATGTATTGTTGACACCTCAGACACACACTTGAACAGATACACAATCAAACAGACACTTTTGACACCTCAGACACACACTAACAAACTGCCATCACGCAAGCATCCAGCAGTAGACACATTCTCATGCACAGATCAAACCACATTTCTGTACAGATATAAATAATCAGTACCACAGCAGAGTCTACTTTATCACCTCTGGATGGATAGTTTGCATCTATGTTTTGCAAACATGAAAAGCTGCAGTGAAAATGCTCATCCATAAGACCACAGTGTCTGAAGTCATGATGGGAGATTCCCAATGAAAATCATCAGACAATAAGAGTCTTGTACTTAGAATAACACTGAAGTTTGATCATCTTCTGATTTTCATTGGTGCATATTACACATGACTCTCCTCTTCAGGTTTCTGAAAAAATGTATAACACAAGATATAATAAAAGTTATATTAATAACAATAATAAGTCTTTTATAAACACATGATGCAGTTGTGTGTGAGATTCTTGTTATAGATGAAAGCCCATTTATGCCTCTAGGCCTGTCACAATAATCAAGATATCGACTTGTCACACAATATATGTAAAGAGCAGACATCAGCAAGTGAAGAGAAGGCATCATTTGAAGCTTTTTAGTGATTTCCTTACAACTCCAGACTCCAGTATGAAAGAATAAGTCCAAATCAACACAAAGCAGAATTTCACTGTTCTGGTGCATAAATAAATATAATACGCAAAATAGTGCTCTTTCACAGCTAACGTTAAGGAGGTTTGACAAGTGAGAGGATGCATTTATGCTATTTTTTCTATGAAAATGTACATTAAATGGATGTTTTTGATTTTCTTTTACATCAGCTTGTGCAAACACAATATTATGCATGCACTACTTGCATTATTATGCTGTTATATTATCATTATATATTCAGTGGCATAGCGTGGTCTTAAAATGCCAATAATATTGCAATAATTATAATTTTTTCTTATGTGGTGGAAATAGACTTAAATATCATCCAGACAAAATCAAAAGTGCTCTGATCTACATCAGACTCTCTGCTAAAATGATACAGTGACACTTTACAGTAAGGTTTCATTAGTTAGCATTGCTTAACTACTTTAGTTGACATGAAATAAGAAAGAACAATACTTCTACAGCATCCATTAAACTTAATTAATATTAATTTCAACATTTACTAATGCATTATTAAAAATAAAGGTTGTGTCAACATTAGTTAATATCATCAAACAATGAAAACTGTACTTTTTATTAACTAACATTAACAAATATGAATAAATACTGTAATAAATGTATTGTCCACTATATGGCAGTTAATGTATTAACTAATGTTAGCATATGAAACCGTATTGTGAAGTGTTAACAATTATGCAGATACTCAACATATTAATAATAAATTGACTTACCGTTTTCTGTGCGTTTCTTTTGTAGAATGTCGTCTCAACATAAATGATCACTACTTCACAAGTCTCAACTGTTTTAACAAGAATAGATTCATTAAAACCACAAACTAGTCTTTATTAGATCTGGTTCTTCATAACCTCTGTGTTATTATCAGGGCTTTCAAATTTAACACCAAAGTAACACTCAAAGATTTTTAAAAGGGCATTAACTGTTTTATTTATAGCCATTAGGCCAATAACTTTTTCCACAAACCCAAATAGATCCTAAAAGAGTGTTTATCATTACATTTAGTGAGACACATAAATCACACACTAATACATCAAACCCAAATGGGAAGTATTTTACGTTCTTTGTTTTTACTCAGCATTTAAGTTCAACAAGCACAACAAAAGTTATCATCTATCAAGATTAAAGATTAAATGGACAGTGCGAGTGAGAAGTTTGCTCAGAGACATTATACACAAAAAGACATTTATTATGAAATATTATGAAAGAATTTTAAATTAAATCATTTTAATATAAATTATAAAATAGGACTATCAGGTGGCAAAATATTTATATTTATATTTATAACATATTTTTAAAGAATTCTTTCAAAATTGACCTGTTTAAAATAAGATAACACTTGCCTTCTTGATCAGTTTCTCTGTGTTTCCAGCAGATGCAGAAGATCACGACTGCAGTGACAATCCACAGAGATCCAACAACAGCAGAAACCAGCACTATCAGAGATACAGAGACTGGAGGAACTGAAGAAGAGTAAAAGAGAGACAGTCATGAATGTAAGTGATTGAATCAGTCTGATCTACAAGAGAAGACAGAGATAGACATATATCAGCTCTACTGTACCTGGACATTGTTGACAGAGTTGAGTGATGTCCAGATGTGTGGTCTGGTTTGTGATGGGATTGTTGATCACACAGCTGTAGCTGTTTTTCTCCTGATATTCCACCTCCAGAGGTAGAGAGAGACTGATGCTGAGATCAGACACACTGATGCTGGACAATAAACTGTTTCCTTTGTACCAGGAGAGAGTCACATGACCCACATTCACCACTGAACACAACAATGAACAATTCTGCTGTGATGAAGATGATGATGAAGAACATTGTGAAGAGTTACTGCTGATGACAGGAACAGGTAGAGGAGCTGAATAAAATGTGAGAAAAAGAGGAAAATGAACAAAAATTTCATTTTCAACATTGTGAATTGTAGTGAATCTGTTAATTTAGTGCTGAATTATTGTTTAGTGTGTTAATGGTAACTTAATGTTTCTGTCATCTGAGTTTGTAACTAGAATATGTGAACATTTCAACAATTGATCTCTGCTCACCATAGACAGAAACATTGAATGTTTTGGTTGTGTCTTTTACTCCACTTATCTCTACTTCATAGAGTCCAGTGTGTTGAGTTGTGATGTTTGTGATGTTTAGAGATCCAGTTTGATCATCCAGCTTCAGTCTGTCTCTGAATCTCCCGTCAAGAACATCAGATAAGAAGATTGGTTTCTTTTTGCTCATTCTAGCAATTTGAGACCTTCCAGCTCCATATCTCCACAGTATGTAATCACCTTCATGTATTTCAGTAAGATCAGTGTTTAGAGTGACTGAATCTCCCTCCGTCACTGAAACTGATTCACTAAACACACCTGATGAACAGATACGGATTAAATCCTCTGATGGTTTACAAATCGTGAAATCAGCTTCATTTACACAAAGTTGAGTGAAGTTGAGAACAGCAGCAGAAACCCGCTACTGTTATCAGTACAGAGAGAATCAAGCAGACAGAGAAAACACTGAAGCAGCACTTACAGATTGCTGGAAATAGATTTAAAATAGCAATTAATAGAGTATATGGCAGCATAATTTATGAAACGGGAGAAAAACTTCATATAACGAGCTACAACAACCCTGAGCCCCCTTCACAGAAGCTTAATGCTACAGTTCTATCACAAGAACGATCTGTTTCAAAAATTTCATTTTAAACACAGTAGATTATTATAGTATTCCTATTTAATGAATTAAACACATCAATGCATGAATCCCAGATATAAACAGCAACTTTTGCATTCAAGCTAATCACATTCAGGAGTTATATGTAATGGTGGTTTAAATGTAAGTTTTATTCCGAAGTTTAAAGTCTGGTACAACAGAAACTATAAAATAAACCTTGATTTAATCTAGATTCAAGATTAATGCTTATTGGTGCAACATCGTTCATCTTAATTTTTTTGTAAAGTGCAAAGGGGAAATCAGTGTTTACATTTTCATAATCTATTGACAATGAATACATGATAATTTTATGCGGATTGAAAGTACAGTTTAATTTGCGCTGATTATTTTAGATACTTGTATTGTATTTTTAAAAGGACAAAAATGGCCTTATGTTTGAAAGAGGCTCAACGGAAAGTTCACACTTTCTGAACATTTACATTCATTGTAGGGATTTCCATTATTCTTCATGAACTTTAATGTCGTTTCTAACTCCAAAACACACCTAATACAAAAAGTTAAAATAAAGTTAATAGAGTTAGTAGATCTTATGGTATATTCATACAATATTCATGTTTATGTTGGTACACTACAGCAGCTGAAAATTGTAAATTTACTCCAAAATGAAAAAAAAAAAAAGTTTAACTTACCAGTGAGACTCCTGAAGCATAAACAGAACAAGACAAACCTGTGAACCATTTTCTTCAGTGGTTCAGTGGTGAGAAGAACTGTTAAAGTGTTGTGTGAATCCTCCCCTGACAGCGATCGACACTCCTAGTTCACATCCTGCATTTGCACATGATATAATGTTATAGTTCATCTTACCCTTATTAAGATTTTTACTGGTTTTTATGGATACAAATATTCTTCATTTTTATCAAAAAGTAAAGGGTTCATATTAGAAGGGTTCATGCCACAGTGACAGATTTTGTCTTCAGTTATCTGACTGTATAAAATGACTAAAAGTAGAAGAACATTGTATGTGAATTATAACTAAACTACATTTCATGGTGAACACAAGGATTTAAAAATTATGTCAATTTATTCTAAATTTAAGTGAATTGAAAAACCAGAATACAAATTTATAATCATGTTCTGATCCCAAAGTACTGGATTTTCCAAGCTTTATCTTCTGAGTCAAGAAGAAACCATGCAGCGGTTAGTTTTCAGTCTCCAGACATAAGTCAGTGACACTGGGCATTCAGAGACAACTTTGTAAGTGATGAGTTTCTTCCGGTGCTGCTACTATTTACAGTGTTGTGAGTTTCTTTCATCTACTGGATATATATATATATATATATATATATATATATATATATATATATATATATATATATATATATATATATATATATATATATATATATTATAATCCATATATATGTCTAATATGATCTAATATTACTGTATATACACACAGCTGTTGCTGTGATTTACTATCACAAGAAAGTAGCTACCGATCTGCATGTGAGTTATTGCTGTTTATTAGCTATTTTAATTACAGAGCATCGCATTCTCTGGCATTCAAACGTAAAATAACTAACTCTAAATCTGTGTTTTTTTTTTTTTAGGAGAATAAAACCCCAACATACAGTGCAACATATTTAACCACTAATCAGAACTGAATTGATATTAAAATCAAACGATGGAGTGCTGCTAATGAGATTTCTCATAGTTAGACTGAGATTAGGTAACCATGTCTGCCTTTAGTGTTGACCTTTTCCTTTTTTAAGGATTGTAGATTTAGATAAATGTATAAGTGCATCATGATATGTTTTTGTCGTGTAAATGTTTAGCCACTTCTGCGTAAAAATTTGCCAAATATAAATCAATAAGAGCTGGACATCGTAGATGACTTTGTTTCATTTACACTAAAACACTGCCAGTGTTTTAATAAGCTGTTGAAATATTTTAAATGATCTGTGCATACAAAGTGTCATCATGAAACAAGCAACAATAGATTGAAAGGTATCTGTATGTTCATGTGATAACATTAAATCACCTGATTCAATAAATACCTGAATTCTTTGATTTTGACACTCTGTCACTAGATGGCGCTCTAATACAAATGCATATTTATGTATTACTATAATGTCTGGCAATTTATAGCAAGGGCAGACTGTGCAGATGGAGTAATAATAATTAAAACAATTACCCCCCCAGTGAAAATACACTGATTTTAAAGACAGGTGTTTTATTGTTAATTTGTTGTTTCAATACCTTAGAGAAGCTAATTTAATTTAATTATTAATTTATTTTAAACATTGTATTTAGGTCTTGTAGACGTGCTGGTCCACGCTTCCTACAAGTGGGTGGCGGTAATGCTCCAGCTCGTTTGTCAACCGCCACTAAACCGAAGAAGAAGAAGAAGAAGAAGAAGAAGAAGAAGAAGAAGAAGAAGAAGTAGAAGTAGAGGTACTAGTCAGACAGTTTATTAGTTTCGTTTCTGAGGCTGTGTTTATCTGCTTTCTCTGGCGGTTTTTAGGTTTACAACACCGACACATTAGGTGGAGACACATTCATTTGATGATGGATGCTATTTACTTAAAACGCAACAACATGACAGCTTTGCAGACCAACAATCACAAAAGACAAACAAACACAAACAGACGAAAAGATCCCTAGCAGACGGATCTGAACGGATGCTAGTGTTGTGGCGGGTGTGTTATAAACAGTAGAGAGGGTTATTTAGTGTCACTGCACACGTGTATTAATGTTTTATTATCATGCAGCATGAAATACTCGACACATTTGATGCTCTTTATTTGACTGTAAGACTGTTTTATGTGACCACCGCTCATGTTTGCGTGACGTCATAAAACCGGGCGGCATCGCTGTACCCCAGGAGGGGTGTACATAGCGCCCTTGTGTCACTTTTAAAAAGTGTGACAACTTTACCGCAAAGTTTCAGTGTGTTCCAGACACGAATGATTCATGTGTTCCCTTGTGTTGCTGAGGAGGGGTGTGCTGTTATTTAAAGTGACCAGACTTATGTTTTTCGAGGAGGAATCAGGTGAAAAGTCCCTCCGAGACATATCTACAGACCAGAATATGACAGAGAATTTATCATATCAGTCATGTGGGCTCTTCTGACCAGTAAACAACACAAACAGTTACACAGAGCACACTAGCAGCAGAAGTGAAGCTACAGGTTTTCAGCTGTGGCCCACCCAGTAAGTTATTTATCAAAACTAAGATAATATATATAAATGTATAGTTTCACTGTAACGTCATATAATTATATACTTTAAAATATATTTAATGTGAGATTTCATGGTCAATTCTGGGCAGTTATTAATTTTCCCTACAGTACAGTGTTTGATTCACTAAATAGATGCGTTCTTTGTGGAAAGAACAAAATAAACATATATACTGGATATATATACATATATACATTTATACTCTTCTTCACAATGAACTGCATATTTACAGCTGCATTCATTTCTGTGGTCCTCGATATCTACTCTCTGAACGTAAAACTGAGACACTTGATTATGAGATCATCTGCGAAGCCTCATCGTCTAAGGTAATGCTTTACATACAGTAAACTTTAGTTAACGTTTGGCAATGCCTTAACTTACATTAACAATGAGAAATGCATTTAGTACAGTATTAATTAATCTTTGTTGATATTAATTAATAAAAGATATGTATTAGTAAATGTTGAAATGTTGAATCTTTGTGCTGTATTTACTGTCGGAAATTTAATATGCAGTTTTCATATGGTACACTTTGCCCACCCAGTTTTATGAAGGACTACCCACTTAACATTTCTGGCATCACCCCCTGACTAACAGGTGCTTAAATTTACCAGAACTCTGCACTTATCACGATTCCTAATGCTATTTCTTCTTCTAACGTTACTAAATTAAAAATAATAGGTTTGTATCATTGTTGGATAACACTCCTTCAGTCCATCACTCATGTTGTGTTTCCTGATCCTCAGATGGCCTTACACAGCTGGAACTGGAGCAGATATCTTGAACTGTCAACATTTGTCTGATCTTTACAATGATCACTGGAAACTTAAGGTGAGATCTGGTTATTATCTTAATCTGAAACTCTACAGGTGCTGGTCTTATAATTAGAATATCATCAAACAGTTGATTTATTTCATTAAATCTATTCAAAAAGTGAAACTTGTATATTATATTCATTCATTACACACAGACTTATATAGTTCAAATGTTTATTTCTTTTAATTTTGATGATTATAACTGACAACTAATGGAAATCCCAAATTCAGTATCTCAGAAAATTAGAATACAATTTAAGACCAATACAAAGAAATAATTTTTAGAAATCTTGGCCAACTGAAAAGTATGAGCATGTACAGCACTCAATACTTAATTGGGGCTCCTTTTGTCTGAATTACTGCAGCAATGCAGCGTGGCATGGAGTCGATCAGTCTGTGGCACTGCTCAGGTGTTATGAGAGCCCTGTTGCTCTGATAGTGGCCTTCAGCTCTTCTGCATTCTTGGGTCTGGCATATCACATCTTCCTCTTCCCAATACCCCATAGATTTTCTATGGGGTTAAGGTCCGGTGAGTTTGCTGGCCAATTAAGAACAGGGATACCATGGTCCTTAAACCAGGCACTGGTAGCTTTGGGACTGTGTGCAGGTGCCAAGTCCTGTTGGAAAATGAAATCTGCATCTCCATGAATTTGGTCATCAGCAGGAAGCATGAAGTGCTCTAAAACTTCCTGGTGTACAGCTGCGTTGACCTTGGACCTCAGAAAACACAGTGGACCAACATCAGCAGATGACATGGCACCACAAACCCTCACTGACTGTGGAGACTTTACACTGGACCTCAAGGAACGTGGATTGTGTGCCTCTCCTCTCTTCTTCCAGACTCTGGGACCCTGATATCCAAAGGAAATGAAAAAGTTACTTGCATCAGAGAACATAACTTTGGACCACTCAGCAGCAGTCCAGTCCTTTTTGTCTTTAGCCCAGGCAAGACGCTTCTGACACTGTCTGTTGTTCAAGAGTGGCTTGACACAAGGAATGCGACAGCTGAAACCCATGTCTTGCATACGTCTGTGTGAAGTGGTTCTTGAAGCACTGACTCCAGTTGCAGTCCACTCTTTGTGAATCTTCCCCACATTTTTGAATGGGGTTTTGTTTCACAATCCTCTCCAGGGTGCGGTTATCCCTATTGCTTGTACACTTGTTTCTACCACATCTTTTCCTTCCCTTCACCTCTCTATTAATGTGCTTGGACACAGAGCTCTGTGAACACCCAGCCTCTTTTGAAATGACCTTTTGTGTCTTGCCCTCCTTGTGCAAGGTGTCAATGGTCGTCTTTTGGACAACTGTCAAGTCAGCAGTCTTCCCCATGATTGTGTAGCCTACAGAACTAGACTGAGAGACCATTTAAAGACCTTCGCAGGTGTTTTGAGTAGAGTGTGGCACCAGGTGTCTTCAATATTGAACCTTTTCACAATATTCTAATTTTCTGATATGCTGAATTTGGGATTTTCCTTAGTTTTCAGTAATAATAATCAAAATAAAAATAAATAAACATTTAAAAATATACCAGTCTGTGTGTAATAGATGAATATTATATAAAAGTTACACTTTTTGAATGGAATTAGTGAAATAAAGCAACATTTTGATGATATTCTAATTATATGACCAGCACCTGTGAATTTTAACCATTGTTTTACGTATCGAGCCCTCTTATGCTATTGAAAATCATCTAAATTGTTAGTTTCTCATCAAAACAAATGCAATAATAATAATAATAATAATAAAAAAAAAAATGATTCACTACCATTAAACACAAATCATAAATTGTAAATCATGCATTGCATTTATTCTTTAAATGTAACCTTTATAAGAAAAATAAGAAAAAAGAACAACAACCACCTTGGATTAAGAATAGTTTTGGTTAGAAAGAACTGAAACTACACTCAGGGTAAAAAAAAAAAAAAATGAATACTTCAATCTATCACTAGTGCATTAACTTTTCGCCCATTTCGGTACTAAAATGCACCCTTAAGGTGTCCATAAGATGCAGAGATATACTTTTTGAAAAGGTATTGTACATCACAGCTTTTGTACCTTTTTTTATGAGAGATTACTGTATGAGATCATCATGCACATTTAATATTTAAATTTTTCATACTAATATGACTTGATTTGAGACCTTTTTGTCCAAAAATCAGCACTAATGATTGTAGCATTTTGAAGTGAAGTGGCTTCCCTGTAGAGCAGAAGTCAAAATGAAAAATTCTTGCAACGACATGCTGATCACACAGACTGACACCTCAGATACACTGGCACTGTCACACTGTTGAAACATCAGACGCACTCACTCGCAACGTTACATGCTCACACAGATGTATTGTTGACACCTCAGACACACACTTGCACAGATACACACTCAAACAGACACTATTGACACCTCATACACACACTAACAAACTGACATCAAATACAAGCATCCAGCAGTAGACACATTCTCATGCACCGATCAAACCACATTTCTGTACAGATATAAATAATCCGTACCACAGCAGAGTTTACTTTATCACCTCTGGATGGATAGTTTGCATCTATGTTTGCAAACATGAAAAGCTGCAGTGAAAATGCTCATCCATAAGACCACAGTGTCTGAAGTCATGATGGGAGATTCCCAATGAAAATCAGAAGACAATAAGAGTCTTGTACTTAGAATAACACTGAAGTTTGATCATCTTTTGATTGGTGCATATACCACATGACTCTCCTCTTCAGCTTTCTGTAAAGAATGTATAACACAAGATATAATAAAAGTGATATTAATAACAATAATAAGTCTTTTATAAACGCATGATACAGCTGTGATTCTTGTTATAGATGAAAGCCCATTTCTGCTCCTAGGCCTGTCACAATAATCAAGATATCGACTTGTCACACAATATATGTAAAGAGCAGACATCAGCAAGTGAAAAGAAGACATCATTTGAAAATTTATAGTGTGTTCCTTACAACTCCAGACTCCAGTATGGAAGAATAAGTCCCAATCGACACAAAGCAGAAATTCACTGTTCTGGTGCATAAATAAATATAATACGCAAAATAGTGCTCTTTCACAGCTAACGTTAAGGGGGTTTCACGAGGGGGAGAATGCATTTTTTTGTTCTGTTTTTGCTGTTTTCCACCGTTGGTTTTCAGTGTAAATGTGGATTAGTTGGATGTGTTTGACTATGTTATGCATGCACTACTTGGATTATTATGCTGCTATATTATCATTATATATTCAGTGGGATAAAGTTGTCTTAAAATGCCAATAATATCACTACTATTTCTAGGACAGTACATTACCTAGTTATCATGACAGGCCTAACTGACAAATAAGAAAAATAAATAAATATAGCTCTGTTAAATCATAATCAGAAACTGACATATAAATTCAAAATTATGACATAACATTTTCACATTATGGAATACTTAGGTTAGAATATGATATACACGTCAAAATTAGTATGACATCATTCTCGACATTTAAGTTATAATTTGAATTTCTTAATCTCATTATTTAAACTTTGTATATTTTAAATGTTGTTATGTTATAATTTAGCATTTTTAATCTTATTTTCTATTTAGTATTTTAGTATTTAGTATTTCTCATTTTGTCATAATTATGATTTACCAGAGCATTTTTTTTGTCTTATGTAGTGGAAGGTTAACATTAGTTAACATTAGTAAACTACCTTAGTAGAACATGAACGATACTGTTATAGCATTTATTAAACTTAGTTAATATTATTTCAATATTCACTAATGCATTATTAAAATCAAATGCACTGTGAACTAACAATGAACAACCAAACTTTTTATTACATTAAAAAAGATTAATAAATAATATTGTAAATGTATTGTTCTTTGCTCATATTGGTTAAAAATAACTAATGTTCATAAATAACCCCCTACTGTAAAGTGTTACCAATTATACTCCACATATTAACAATAAATTGTCTTACTGTTTTCTGTGCGTTTCTTTTGTAGAATGTCGTCTCGGCGTAAGTGATCTCTTCTACACAAGTCTCAACTGTTTTAACAAAAAGAGATGCATTAAAACCAGTAAACTCTGTTCTCCACAGCCTCTGTGTTATTATCAGGGCTTCCAAATTGAACACCAAAGTAACAGATTTTAGAAGATTTAAAAAATTACAATAACAGATTTAGTTAGAGCCATTAACTTTTTCCACACACAAATAGTTCCTGAAATAATTTTTATTACATTTCGAGAGACAGATAAATCACACATTGGGTTTTTTTTTAAGTATTTTTAAAAAGTCACCACTTGTAATTCACTTGTGTACTAGCATATGAAAGATGGTTCAAGTGTATTACAAGTGGTGACCAAATATATTTTATAAATACAGAGATAGTATGTTAAAGTATGTTAAAAAAATCTTTAGAAGTACTAACAAATCATTTTAAATTAAGAAAATTAAGAAATCAAGAATGAAGTACAACATTTGTGCATGGAAATAGAGCACTTTAAGTGCATTATGTATGTGCCCTTGTTTTTCCTCCTGGGTATGAGAATAATTTTAATTAAATGATAAAGTAGAGCTATCAGTTGGCAAAATACTTAGAACATATTTTTGAAGAATTTCAAATTTTACCTGTTGGAAAGCAGAAGATAATACTTGCCTTCTTGATCAGTTTTTCTGTGTTTCCTGCAGATGCAGAAAATCCTGACTGTCGCTACAATCAACAGAGATCCAGCAGGAGCAGAAATCAACACTATCAGAGATACAAAGTCTGGAGCATGTGAAGGAGAGTGAAAGAGAGACATGTAAGTGATTGAATCAGTCTGATCTACAACATAATACAGAGTTCAGATCAGTAAATGAACGCATATATCAGCTCTGCTGTACCTGAACATGGCTGACAGAGTTCAGTAATGTTGAGATGTGTGGTCTGGTTTGTGATGGGATTGTTGATCACACAGCTGTAGCTGTTTTTCTCCTGATATTCCACCTCCAGAGGTAGAGAGAGACTGATGCTGAGATCAGACACACTGATGCTGGACAATAAACTGTTTCCTTTGTACCAGGAGAGAGTCACATGACCCACATTCACCACCGAACACACCAGTGAACAATTCTGCTGTGATGAAGATGATGATGATGATGAAGATGATGAACAGTTTGAAGAGGTACTGCTGATGTCAGGAACTGGCAGACGAGCTGAAAACATGAGAGAATAATAGGAATATTTTCAGCATTGTGAATCTGTGTAATACATTTTGTATTGAGTGAGTGTTTAGTGTGTTAACGGTTGCTGAATGTGACTCTCATCTCCAATTATAAAATAAATAAATATTTGACTATTTAAATAGAATATGTGAGCATTTGAACAAATGATCTCTACTCACCATAGACAGAAACGTTGAATGTTTTAGATGTCTGATTCACTCCATGTATATCTAGTTGATAGACTCCAGTGTGTTGAGTTGTGATGTTGGTGATGGTCAGAGATCCAGTTTGATTGTCCAGCTTCAGTCTGACTCTGAATCTCTCGTCAGGACCATTAGATGTGATGACAATGTGTTTCCTTTTCTTTATTTTAGCTATGGGAGACTTTCCATCTCCAAATTTCCACAGAATGTCATCGCCTTCATGTATTTCAGTAAGATCAGTGTATAAAGTGACAGAATCTCCCTCCATCACTGACACTGATTCACCAAACACAACTGAATAAAAATAAAAATATTTTACACAGATTAAAGCTTCTTATGGTTTAACAAGCCTGAAATCTGCTTCATCCAAATGTGAAGTTGAGAACAACCGAAACAAAAAACAAAATGTAAAATATCAACGGTCTTTCAAACAGCTATTGTAAACTACCAACTGTTACCAAAATAGAGAGATGGTTGCAATGGCGCTATTTAATAGATTAATCATATATGTATATACATAATGCACAAATCTGTACATAATGTTTCAAAACCAGATCTTTTCAGAGATTTATTTTCTCTTAGTCTTATCTATTTGTTTTCATGTTATAAATTTACATGTATGTATATATGTTGCTAGAGCTCCTGAAAAACCACAATACATAATGTAACATCGTATCTCTTCAAAGTGTAGAGGACAATCTATGTTTAAATTGTAAATGATTTTTGACATTATTGTATGATAATTATTACAGATCGGATATTTTGGATAATTTTTTTAATAAATGGGAGATTTAGATCATTAGATCACATATTTATGACATTTGAAGATGTTCATGATAACTGCAGATTTATTTTTTAAATCTGTATTATTATTATTATTATAAAAAGAAAAAAAAAGTGAAATATTTAAAGAAGTTCAGACTTTCTGAACATTTACACTGCAGGGATTTCCTTTATTTTGTTTTTATGAACTTTTCCAGGTCCTGTAAATGTCAATGAAAACTTCCTAACCCTAATCCCAACAGTGTCTTGTATTATATTCATACACAATTCACAATTATTTTGGTACATAACATTTTATTATCTTTAATATTCCAAAATATAAGAAAAAAAAACCTTGACAATGATTTTTTTTTAACTTACCAGTCAAACTCCAGCAGCACAAACAGAACAAGACAAACTTGTGAAACATTTTCTTCAGTGGTTCAGTGTGTGATCTAACAGCAGAACTGTTAAAGTGTTGTGTGAATCCTCCCCTGACTGTGTTCGACCCTCCTAGTTCACATCCTGCATTTGATAAGTGTTGGGCTCATTACTCAAAAAAAATAAAATATATATTACTCATTACTAGTTACTAATTTCAAAAGTAATATTATTACTTATTACTCCCAGCCAACAGTCTGGGGCACCGCTATGGTTTCTGGACCCCCTGAACAGCATATTCACTCAGCCCTCTCCATCGTCAGGCAGAGGCCTGGAATCATCCTAACCTTACACCCCCCAACCCCCCTCCACCCCCTTTACAGCGCCCCGTTAACAGTAATTAGTTACACATCCAGTTACATTACCTTTCCATTCCATTCCAAAAAAAATGGAAATTGCATAATTTTTGCAGTCAGTGGATCCATGAAATTTGCAGATAAATGAAGAGTACATCTGGCTCAAACTGATGGCAAGCCACATATTTTTAAGCTTCTGTTCCTCTGGGAATCGCAACCTTATCTTGTGGAGGGGTTTGAGTACCCGAATGATCCTAAGAGCTATGTTGTCAGGGGTTATATGCCCACGGTAGGGTCTCCCAAGGCAAACAGGTCCTAGATGACGGGTCAGACTAAGAGCAGTTCAGAAGCCCATTATGAATTCTTAAAAAACGAGGACTGTGACGTCACGGCTGGGAGCTTGAATACGAATGCCTGGTGGCCGGGCCTCCCCTCATGGGGCCCAGCCTGGCTTAGCCCGAAAGAGCAATGTGGGGCCGACCTCCCATGGACCCACCATCTGCGAGATGAATCATAAGGGGCTGGTGCATTGTGGTTTGGGAAGCAGTCGAACGCAGGGGCCCCAACGACCTGATCTCTGGATATGGACACTGGCCTTTGGGATGTGGAATGTCACCTCGCTGCCGGAGAAGGAGCCTGAGCTTGTGTGGGAGGTTGAGAGGTACCTACTGAAGATAGTCGGCCTCACCTCCATGCACAGCTTTGGTTCTTGAACCAAGTCCCTTGAGATAGGCTGAACTCTCTACCACTCTGGAGATGTCTGTGGTGAGAGGCGGCGGGTTGGTGTGGGGTTGCTCATAGCTCCCCAGCTCGGTCGCCATGTGTTTGAGTTTACCCCGGTGAACGAAAGGGTTGCTTCCTTGCACCTTTGGGTCGGGGATAGGTCTCTCACTCTCATTTGTGCTTATGGGCCGAATAGTAGTGTAGAGTACCCAGCCTTCTTGGAGTCTCTGGGAGGGGTGCTGCAAAGTGTACTGACCGGGGACTCTGTCATTCTACTGGGAGACTTCAACCCTGACATGGGCAGTGACAGGAACACCTGAAGGGGCATGATTGGGAGGAGTGGCCATAAAAAATATATGCTGCCCTGCCAGCACTATTTGCAGTGGAGGTGGGGAGCTGTTGACCTCAAAGGGATGTTGTGGGGGAGGTGGGGAGCTGTTGACCTCAAAGGGATGTTGTGGGGCTGTCTTGGCTGACACGCCTCTGTAGCATCGCGTGACAGTTGGGGACAGTGACTCTGGAATGGCAGACCGGGGTGTCGGTCTCTATTTTCAAGAAGGGGGACCGGAGGGTGTGTTACACCTACAGGGCGGTCACACTCCTCAGCCTTCCTGGAAAAGTCAATGCCAGGGTGCTGGAGAGGAGAATTTGGCCGATAATTGAACTTTGCATTCAGGAGGAACAATGCGTTTTTTGTCCTGGGCCAGCTTTATACCCTCGTCGGGGTGCTTGAGGGTTCATGGCAGTTTGCCCAACCAATCCACATGTGTTTTGTGGATTTGGAAAAGGCATTCAACCTTATCCCAGCAGAAAGTAAGACTTGTTCCTGGTACATGCTGGACTCCGACAGGGCTGCCCTTTATCACCGACCCCTGGCTGCGCCTAGAAATCCTGTCCATAAAAATAATGAACAGGATTTTTTAGCGCAGCCAGGGGCTAGAGGGCCTGTTTTGGGGACCACGTGATTTCATCTCCGCTTTTTGCAGATGATGTTTTCATGTTGGCTTCATTAGGCCAGGACCTTCAGCATGTGCTGGGACGGTTTGCAGCTGAGTGTGAAGCGACTGGTATTAGAATAAGCACCTCCAAGTCCAAGACCATGAATCTCAGCTGGAAAAGGGTGGCCTGTCCCCTTCAGGTTGGTGGAGAGCTTCTGCCTCAAGTGAAGGAGTTCAAGTATCTTGGGGACTTGTTCAAGAGTGAGGGAAGTATGGAGCGGGAGATTGACAGGCAGATAGTTGCAGCTTCTGCAGTGATGTGGTCGATGTACCTGTCTGTCGTGGTAAAGAAGGATCTGAGCTGCAAGGCAAAGCTCTCGATTTACCGGTCGAACTACGTTCCTACTCTCACCTGTGGTCATGAGTTTTGGGTCATGACCGAAAGGACAAGATTCCGGATACAGGCGACTGAAAAGAGCTTTCTTTATAGGGTGGCTGGGCACTCCATTAGAGATAAGGTGAGGAGCTCGGCCACCCAGGAGGAGCTCAGAGTAGAGCTGCTGCTCATCCATATCGAGAGGAGCCAGCTGAGGTGGCTCGGGCATCTGTTCCGGATACCTCCTAGATGCCTTCTTGGGGAGGTGTTCCAGGCACGTCCTACTGGGAGGAGACCCCAGGGCTAGAACGAGGACACGCTGGAGGGACTATGTCTCTTGACTAGCCTGGGAAAGCCTCGTTATCCCCCCGAAAGAGCTGGAGGAAGTGTGTAGGGAGAGGGAAGTCTGGGCATCTCTGCTTAGACTGATGCCCCTGTGACCCGGTCCCGGATAAGCTGAAGAAGATGGATGGATGGGTGTTTTAAAAAAAAAGCAGTAACATAGTAAAATTTGATAAAATAAGGTAGAACCCACTTAAAAATTTGGTACCACTACACAATTTGTGACATTGATGTTTTTGTCATCTTTTCTCCCAACAAAATTTAAATAATGACTGTATTTCCAGGCACTATATGACGTGGGCTTCTCCATCTTCCAGTTAAGCTAACTTGGTGCATTGGTGCAGCCGAGTGTGAAGCGGCTGGGATGAAAATCAGTTGCATTATAGCATTATTGACACACTGTTTTCCTAATTAATGTTGTTCAGTTGTTTTGACACAATCTGTTTTGTTTAAAGTGCTATATAAATAAAGGTGACTTGACTTGACTGGTGACATCATGTGCAAGACAATGATTAAGAAAACTGATTTTTGAAGTTCAAATAATTAACAATTGTGAGAAAAAAGCAATTCAACATTTATTTATTTTAAGTGGTAACTGTAATATTATTACTTAAATTGTATTAGTAATTAGTTGCACTACAAGTTACCAGGGAAAGTAACTTTATTACTGTATTGCATTACTAGTAACTAATTACTGCCCAGCATTTCATATGATATAATGTCATAGTTCATCTTAAGATTTTTACTGGTTTTAATGGATAACAACATACTTATTTTTATGAAAAGGAAAGGGTTATATTAGGAGGATTCATATTACTGCCTCAGTGACAGCTTTTCACAGGGAGTAAAGTTACTTGAATGTTTCAAATAGCTACAAGTAAGATGTTTGTGTTAACTGTGAAGTGGTGAAATTATACAAAATATCTTCATGGAACATGGTCTCAGAAGTTTTAGCTCAAAATACCCCACAGGTCATTTATTATGTATTGCTACAAATGCCTATTTTGAGTGGAAGCAGAAACAGGCTGTTTTTGTGCATGTCCCTGTAAATGCAAATGAGCTGCTTCTCCCCACCCCCTTTTCCAGTAATATGGCTATGCCTTACAGCTGGTACCTTAGATAATTTGCCAAAAAAGAAATACAAATAAATAATAATAAAAAAAAGCATCTTGGTTTTGATTATTAATCTATCACACTGAAATCATGCATTTTTAATCCACATCATTTTAAGCTTCTGAAGCACGTGCACAGAAAGCGGCTGCCACTCGGAATGTGAGCAGCTTAATATTCAGTCAATAAATCCACTGCTCTCTTGTCTCCTCTCAGGCTAGGACTTTAAACAGTGTTATGTGCTCGTCAGTGCAACCAAAGACAGAACAGTTAGCAACTTAGCATGCTTTGCTCGAACTTTCGCCATTTCATTAGAACTGGTACACTGTTGTCACTTGTGAAAACAGAATTGTGGTACAGTGGGGTGAAATATTCCTATAAGATTTGCTGACCACATCATGTGGCAGGGGTAGCAAAATATAAGTGGCAAAATGCATAACATTGCTCGTCACTTTTATAAATTTATGTTTTTGAATCATTTGTTTTGTTTCCAAAGCTTACTTTTAAAAGTAATGCATTACAATATTGCGTTACTCCCTAAAAAAGTAATACTAAAGTAATACTAAAACTTTTACGTTACGTTACTTTTGAGTTACTTTCATGTTACTTTTTAAATATAAGCAGGGCTTGATTGTCTTTAATATAAGAATTTATATTTATAGCAAATATAAAAACCCTGTCACACCAAAAAGTGTAATGAATAAACCTCAGACTAAAGGAAAAGTAAATTCATATCTGTAGAGTAGAACACAGGAGAAGAGGATTCAACACTCTTTAGCAATAAAAAAAAAAAAAACATTTTACTGTCTTTGTAAAAAAAATTATTAATACTAAAGCAGTGTTTTTTTTTTTTTCTTTTTGAGAGTGGGATGAATTAATGCACATTCACATTTAGTCTAAAACTACATCATGTTGACACAACACACACAACGCCTCTGTACTACCGATTTCTCAAAGTATGTGGACAAGAGACTTGTCAGTCATTAAACAGGAAAACACTTTACTAGTTATTTGAAAGAAAGTAATCTGATTACATACCTAACCCCAACACTGGATACAATAGCATTCATATCACCAGCTTACCGTACTGGAGTTCACAGGAGTTTTAAGCGGACTCAGATACGGTTTGCAGGTGTGCACACTAGTTTGGATGGACTTTGTTGTCAGTCGAACCCAAGTGTGCACCAAAAGTGTGAAAGCACCCTCAAACTGGGAAAAAGTTTGATTACATGAACCCAAAAATGTCTACAGCCTTACTGCATTCTCAGAAAGGTGCAAAAGCTGTCCCTTCCAAAATGTAAGACTTCATATGTACTGTAAGAGGCCATATTAGTACATCAAAGGTACATATTAGTATCATAAATTTGACATATTAGTAGATAAATGGTACTTATTAGAAAGATTTTAAAAGGTATCCGAGGAAAAGCTTTTGTATAATTTTTTTCTGAAAGTGTGATGTCAGGCATTAGCAGCTCAGTTTTTGGTTTACTTAAAGGCTTAGAAATTACAATTCTGTCATGAATTAATCACCCTCATGATGTTCCAATCCTGCAAGACATTTGTTCATCTTCGTAGCACAATTTGGAGAGTAACGCCATTTTGGAGAGTACCACAACAGATGTGCATGCTTTGATCTGCATGTAAACAATGCATGCATGTGGTGCTGCTGAAGTAGAACAAGCATGCACTGAGCCTTGTTTTTGTTCAGAGGAAAGCATGGTACTCTCCATAATGGAGCCAGACTCGGGGGGGGGGGGGGGGGGAATTGTTGAATAAAGTAGTTCTTTTAGCTGTAGTCTTTACTCACAAAAAGTATTTTTGTAGCTTCATAAAAAAATGTTAATTAGTGTTCTGAAAATGAACAAAAGTCTTACAGGTTTGGAAGGACATGAAGGTGAGTAATTAAAGAGTGAACTGTCCCTTTAAGAAATCTGATGTGAACTGTTGTTTAGACATTTAGTGTTGTGAAAATGGCCATTTGTTTGATGTATGTTCAGATCTTAGGTGAGGGGCTTCCTATTTTTCTGCTGTTATTGACCTCCTGTCTGCCTTCCCTCCTTGGAAAAGTTTTACAGACAAATAAAATTAATTCATTAAAATACCAATGGGAAAACAGTCAAGTAAGAAACTTCTTTTCAACAAGGTTGCATTCATTGATTTGATAAGAATTTGTCCAAAACCAATTATTAAATTATCTTCTTTTAGCAGTCATTGTTAGTTTGCAATGAAACCACAATATTATCAATGTTGTTTAATCATTCAAAATGTGTAGTCTTGTAATTTGGCAGATATGTCTAATATAGTGTCTATAAATATAATCTAATATCCAATATATGTCTAATATGATTTAATATAATGTTAATCAAGTGCAGTAGATGCAATGAATAACACAATATTTCTCACTGATTCAGTGACTCTTTCTGCTAGTAACAATCTTACTCCAGTAGGTGGAGACCTATAGGCATCTTGTGTGTGCAGCAGAACCCTAAGCTCTCATGATTTTCCTCTTGAGGCTGCATTAAAGTCCACTTTTATGTGCCCTACCTTTGATAAATTGCCTTCATTTCTATCACTTGGATTTATATCATTGCATTACTGGTGGAGACAATGATCAGGTCACTATATATATATATATATATATATATATATATATATATATATATATATATATATATATATATATATATATATTTATTTATTTGAAAGTGTTTATGTTTTTGAACCCATTTGAAAAAGAATAAGCTCCCTTAGATGTTTGGTGGAAACGTAAAATTCATGTCTTTTGCTTCTGCATAGTAAACTGAGCACATATAATAATAATAATAATAATAATAATAATAATAATAATAATAATAATAATAATAATAATAATAATTATTATTATTATTATTATTATTATTATTATTATGTTCAGCTGCTGCAGCAGGAAGTGCTGCTGCTCTGGTGCTGCTTGTATCTGCAGCTGCTGCTGTGATTTACTATCACAAGAAAGAAGTTACCGATCTGCAGGAGTCAGAGTATAGGTGTTTTATTGTTAATTAATTGTTTCAATACCTTAGAGAAGCTAATTGATAGCATATTTAAAACAACTTGCTTCGGATTTGTAGACGTTCTTGTCCACACTCCATACCAGTTGGAGGCGGAAATGTGCCAACCGCCAATAAACAGTAGAAGAAGAAATGGAAACTCGTCTTCTAGTGGTGGTCAACAGTTTATTAGTTTCGTTTCTGTGGGTGTGTTGTGTTTATCTGATTTCTCTAACGGTTTTTAGGTTGCAGACACATTAGGGGAAGACACATACACTTGATGCGGGATGGTATTTATGTAAAACGCAACAACAAGCGTTTTGCAGACACACATAAATAAAAATGCAGATGAATCTGAACCGATGCTAGTCCTGTTGCGGGTGTAATAAACAACAGAGAGGGTTATTTACTGTCACTGCACACGTGTATTAATGTTTTACACGTTTGATGCTCTTTGTTTGACTGAAAAACTGTTTTGTGCGATTTCATAAATCGGCATCTCGTATGTAGCGTTTTTGTCTCTCTTCGAAATGAACGCTGGTGTAGCCTATTTATCATTTATAAAATGAAATTAAATTAAATGTTTCAGTCCCGTGTTTCTTTATGTTGCTGAGGAGAGATGTGCTGCTATTTAAAGTGACCTTACTGCTGGACGATGAATCAGCCAACAATAGACAAAAAGGGACCCGAGACATATCTACAGACCAGAATATGACACAGACTTTATCATATTAGTCATGTGGTGTTTTTTGACCAGTAAACAACCACCCACTCAGAGCACACTAGAGTATGAACTAACATTAACCATTACTCGCACACTAACCACGTATTTGATATTGATTTTTGCTACTAAAAATTAAAAGGACGAGTTGTATCGTTGTATAACACTCCTTCAGATCATCACTTATGTTGTGTTTCCTGATCCTCAGATGATGTTACACAGCTGGAACTGGAGCAGATATCGTGAGCTGTCAGCATTTCTCTGATCTTTACAATGATCACTGGAAACTTCAGGTGAGATCTGGTTATTATCTTAATCTGACACTTTAAATTTCAACCATTGTTTTACCTATGGACAGAAGTCCAAGTCCTGTTGTGCTATTGAAAAATAAATAATAATAATAATATAATATATATATATATATATATATATATATATATATATATATATATATATATATATATATATATATATATATATATATATATATATATATATACACATATACACACAGGTGCTGGTCATATAATTAGAATAAAGGGAAACTTGTATCTTATATTCATTCATTAGAAACATGTGTTGAAAGATGAAGCTGTACTAGATCTGACTGCATAAATGATTTCATCATGCTATGTCTGGAAATGACAAACACTCAAAAGGTAATAGTGTGGGGGCGTTGATAATGTTTTTTCTATGCAGTGATGTTAGCCAATCATAACAGCGGCTGATTACTGAGAAGCCTTAAAAGACCCGCCCCTTAAAAACAGTCTGTTTCTGAGAAAGGTTTGGAAAGGAACATTTTAAAATGATAAAAAACTAAATCTATTTCATGATCCCTTTAATGACTTTCATATTTTTAAGTAAATTAGCTTCCTTGTAGAGCAGAAGTCACACAGACTGACACCTCAGACACACTCACACTGAGAGACTATTATTGACACCTCATACAAACTCACACAGTCACACTATTGACACCTCAGACACAATCGCACGACACACTCACACGGCACACTCTCACACAGATGTATTGTTGACACCTTAGACACACACTTGCACAAATACACATGCAAACAGACACTTTTAACACCTCAGACACACACTGGCAAACTGACATCAAATGCAAGCATCCAGCAGTAGACACATTCTGATGCACAGATCAAACCACATTTCTGTACAGATATAAATAATCCGTACCACAGCAGAGTTTACTTTATCACCTCTGGATGGATAGTTTGCATCTATGTTTTGCAAACATGAAAAAGCTGCAGTGAAAATGCTCATCCATAAGACCACAGTGTCTGAAGTCATGATGGGAGATTCCCAATGAAAATCACAAGACAATAAGAGTCTTGTACTTAGAATAACAATGAAGTTTGATCATCTTCTGATTTTGATCGGTGCATATTCCACATCCTCTTCGACTTTCTGTAAAAAAAAATGTATAACATAATAATAATAATAATAATAATAATAATAATAATATATATTTTTGTAGTAGTAGTAGTAGTAGTACCAAGTAGTAGTAGTACCAAGTCACACATTGTGTGGTTTTGTGATAGATTATTACGCTATGAAAGCTCATTATTGCCTGAGTTCATGCACAATATTTGTAAAATGCAGACAGGTGTAAAGAAGGCATCATTTGAGGCCCTATAGTGTTTTCCATACAAATGCGATTTCACATTTTTGAATTCTGCTTGTGCTGTTTATTAATTGTTTATGGTTGTTGTTTTTTTTTCTATGGAAACGTGCATTAGACCAATGTGTCTTTTGCAACATCTTGTGGATGCAATACTATGCATGCACTACTTGTATTGTTATGCTATTATATTATGATTATATATTCAGTGGCTTAGCATGGTCTTAAAATTACAATAATACCACAATTATTACTGGGACAATATACTGTCAAACAGAAAGTAGTTATGGTGACAATACAACAAGGGATAAAAAATAATAAATAATGCCCTTGTAAATTATATAAAAAGTGACATCAAAGTCAAAATTTATTATGTGATTTAAAACAAAGTCATATGATATATATGCAAGTTAAAATTACTTGTCATAATTTCAGAATTTTCAATTAGAATTTTAACTTGTAAGTCTCATTATTAACACTTTGTTATTGATTTTCTAATAATTTAGAATTTTTTGTCTCATACTTTGAATTTAGTAAGTCATAATGTCTGTGATTTACCAGAACATGATTATTTGTACTTTTTTTTATTAGTGGATATTGACTTAAATATTAGCGAGACAAAATCAAAAGTGCACACTGATCTACATCAGACTCTCTATTGAAATTATAAGGTAATAGTTTACAGTAAGTTGTCATTAGTTAACATTGCTTAACTACTATAGTTGACATGAACTGATAATGAACAATATTTCTACAGCATTTTTTATCTTAATATCAAATTAAATATTTCCTCATGCACTATTAAAACAAAACAGTGAACAACTGTAATTTTAATAAATACTGTAACAAATTAATTGCCCACTGTTTGTTCAGGTTAGTCAATAAATTAACTAATGTTAACATATGAAACCTTATTGTTAAGTGTTACCAATTATACAGATACAAATTAACAATAAATTGTCTTACTGTTTTCTGTGCGCTTCTTTTGTAGAATGTCGTCTCGGCGTAAGTGATCTCTTCTTCACAAGTCTCAACTGTTTTAACAAAGACAGATGCATTAAAACCACAAACTCAGTCTTTATTAGATCTGGTTCTTCACAGCCTCTGTGTTGTTATCAGGGCTTTCAAATTTAACACCAAAGTAACACTCAAAGGTTTTTGAAATGGCATTAACAATTATAATTAGCCATTAGTGTTTATCATTACATTAAGGGAGACGTATAAATCACACACTAATTTATACATATATCAAATACAAATGTGATGTTTGAAAAAGCAATTTATTTAATGTAAATTGTACATTTATTATAACAATGAAAATTCTGAGAATCATTTAACTTAAATTACAAAATAAGGCTATCCATTGGCTAAAATATTGAGACCATATTATTAAATAATTATTTATTATTTTACTTGTTTATAGAGGAAAGATAATACTTGCCAGTTTTTTTGTGTTTCTTACAGATGCAGAAGATCATGACTGCAGCTACAATCAACAGAGATCCAGCAACAGCTGCAGAGATCAGCACTATCAGAGACACAGAGACTGGAGGAACTGATGAAGAGAAAAAGAGACAGTCATGAATGTAAGTGATTAAATCAGTCTTACCTACAACAGAAGACAGAGATCAGATCAGTAAATAAACACATATATCAGCTCTGCTGTACCTGAACATGTGTGACAGAGTTGAGTGATGTTGAGAAGTGTGGTCTGGTTTGTGATGGGATTGTTGATCACACAGCTGTAGTTGTTTTTCTCCTGATATTCCACCTCCAGAGGTAGAGAGAGACTGATGCTGAGATCAGACACACTGATGCTGGACAATAAACTGTTTCCTTTGTACCAGGAGAGAGTCACATGACCCACATTCACCACTGAACACAACAATGAACAATTCTGCTGTGATGAAGATGATGATGATGAACATTGTGAAGAGTTACTGCTGATGACAGGAATAGGCAGATGAGCTGAAAAAAACATGAAAGAATATGATGAATATGAAAACAACTGTCTCAAGCTGTCACACAATTCTCTAGTTCTCATAATTGTGAATTGTAGTGAATCTGTTAATTTTGTGAAAGTAATTTTGTAAAGAATGAGTGTTCAGTGTGTTAACGGTCACTGAATGTTTCTCTCATCTCAAAATATAAAATAAATAAATATTTTACAATGTAAATAGATTATGTGAACATTTTGACAATTGATCTCTGCTCACCAAAGACAGAAACATTGAATGTTTTGGATGTGTCTTTTGCTTGACTTATCTCTACTTCATATTCTCCAGTGTGTTGAGTTGTGATGTTTGTGATGGTCAGAGATCCAGTTTGATTGTCCAGCTTCAGTCTGTCTCTGAATCTCCCGTCAAGAACATCAGATGAGATGTTTTGCTTATTTTTGGTCATTGTAGCAATTTTAGACTTTCCCGCTCCATATTTCCACACTATGTGATCGCCTTTATGTATTTCAGTAAGATCAGTGTTCAGAGTGACAGAATCTCCCTCCATCACTGAAACTGATTCATTAAACACACCTGATGAACAGATATGGATTAAATCCTCTGATGGTTTACAGATCCTGAAATCAGCTTCATTTACACAAAGTTGAGTGAAGTTGAGAGCAGCAGCAGGAACCTTTTACTGTTATCAGTACAGAGAGAGTCAGGCAGACAGAGAAAACACTGATACAGCACTTACAGATTTAAAATAGCAATTAATAGAGTTTATTGCAGCATAATTTATGAAACAGGAGAAAAACTTCATATAACGAGCTACAACAACCCCAAGCCCCTTTCACAGAAGCTTAATGCAACAGTTCTATCACAAGAATGAAATAATTGAAAAATGTCAGTTTTAAACACACAGAAATACACTGGATATTGAAATGAAATACCTTATTGGGGCAACACATCTTTAACCTTTAATTTGTTTTTAAGTGTAGAGGGCAATCAATGTTTAAAGTTTTGTAATTTATTGAAAATAAATACATGATCATTATTGTAGATTGTAAATACAGTTTTAATTGTGATATATATATATATATATATATATATATATATATATATATATATATATATATATATATATATATATATATATATATAAATTAATTATATATTTTAGATCACTGGGTAGTCTTCTATGCACTATAAAGTTCCTGCACATTTGTACTAATTAGTTTCCATGACATCTGTAGATGTTTATGATAGCTGCAGAAGTATGTTGATATTAGAAATTTATTTTTAAAAGGAAACAAATGTAGCCTGATATATATTTAGATATCTGAAAGCAGCTCAATGGAAAGTTCACACTTTCTGAACATTTTAATTCACTAGGAATTTCCATTATAGACCTGGAAACTTTAATGTAAAGTTCCTAACTCCAAAATAACCATGAATTTAAAGTTAGAAGATATTGTATATTATATTCAATGGTCATGATTTAAGTTTTTTTTTTTTTTTTTTTTTTTTTTGGTACCTAACAGCAGATGAACATTTTCAAATTCTAATTTACTCTGAAATGAAAAAAAGACACACACACACACACACACACACACACACACACATATATATATATATATATATATATATATATATATTTTATTATTAATTATTTATTTTTTTATTGTGACTTACCAGTCAGACTCCTGAAGCACAAACAGAACAAGACAAACCTGTGAAACATTTTCTTCAGTGGTTCAGTGTGTGATCTAACTGCAGAACTGTTAAAGTGTTGTGTGAATCCTCCCCTGACTGTGTTCGGCCCTCCTAGTTCACATCCTGCATTTGCACATGATATAATGTAATAGTTCACTTTAAGAATTTATACTGGTTTTAATGGATAAAAAATATCATCTGTTTTTATAAAAAGGTTAAGGCCTCATATTACTGCCTCAGTGACAGCATTTATTTTGAGAGTGTAGTTACTCGACTGTGTGAAAGGTCTAAAAGTAGAATAATATTTTTGTGAATTATGAAACGCAGTGATTTTACATTTGTTTATTTATTCAAAAGTGAATGGAAAAACACAGAATACAAATGTAAAAATGTATGATCTCACAGTACTGGCTTTAGTGAGATTTATCTTCCGAGTCAAACTCAAACCAGCTGTGGTTACTTTTCAAAATTTAGTCTAATGGGTGGAAAAAATGCATGAATGAGCATGAATGTTTTAACTGTAGGTGACTAGTTTCTTCTTGTGCTGGTCAAAAAAAAAAAGAGTAAAATTTATGGTCCAATTCTTACTAATCCTCACACCATCGCCAGCAACGCATGACATGGGCCCAAGATCATCGAGAATGGAAGAAAATGGCCTGGTCTGATGATTCAGGATTTCTACGCCGATTACTGATAGAAGCTATGACACCTGGATACACTGTTGTGTGGACACAGCCCTGCAGCGGTAGTGGTGTTAGGCTGTGGGAGATGTTTTAAGGCCCCAATATCTTACAGCTGTAAGGTTTATGATAATCGTTGTGCATCCATTCATGTAAATTAACAGTCGGAAGTGCCAGAACTTTCTTCAGTTAAACAAGGAAAAAAACGTACTGCATTTGGAAACAAAGGTGAAGTTCTCAAGGTGAATGCATAACTTGACTTGACAAGGAATCTTGGTGTGATTCTGGAGACGGACCTTTGTTTCAGTAGTCATGTCAAAGCAGTAACTAAATCTGCACAGTCAAGTCACCTTTATTTATATAGCGATTTAAACAAAATACATTCCGTCAAAGCAACTGAACAGCATTCATTAGGAAAACAGTGTGTCAATAATGCAAAATGACAGTTAAAAGCAGTTCATCATTGAATTCAGTGATGTCATCTCTGTTCAGTTAAATGAAAAAATCCTTCAGGCTCATTTGGGGGCCAGTTCTCCTCTGACCAGACGAAACCAGCAGTTCAATTCCAGGTTGCAGCAAAGTCAGATTGTTCTTCTGCACAATCTGACTTTGCTGCAGCCTAGAATTGAACTGCTGCTTTCATCTGGTCAGAGGAGAACTGGCCCCCAAATGAGCAGAGGAGAACTGGCCCCCAAATGTTAATTTATATGAAAAACCTTTCTCTCAAGGTTTTTTCCCCATTCTGTCATCGATGGAGTTTTGGTTCCTTGCCGCTGTCGCCTCAGGCTTGCTTATGCTGGGTACACACCAAAAGATAATTGGGCAGATTTTGGGCTTTCCCACTTCCGACCATCCTAGCTATGTCCTGATTATCTTGATGGTTCTACAGATGATCTTATCAGATTTTCCCTTGGTGTGAGGTGTCTTAAGAGTGTCCGAACCTGATCGGAAGAACGTTGGAGGCACCCTGATCGCGAATCGTAAATATTAAACATGTTTAATATTTACGATCAGAAATCCTAATGTGTGGGGGGAATCCCAAGGACAAATGCACTCATGCTCTGGAGATTATCATGTGAATCTAAACAATATCCAATCATAAATCGAGATGATGGAAAACGGAAGCAAGATTTTTTATCCTCATGTTTGTGGTCTATCACATTGTGAAAATCTTATAAGATGTAAAAAATCTTTTGGTGTATTCCCAGCATTAGTTGGGGTCACTTAATTTCCAGCGATACAGTTGACTTGATTGAACAGATACTATTTAAACTGAATTAAGCTGGTTGATGACATGACTGAATTCAATGTTGAACTGCCTTAAACTGAAAAATGAGCGACTCCTATGTATCTGGTACCATAATATCAACAACTGGACCTCCAGTTCCTGTACATTGCAGGATGGTGGTGATGTAACGCAATCCCCCTTTTTTCAAGTTGAACAACAAATGCTCTATTGGGTTCATGTCAGGTGAGTTCGGAGGCCAAGTCATTGACAGAAAATTCACCATCATGTTACGCAAACCAGCTCAGCGTCTTACCAGATTTCGGAAAATAGTGTTAATTTACCTGGTTACTTCCTTTGTGTTCGCGTGATTCAGTTACGCAAACTACAGCTATAGTAAACAGTCACTTTTGGACATCAACAAACGGTGTTCCAACATAGTTTTAGGTCATCCTTTCGACTTCAGTGAACTCCGACCGGATCTACTGAGATCACCGCGGACAAGCGGATCACTCGCTCCGAGACTGTAAACAAACACTGGGAAAGCATGGAGGGCTGCGTGGTAACCTAAGGCTAAACTCACATTGACCAGCTCTGCCCAGCATCTTCCTTGCCAATGTATGGTCACTGATGAACAAGATGGAGGAACTAAAGATCCACACACAGAAATGGGTTATGGACTGTAATGTTATGTTCTTCACTGAAACATGGCTCTGCAAGGATGTCCCAAACAGCGTGGTGCATATGGATGGACGCTATTTCTTCAGGGCTGACGGAGTAACACTAACCTCTGGTAAAAACAAGGGTGGTGGACTATGCATTTATGTAAACAAATCATGGTGCACAGACTTTGTCATTGTTGATACCTACTGCTCTGCTGATCTGGAGTTCCTGATTATCAAGTGCAGGCCATTCTATCTACCACATTAGTTTACTTGCATTGTTGCTGCTGCAGTTTATGTACCCCTGGACGTTAATGCTAACGTGGCTATGGAAGACATTTTTGCTGCTATTAGCAAATTACAAACCTTGCACCCGGATGGAGCCTTTATTGTTGCTGGGGACTTTAATCACTGCACTTTAAGATCTGTTTTCCCTAAATTTCACCAAAATGTTTCCTGCACTACAAGTGGACATAAAACATTGGACCACATTTATACTAATGTGACCCACCTGGGTCAGTCTGACCACCTTTCTTTGTTCCTGCTCCCCAAGTACACTCATCAAATGTGTGAAACCTACAATAGCCACATTTCCACTGTTGGGCCAGTGTGAGCCAGTGCTTAAAACGGGCCAGGTGGGGCTAATAGCCTCGGGCCAGTAGCACCGGGGCCAGAATAGCGCAGCTCCACTGCGCTAAAACATGCCCTTTACACGCCTCTCTGGAACAACGTCACGCAACCTCATCATTTCACCAACAAAGATAAGTTTGAAACTAAGAAAGTTTCTTAAAAAACTAAGAAATAAGTCACTGGAGCATGCATGATCACAAAACAAACATGATAAAAGCGGCAGTATTGTTTGCACACTTTGTAAAATATTTAAATTCAAAGGCATCGATGTTTTAAAATATAATAAGTGATATATTGATCATAATGAAATTAATTGATCAGGACTCAAAATTAATCACACAGAAAGTATTTTATTTCTATTTGATTTATTTTTAACGCTTATGAAAATAGCCTGCTTATTCAGTCGAGTCCATTTCTGTTTATTTGTAACCACAGTAGCCTATATACGTAACATTTAGAATGAAAGATAATATCTCTATGTGATGAGTGGGGCTGGGCCGAGAGACGTGGGAATAGGAGCGAGGCCAGTGGAGTGATTGGAAATGAGCGACACCTGCCCAACCCACCGGTCTCGAGTCCCACGGAGGAGATGGAGGGATATAAAACTGGACCAACAACAGTGACGGACGAGAGAGGACCAGGCCTGGGTTTTAGTTGTGTTTGCTTTTTATTTTGTAATTAAAGTTTCTGTTTGATTGTCTGCCGGTTCCCGCCTCCTTCTTCCCAGGAATATGAAGTTTGTAATTGTTACACTATATCTTTATAAAAGCTCTCGAAAAAAAATTATTATATTTTTATAATAGGCTATGTGGAGCTAAACTCTTCAGATGAGACTTATGACAGATAATATAAATTACTAAATAAATACATTATTGCGATAGAGAATCAGAAGCCATCTGATTTCTCCTGGTTACATTTACCATGTTTACTGTTGTAACGTTAATGTTTAGCATGCATAGACTTTTACATTTACATTTATTCATTTAGCAGACACTTTTATCCAAAGCAACTTACAGATGAAGACAGTGGAATCAATCAAAAACAACAAAAAGAGCAATGATATACAAGTGCTATAACAAGTCTCAGTTAGGTTAACACAGTAGCCTACACGTAGCATGAGATTTTAAATAATATAACAAATTAAAAGAAAAACAGGTAGAATAAAAAAAAGAATAGAGCAAGCTACTAGCCTACGCTCTCGCACTAGTAAGCTCAGGAAGAGCTTCTTCCCCGAGGCTGTGACACCTCTGAACGCCACACCACCAATCTAACCTGAACTGGTCACAGTACTTTACATACATGTTGTTCTGTGCAGTATTGGTTTTTTCTTTAGTTTCATTTTGGATTGTATAAGTAGTTCATGTGTGACACCTTGTGGTGAAAATCGTTATTACAATCCTCAGTAGAACGCAACAGGAAGCACGTAAAACAATAGAAGAAGAGTCGTTTTCTGTGATCTGCGTTTTAGATGCTGTCTAATCCTTGGAGAAGAAACGACCGTAAGTCCGTAAATATCATATTGAAAATAACTGCAATAATGTTGTGTTAATTTAATTAAAAGCTGGTCGTTATTAAGATGTTTATAGATTGATGTTTGATTCTGAAATATAGCGTAATCTGACGGCTAATATGCTAATAGTCGCATTTTTCTTCAAAGGCATAATTCGGTTGTTTATTTTGTTAATTCTGTAAACAGATGTTTGTGAATGTGAAAATGTCCATGCTATTTTGTAAATCATTTTGTAATTTGTATTGTGTCTCTTTCAGTTTTACAGTAAAGTAAAGTGTGCATCACATAAGCACAACGAAGAACGTGTGATGAAGCTTTATTCCTTTTAGCTTCTGTCAGTCTTTGGTTCAGAACACCATTGCCAGGGCAGACTACATGTATTTGCGCTACTCATAATTTGCACAGACTGCACACTGTTCTAGCTATTACTGTAAACTGTCTAAAGTTGTTACTGTACAAAGCACAGTAAACTATTTCTATAAAAAATAGCATTGCACTACTGTTATTTTGCATAGAATACATTGTTTAACGATACTTTTGCACACTCATCCAACTGTATTTATTACCACTGTTCTCACGTTGCTGCTGCTCATAATGTGTATATATAATCCTACATTGCTCTGTTCATAATGTACATACAATACCTACATTGCATTCCTATTTATATTCTGTATATACTCTGATCAATATTGTATATAGCAACTACACTGTACATTCTGTATGTCATAGCTTCACTTACTCTGCACTTTATGTATTTAAAATGGTATATGCTTCTGGTTAGATGGTAACTGCATTTCATTAGATCTGTACTTGTACTCCGCATAATGACAATAAAGTTGAATCTAATCTAATCTAATCAAAAAAATCCTTTAACAGATTTGGATATTACAGTAGATGCGTATTAGTGTGTTATGTGTAAGCCAGGTTAAAGAGATGGGTCTTTAATCTAGATTTAAACTGCAAGAGTGTGTCTGCCTCCTGAACAATGTTAGGTAGGTTATTCCAGAGTTTAGGAGCCAGATAGGAAAAGGATCTGCCGCCCGCAGTTGATTTTGATATTCTAGGTATTATCAAATTGCCTGAGTTTTGAGAAGGCAGAGGATATGGGGGAATATAATGTAAAAGGAGCTCATTCAAATACTGAGGTGCTAAACCATTCAGGGCTTTATAAGTAATAAGCAATATTTTAAAATCTATACGATGTTTGATAGGGAGCCAGTGCAGTGTTGACAGGACCGGGCTAATAACGCCATACTTCCTGGTTCTAGTAAGAAATCTTGCTGCTGAAGTTTGGGCTAACTTGAGTTTGTTTACTAAGCGTGCAGAACAACAAACCAATAAAGCATTACAATAATCTAACCTTGAGGTCATAAATGCATTTATAAAAAGCAGAACAGGAATAAACTCTTCCCTTAAAAGCTGCTGGTTCCACAGTGTGAGATGGGTCTTTAACCTAGATTTAAACTGCAAGAGTGTGTCTGCCTCCCAAACAATGTTAGGTAGGTTATTCCAGAGTTGGGGTGTTAAATAGAAAACATTGATTTTTAAATTCTATGTATTATAAAATTTATCAAAATGTAGTTTTGAGAATGCAGCGGACCAATAAAGCATTACAACAATCTAACCTTGAGGTCATAAACGCATGGATTAACATTTCTGCATTTGACATTGAGAGCATAGGCCATAATTTAGATATATTTTTGAGATGGAAAAATGCACTTTTATATTTTAAATGCTGGAAATGTGTCTTTCTAAGGAAAGATTGCTCTCAAATAGAACACATAGGTTCCTAAATGTTGACGAAGAATTGACAGAGCAGCCATCAAGTCTTCTAGGTTCTAGGTTATTAAAAGCAGAGTTTTTTTTAAGTACTGTAATTAATTCCTCTGTTTTCTACCCAATTTTAAATTACTCGTCATCCAGTTTTTTATATTGACTATGCATTCTGCTAGTTTTTCAAATTGGTATGTTTCGGTGGGCCTCAAAGAAATATAGAGCAGAGTATCATCAGCATATCAGTGAAAGCTGTGTTTCCTGAATGTACAGCGCTCTCTCCACCCTGCCCACTGCTCCAGGTGTGTGTTCACGGTGTGTGTGTGTTTTTGTTCACTGCTGTGTGTGTGTGCATTTAACCCTTTTGGATGGGTTAAATGCAGAGCACAAATTCTGAGTATGGGTCACCATACTTGGCTGTATGTCATGTCAGTTTCACTTTTGATATGATACCACTTCATTTACTGCTACAAATTTATGGCGGTCATAAAAGTAAGATGTGAACCATGCTAATGCACGTCCATTAATGCCAACAAAGTTTTCTAGTATACAAAAGAATGTTGTGGTCAATAGTAGGGATGGGACGAAATATCGTTTGACAAAATATTGCGATACAAAACGTGACGAAACACATCAAGGTCGAAAAAAATGGATCGCGAAATAAAGATAGATGGCACTGCTGCATGATTTGCGTATTATATAAATAATTTTGTGTATTATATGTGTGTGTATGTATATGGGGCAGACATACCGTCTATGGTGGCATGGTAAAAAAACTAAATGAAAAAAAAAAAAAATCCGGGGAACCGTGCGGTACGTCGTCAAGACTTTACTTTACTTTACTTTATACTTTATTGTCAGACTGTGTCTGAAATTTTTCTTGCATAACAGTATTTATGTTTACAACATTTAACATACATTCTGCATTGACATTCACTCTAGCACGTACAATTATACATTTCATACAACATTTATACATCTGCAACACCGTCCCAATACGGTTAGGTGTTTTTGTTCAGTGCAAGGATTGCCTGGTGCACAAAAGAGTTTTTCAGCTTCACTTTCTTAAATTTGGGGACTCTATACCTCCGTTGTGACAGTAATAATTCAAAGTCTTTATGCAGTATATGCGTAGGATTAGAGACTATATTGTTAGCAAGCCTAAGCATCTTCTTATGATAGGATGAATCGTAAAGCTTCTCAAGCGGCTGACCTACTATCTTTGAACAGATTTTTAATTGACTAAAAACCTTGTTTTTTAGCGCAACAGATAAACTTTTATACCAAATAGAGTTGCAGTATTGCAGTAAGCTCATTATCACAGACCTATAGAACAACAAAAGAATCTGCCTTCTTACTCCAAATGAAAATAGATTCTCTGCTTTGTTTTTTTACATAGAATATCAATGTGATCTTTCCAGGACAACATGTCGTCTATAATTACTCCCAAATATTTATAGGTCTGAACAAATCTAATTGTCTCGTTATGAATAGAAACAGGAGTTATATCCGCCGTAGACCCGAATACAATCTCCTCAGTTTTACTTGTATTAATGATAAGGGCATTATTGTCACACCACTCTATCAATTTAGTTACACCTTGTTGATGAACCTCAGAACTGTCCGAGTCATTCAACACAGATATTAAGACAGTGTCATCAGAGTACTTCAGAATATACTGATTAAACATGTCCGTTCTACAGTCGTCAGTATATAAGGTAAAAATTATAGCAGAGCTAACGCAATCTTGCGGTACTCCGACATTTGTAATGATTTCAGTCTTAAAAATTTTTTGGACATGATATTTTTGGTAGCGGTTTTATGTATGCAGTCTTCCATATCACAGGAACAACATGTGTGTCGACTGAAGATTGAAATATTGGTTGCCACACAGGTGCTAATTCATGAGCAAAACTTTTTAAAAGGCCTGCACTACAACCATCAGGACCCACAGCCTTTTTTGTATTGATAGATTGAAACATTTTCCTAACATCTTCAACCTCAATGACAGCGCATGTCATTGCAACAACAACACTGCAGCGAACTAACAAATATTAGCATTAGCACCAACTTGCCTTGCCCCCAGACAGCCGACCATGGAGTCGGATGAGGTCGAAATTGAGGACGCTCCGCCTGGATACAAATCATATGTCTGGCAGTATTTTGGCTTTCTCATTAAAAAAGACAAAGACGGCAATAGAGTAACTGACAAGACTAAGACTGTGTGTAAGCTATGCCATGCTGTCATTCCGTACACCACATCAAACACATCAAACATGAACCACCACCTTCAACGTCACCATAAAAATGTGAAGATGGCCCCGGAGAAAATGAGCCTACCGAAGGGACAGCTGACCATGAAACAAGCACTGACACCAACTCTACCTCCGTCAAGTCCGCGTGCAAAACAGATAACCAGGCTCATTGGTGAATATGGCGGACTATATGGCTCCATTTAACATGGTAGAGAACAGAAAATTCATCCAAATGTTCAATGTGCTGGAGCCCAAGTTTAAGATGCCATGCCGAGGACATTTTCCAGAGAAGGTAATCCCGGAAATTTACAATGAAACCAAACAAAGCGTGAAAGAGTATCTAAAAAATGCCGACTGTGTCGCCCTGACCACCGACAGCTGGACCTCGCGTGCAACACAGAGTTAAATAACCATCACGGTTATCAGTGAGAAATGGGAGAGAAAAAGCTTTGAGTTGCAAACTCGTGAGCTAAGTGAAAGTCATACATTCTACATTCACATTATAATAACTACATTCACCACGGCCACCGCCCTCCTGACCAACAACCAAACCCAGTTAGAGCTGCCTCGGCATAAACTTATCACCGATGTCCAAACCAGGTGGAATAGCACATACGACATGCTGGCACGCTACCTGGAGCAACAAGCAGCTGTCTCAGCTGCGCTGAGCTGCCAGGAATCCGAAGGAATGCGAGAGAAATTGACACTCTGGATAACAGTGATATATCAGATGTCGAGGTCATAGTGAAACTGCTTAAGCAACTGAAGACAGCCACAACAGTTGTCTGTGATGAAAAAGAGCCCACTGTTTCACTGATAATCCCACTGAAGTTCATGATTGAGCAACGCATGCCACCAGACGAAAATGACACACAGACCATCGCCAACATGAAAAGCGTCATTCTACTCAACATCTCGGACCGGTACTCTGGGGACTGTAATGACATGCTGCAGGAGTGCACTGCGCTTGACCCACAATTCCGAAGCCTGCCCCATCTGAATGATGAATAACGCGAGTCTGTCTATGCCCGAATACGTGAAAAAACTTCAGCACTTCATGACCAGCGCAACCAGGTAGGCTAACTTTTATTGAAAAAAAAATGAGGTGCCCTGCGCGTGTGTGTAACTCTGTATGTGTAGGCCAGAGCCCGAAAACTTATTTCTCATATTGTTTTTTTATTAGTCGATGAGAGAGAGAGAGAGAGAGAGAGACAGAGAGAGTCTCTGTGTGTGTGTGTCTGTGAGAGAGGGAGGGAGTGAATGATTAAAAAACAGAAATGTTTGAGCTAGTTTTATTTTATTTTTTTCAGACCCGTGACATAGATGAAAGAACCACTAGGGCCAGTGCTTCAATATCAGGGGCAGCAGCAGAGCAGGCCAGGGTCATGGTTGAGGCAGCACAGGGAGCAGAGCAGAGCCAGGAAGAGCCAGCGGAAGGAGAAAGGCAGATGCAGGACGTGACACAGCCTCCCCCACCAAAAAAGACAGCGTTAGAAGATCTCCCTGGGAGCTCCTACACTACTTTTGTTGAGACAGTGCAGTCCAGCAGAGGGATTGAAATGGAGATACTCTCCTACAGAAATGGGATTCCTACAGTAGTTCAGTTGAGTGGTGGAAAGTTAATGCATATGCTTACCCCATACTTGCCCCCCTGGCCAAAGCCTACCTTTGCATTCTTGCTACGTCAGTGCCCAGTGAGCGTGTCTTTTCCACAGCAGGAGACATTGTGTCTGCTCAAAGATCACTGATTACACCAGAACATGTTGATATGTTAGTTTTTTTGAAGAAGAACCAGTCCTGAGAAAACTTAACCTAGGATTAGAGCAGCACTAAGGGAGTGTTCTTGTTTGTGTTTGGCAAGTTAGGCCTTGTGTTTCCCTATGTGCAGCTGAAACAAAAATAACTAAGTTGTTGTTATACAGTAATATTTTCTTCTTTTTTTTTATATCGTATCGTGACGTATCGTATCGTGACCCTGGCATATCGAGGTGCATCGTATGTGAGTAAGTGTATCGTCCCATCCCTAGTCAATAGTGTCAAACGCAGCATTAAGATCCAATAGAACTAATAGAGATCTACAACCAAGATAAGATGATAAGAGCAGGTCATTTGTAACTGAGCAGTCACAGCACTATGATACGGTCTAAATCCTGACTGGAAGTCCTCACATATACCATTTTTCTCTAAGAAGGAATATTATTGTGAGGATACCACCTTTTCTAGTATCTTGGACAGAAAAGGGAGATTCGAGATTGGTCTATAATTAGCTAGTTCTTTGGGGTCAAGTTGTGTTTTTTTTTTTATTAGAGGCTTAATAACAGCCAGTTTGAAGGTTTTGGGGACAAATCCTAATGACAATGAGGAATTAATAATAGTCAGAAGAGGATCTATGACTTCTGGAAGCACCTATTTTAGGAGCTTAGATGGCATAGGGCAGGGATCCTCAAATCTGGACCTTGAGATCCATTTTCCTGCAGAGTTTAGCTCTAACCCTAATCAAACACACCTGTGCATGCTAATCAGTGCCAATTAATGTCTTTGGGATCATTAGATAATCCCAGACAGTTGACTTTGTTCAGGTTGGAGCTAAACTCTGCAGTGCATTGGACCTCCAAGATTTGAGGAAGGGGGGTTTAGATGATTTAACAAATTTATACAATTCTTCCTCTCCTATGGTAGAGAAAAAGTGGAACTGTTCCTCAGGGGGTCTATAGTGCACTGTCTAATGCGATACTGTAGCTGACGGCTGAATGGTTGCAATTTTATCTCTAATAGTATCGATTTTAGAAGTAAAGTAGTTCATAAAGTTATTACTGCTGTGATGTTGGGCATTGTCAACACTTGTTGATTATTTATTTTTCGTTAATTTAGCCACTGTATTGAATAAATACCTGGGGTTATGTTTCTTTACTTCTTCTAAAAGAGACGAATAGTATGAAGCTTGGCATACTACATCTCATACTATACTCACCTTAGTGTTACCCTAACCTATGTTCTTGTTCTGCTGTTCCCAGAACCGTGGATCACCGTGCAATGTCAAGTGTTTCGACGGTCACTTGGTCTCCTGTGAGTACCCCTAGCTGGTACTGTCTTTGGCTTATAAGAAGGAAGAGAACATTAATGAGCGATCAATGACTGTGGCTTTGACATATGTGTTCCAAACAAACTCACCTGTGTTATTCCCCGCTCCATGTGAATTCCATACAAGCCTGCACTAGAAGATCGAAGCTTCACCGAGCACTAAGGAACAGAAAACACTTAGCACTTGAAACTTTATTAAATAAACACAGTTCTGAATTCACCTTTACATCTGTGTCATGAGTCCTACCTGATAACATCCTGGTTGGACCACTGTATATCTACAGCTGATGCACATTGTATAAAGGAGGCTGAGATCCTATATGGGTTTGGCTACAGCCGACCATATCCCTGTCTCTATGTTCATAAGTGTTAAGGGTCTACCTGAGCTTGTTTGTAGTGACAGTCATAAATCAGGTGAGATACTAGACTGGGCAACGTTACTGACTGATGTGCACTTTAGAGATATTGAGGTACCTGTTGATGCAATTATGTGTGTGGATGCAGATGTAAGAATGTAAGTCACAATGACCTTTTTGCAATGTATGATAGAATTGTGAACCGTTTAGTTGATGGAAGTGAACCACTAAGAAGTAAAGTAGGGAAACAACATATTGTAAGGCCAGGGTGGAATGAATATGTCCATGATGTTCATATTGAGGCAAGAGATGCAATTAGAATATCGGTCTTAGCAGGCAAACCTAAGCATGGCTAGGGATGGGTACCGAAACCCGGTATTAAATTGGCCTTGGGGCTAAATTATGAAAGACCGTAGTTTTAGTAAGATCTGACGGTATCGGTTCTGCTTTCGGTACTGGAGGGGAAAAAAATTAATGTACTATGTATTTTTGCTTAATAATGTTATCGTGCACATTTTATCTCACCAAACATTTCTAATGTGCGATCATATTAAGACGTTTGTCTGTGAGATCTGTGAGATCTCTCATGCGCGCTCGTTGTGGTGTTTGTGTGTGTGTGTGTGACTGACAGACAGCCCGCGGAGGCTGTCTGTCAGTCACACACACACACCACAATGAGCGCGGCGCACGCACAGACATATAGTATGAAAACTCACGCTTAATAATAAAGAGTGAAGATGGCGAAGAGATTTGCTTAATAATGTTATCGTGCACATTTTATCTTCCCAAACATTTCTAATGTGCGATCATATTAAGACGTTTGACTGTGAATCTGCGAGATCTCTCATGTGCGCTGCGGAGGCTGTCTGTCAGTCACACACACACACACTACAATAACGAGCGCGGCGCGCACACACGCATAAGGGGCCGTTCATATATTATGCATGCTCAAGTTCGTCATTTCAAATGTAGGCACTCGGTATGCGTACTCATAATGAATCGCGGTGGGACGAGCTCATTCTCTCCAGGCACGTCCAAACCGCATCGAGTTAAAAACATCTCATCTTTTCAGAAAGCCGCAAGCGCACGGCAGGTCATGTAACTTCCTCACCTTTTCCGTAACAACATTAAAAGCTCAGTCAAGATGAAGGAACAGCTGATAGCTGTATGTGGATTTTTTAAGTAATTTAGTAGCAGAGATACTGCAAGAAGTTTTTAGTGCTGCAAATCCATTTATCCAATGCTGAAATTTCCGCGTCTTCATGAAGAGAGCAGGTCATGGTTGCTTAGCAATGGCAGACTCCTCAGGAGCGCAAGTGCCTGAAGGCTTTGGGGGAAAAATCAGAAAGCGGCGTGCCTAGGGTTCTCCACGCATTTTTAGACGCGATATGTGAACGGCCCCTTACAGTACGAAAACTCCTGCTTAATACAAAGAGTAACGATAGCGGAGACAGCAAAACATTTCCAAAGTGTGGTTATACTTCACTAGAGTTGATGCAGACAAGGCTGGTTGTCATAAGTGCAACAAAATTTTTGCATGTAAGGGCGGAAACACAAGCAATCTATCAAAGCATCTTTCAAAAGTGCAGACAGAGAAATGCAAAGTTTTCGACTGCCTAAACACAACACAAAGTAACACAGTAACACAAAACAAAGTACCGATAAGAAATACCGTTTAAGTACAGGACCGTTAAGCAGTATCGGTAAGAGTAGTAATACCATTAAAACCTTAACGATACCCATCCCTAGGGATGGCCCAGTCTGTGAGTACAAGGTATGGTCTGATGCTAGATTCAAATTTGCTGTGCGTTTTATAAAAATAAATTAGCAGACTATGAGGGCAAACTCCGTGGCGCGAAAGCTACAAAATAATAATATATATAATAATAATATTTATGAGTTCTGGAAGGAGGTGAAAGTGGTAAACAACAGCAAGATGCCACTGCTTTCTAGTATTGATGGTATTACTGAACCTGAAAACATTGCAGAGTGATGGAGGAGACACTATGAGAACATTTTTAACTGTGTGAAGAGTGATGTATTTGATATACTGTAGGTCAGATACCTTACAGTTATGGTGTAGTCATCGGGCCGGAGGAAGTTTGTTATGCTATTGACAAACTTAAAATGAATAAAGCTTGTGGGCGGGATAGAATAACAAGCAGAACATCTGAAATACGCCAGTCAAAGTATTTCAGTTTTACTTGCTCTATGCTTTTCTGGGTTAATGAAGCATGGTATACTTCTTGGATCCATCTTATCGGCCTTGTTAGTGCCTGTAGTTAAAAATAAGACTGGTAAATTAACGAGTATAGATTTCAATTGCAAGTGTACTATCCAAGGTACTAGAGGGGGTCATTATGGATAGGCTTGCAGAATACATTGAATCAGCAGATAATAAGTTTGGCTTTGAGAACAAGCATGGAACTGAACTGTGTATTAATGCACTTAAATTGTCCATAGGTATAGATCACGCAATAGCACAGTTTGTATGTGTTTCCTGGATGCATCAAAGGATTTTGATCATATCAATCATAGGAAACTGTTTGGTAAACTACATGACTGTGGTGTCCCCTCTTACCTAATCAGGATACTGCAGTTCTGGTACTCTCACCAAACTATGCAAGTCAAGTTGGGGATGAGTTCGTCAGAACCCTTCTATGTCTCCAATGGAGTGCGGCAGGGTGGAACTCTGTCTCGGCTGCTATTCAATCTGTACATGGATAATTTACCTAGGGAGCTAAAGGGATGTAGAACTGGCTGCCTGGTGGGGGATAGTCTCATTAATCATATGCCTTATGCTGATGATTTGGTGGTACTGTCTCCCTCCAGTGCTGGCCTGCAGCAACTTCTTAGATGATCTCAATATGGGCGAATGTTTGATATAAAATTTAACACAATGAAGAGTGTTGTACTGATTGTCAGAACCAATGAGGATATGAAGGGTGTCTATCCTTCTTTCTCATTGGCAGGTAAACCACTAGAGGTTGTAAAGAAAATTAAATATTTGGGACATGTGATAAGACATGACCTCTGTGGTGATGATGATGTGCAGCGTCAGTGTGGAAAACTGTATGGGCAGGCAAACATGCTGGCAAGTAAATTCCACATGTGTACACTCAATGTTAAAATCTCACTCTTCAAAACCTACTGCACTCCACTGTATACTGCCCACCTGTGGTGTAATTTTAGTCAGTCAAAAATGAAAAAACTTCAAGTGGCATATTAATGATGCACTGAGAATTGTGCTTAAAATTCCTAGGTGGTGTAGTGTCAGTGAAATGTTTGTGTCTAATAATGTGCCCACTTTTAATGCTGTTTTAAAAAATCTTATGTATAGATTCATGTGCAGACTAACAGGGTCTAAGTATATGATCATTGTGTCCATAGCTGATGTTTCTAAGAGTGATACAAGGTATACATCTTGCTTTGGAAACATTGGACCCGAAGCCTGTATATGTTCTAATGATGCCTCGTCTGCATCATCCTTATATGTTTTTGTACTCTTATTTATTTATATATATATATATATATATATATATATATATATAAATATGCATGTTTATATATATATATATATATATATATATATATATATATATATATATATATATATATATATATGCATGTTTATATATGCATGTATGTATCTATGTGTATGTATGTATATATGTATATCTGTATGTCACTGTCTCTATGGACCTATGTGTCTTGAATAAAAGTCGATTGATTGATTGATTGATTGATTGAAAAGTAATCAGATCTAGCAGTTTTTATTGCTTTTCAGTAGGATAGGTTACTTTCCCGCCAAGCCATACGAAATACCTCTAGTTTTGTTTTCCTCCTGCTGCGCTCCATTTTTCTTAACCTTCCTTAAGCGTAAAGGAGCAACTGTATTAAAAATGCTAGAAAAGAGAGAGTCCATAGTTTCTGTTACATCATCAAGTTGTTCAGAGGTTTTGGATATGCTAAGGAATTGCGATACATAAGGAAGATAACTTATAAAGCAGTTTTTTTTGTGGTAGAAGTGATGGTTCTACCATACTTGTAACAAGAAGTAGAATTTACAGTTTTAGCTATATGAAGTTTGCACAAAACTAAATAATGATCTGAGATATCATCACTTGGCTGCATAATTTCAACACCATCAACATCAATTCCATGTGACAGTATTAAATCTAGAGTATGATTTAGACAGTGAGTAAGTCCTGAGATGTGTTGTCTAACCCCAGTAGAATTCAGAATGTCTATGAACGCCTGCACTTTCTGCATTTTTCTGAGGAATGTTAAACATATAATGTAATACATTTTTTAAATCAGTTCAGTAAATGAAAAAAAGTGAGCTTTGACATTAAAACATAAAGAAGATAATCTCTATCAACTTCACATGCACATCAAGTACCAGCAGATTTTGGTGACAATTTTCACATTATGTATTATGTCACATGTCAGGTAGTCACAACTGTTGCATAGTGCTGTAAAGCTGTTTTAGCTGCTGTTATTTAAAACACACCAGATGGCGCCACTTGAAAAGAAATGACAGTATAAAGCTATTTATTATAATACTATTATAAACAGTAGTGACTTTGAAAACAGCAACATCTATTTATAGTGCACTTTATGTGTGTGTGTGTGTGTGTGTTGTATGTATGTATGTATGCATATATATATATATATATATATATATATATATATATATATATATATATATATATATATATATATATATATATACTCTTTAGTTTTAAAAAGTTTTCTTAGATGGGTTGTTGACATGACATGGCAATTTTCACTGTCACACAAGATAAAACATTCAATAATATTGTCATCATTTAAAATTTGTATTTTTAATCTTTTTTTTTTTTTTTTTTTTTTTAGCTAAATCTCAAAATTGGCCTATGGTGTGACTGACTCAAGGATGTTATATGAAAAGCATATGAACTTAATATATTGTCACAGAAAACTATGTCTTCCGGTGCTTAGGGCCCCCAAAACAGTAGGGCTGGTCATGTGTGTGTGTGTGTATATGTGTATAGCCAATGTGTTGTTTAAACATCGCTGTCGATCGTCTATATATTTTTATCTGGAATTAAAAAAAAAAAAAAAAACTTGCTTCCTGTGTCATGCAAAGTTAGTGACTGACAGTTTCCGTTCACTTGTATGAGGAAAAAGGTGAACGGTAACAGGCTGTCATTCTGCCTAACAATTCATCCAGGATTATCACGGTGAGTAAATTAGTATTATCATGGACGATTTAAACATTTAATATAACAGTAAAAGCAATGATAATATTAGTAATTTTATCTTAATTCACGTAAGCCACGAAACGAGTTCGTTTATTCAATAGTATTGGTGCACCGAAAATGAAAGTGATGTGACAAAATAATAAGCGGTTAATAAATCGTGTTAATGATACTTGTAAACAATAATTTAAACAGCTGATCGAATCACTGAAAATGCATTACAGAGCTGCCAACATACGATATCGTATTCGTACAATAATTTAGGACCTCTGGAAGATGTACGAACAATAATGAAATATCCCTTCAAATGATGGTCGTTGTAATTATTGTATTATAATTGTAAGGAAAACTTAACGTCTTCTCGTCCAATCATCGTGGAGACTCTCACTAGCACAATTTACCGTTGCTGCCACGCTTCGATGTTTCCAAACTCTCAATTATTTAATGTTAAATTCAACATTTACAGTACTACTGTTTACTAATGATACCTTATTGTAAAGAGACACCAAAATGTAGTGTTTTGAACAAAGTTTTGGCAAAGTTTTAAAATTAAACACTTTTTTTTAATTATTATTTACAGTAATATTATCCAAGGGTCGGCATCAATGCTTTATATACAAAAAAATAGGCCTCTTTGATTTTCAGGCAAATAGTTCTGAAGATTTTTTTTATTTTTTTCCAAAGGTTTATTGAGCTCTGCCACGTGACTTTTATCAGTCGATACTGAATCGCTTCATTATTTCTCAGCAAGGAGGGGGTAAAATTGCTGTTTTTTAGTAACTAATTCTGCATTGTAGAGAGTCAGACACAGACAATTTACACCTCTCTCTCTCTCTCTCGCTCTCGCTCTCGCTCTCGCTCTCTCTCTCTCAAAATGAAAACAATAAATAAAAAAAATAAATAACAAATAAAACAGAGTAGTTTGCATCACCAGATATATATGTAAGTAATTTAACATTTATATCATAAACTATTGTTAAAAGGTTACTAATATTAAATTATGTGCTGCTTCTTTGCTCTTTTTAACCTTAAAGGGATAGTTCACCCAAAAATTAAAATTATGTCATTAATAACTTACCCTCATGTCATTCCAAACCCGTGAGACCTCTGTTCATCCTCGGAAGACAGTTTAAGATATTTTAGATTTAGTTTGAGAGCTCTCAGTCCCTCCATTGAAGCTGTGTAAACGGTATACTGTGCATTTCCAGAAAGGTAATAAAAACATCACGTCATCATGTCACGTGCGCTTCAGTGTGTGTGATGAATGAAGACACGCTTCTGCACCATTCATTAACACAGACACGCAGAACATGCAGGATCAGGGCTGGCGCTAGCCATTTGGGTGCCCTAAGCACAAATCCTCAAGTAGGTGCCCCGACCTCCCCTCCCCTCCCCAACCAACCACACACCCACCCACCCACCAACCAACCAAAGAAATAACTTCCATTCAGAATTTCTTAGTTTCTCTTTACTTCAAAATTAACTGCTGCAAATGAATAATTGGAACTGAACAATGTAAACACAGAAAGTTAAAAGTGCAAAAAAAGTTTAGTGCAAATAACAGTATAAGTGAATGCATTTTATGAAGTATGAATTTTAAAGTGCACATTTTAAACTGCAAATAACCATGCATAACTGCACACAGGGCCGGCGCTAGCCATTTGGGTGCCCTAAGCACAAATGCTGCGGTGACGTCACCTGCTATGGGAACACCTTCGGTGTGATGAATGTCTGAAGCCCTATACCATCCCGCCAATCCTATTGGCCAAATAGCGCTTAGCACCGCCCTACGCATGCGTACGCATCGTATACCTGGGTGCCGCGCGCCATTTCGCTCAGATTTCATGACTGAAGAAGAAGAATGCTATTCAGGGAACCATGGTTACATACGTAACCGAGATGTTTCCTTTCATAGGTCACTTCGATGCTGCGGTAACGTGACCTGCTATGGGAACGCTATACCAAAATCCCTGACGTACCTGATAGCTGGGATCCGAGGAAGCATCTGCTCAAGCGGAGAGAACCCGGGAGCCAGGAGCCATCCTCACATCCAGACTGTAGGACTTGATAAAAGTGCTCGGTGAGGACCATCCTGCCGCAGCACAGATATCATCCATAAAAGATCCACTGAGAAAAGCTTGAGAAGAAGCCACAGCTCTAGTGGAATGAGCTTTAACTCCTAAAGGCGAAGCGAGTCCGCGCGCCTCATAGGCTAAAGACATTGCCTCCACCAGCCAATGGGACATGCGCCGTTTTGTAACCGCATGGCCTTTACTCTTATGTCCAAACAGACAAACAGCTGGTCAGACTCACACCATGGGGCTGTACGATCCACATAAGTCTTTTAAAGCCCTGAGGGGCAAATACTTAGATCTTCTGACCCCGCCTCAGCAGGGACTAAAGCCTCCAGGACCATTTGCTGAAAGCGAAAGGAATTAGATGCGACTTTAGGAACATAATTAGGCCTCGGTCGCGACAACACCTTCACCGATCCCGGTGCAAATTCCATGCACGAGGGTGAGATAGAGAGAGCCTGTAAATCCACAACTCTCTTGAGGGAGGATAAAGCCATAAGAAGAAGTGTCTTCAGAGTCAGGATTTTATCCGGTACAGTTTCATAGGGCTCAACAGATGCCCTGATAACCCTGCAACACAATGGATAAATCCCATGAAGGAACTCGCACGGGGTGGAAAGGCCTCAGCCGTCATGCACCCTGTATGAAACGAGAACCCAGTGGATAACGGCCCACTGAGGTGCCGTCTATATATTTGTGGTAAACTGAAATAGCTGCCACGTAAACCTTAGAGTGACTGGCGTCACTCTATTCGAAAAACGATCCTGAAGGAACTCCATCACTGAAGCCACTGGGCAGTAAACTGGAACCACATTACGATTTTCACACCAGGTCGTAAACAGTCTCCACTTGAAAGCATATAAGCGTCTCGTAGAAGCTGCTCTAGAATTCAGTATAGTCTCGGTAGTTTCAACAGAAAGACCGGGACATACTAACTCACTCCGCTCAGAGGCCACGCCCACAGTTTCCACAGATCTGGCCTCGGGTGCCAAATCAGTCCCTGTGCTTGTGATAATAAATCCTGTTTGAGGGGAAACTCCATGGAGAGCCCGCTAACAGACTGATCAGGTCCGCAAACCACGGCTGTGTGCGCCACTGCGGAGCCACCAGCAGCAGCTGTTCCACTCTGTCCAGCCGTATTTAGGATAATACCGCTGGGATCAAATGAGTCTGGGAAAAAGCATACAGACTGGTCCTGGGCCAACTGTGAGCTAACGCAGCAAAGCCCATGGGCAATGGGCCATAGGGAGAAGCATAGTGGGCAATGCGTAGTCATGCTCGATGCGAATAAATCCACCCTTGTTTCTCCGAAAATCTGCCATAAGAGATTTGTTTGGGGGTGTAATCTCCATTTCCCTTGTTCCAGAGCCTGTCTGGATAGCATATCCTCTCCAAAGTTCAAACTTCCGGGGACATGAATCGGATCGACAGAAATTTGTTCTGAGACCAAAGAAGAACATGTCTCGCCAGCCTGCAAAGGGGGCGAGAGCGTAATCCTTCCTGATGATTCAGGTATGACACAACCGCTGTGTTATCTGATCTTGGCAGCAGATGACGGCCGATCAGCAAATTTGTGAAAAACTGGAGAGCCAGAAAAACTGGCAGTAATTCCAACCTGTTTATATGCCAACTGTGTTGTGCCGCTGTCCACACTCCATGGGCTGGTCGCCCTTGACAAACAGCTCCCCAACCGGTCAAAGACGCATCCGTCGTGACGGTCTCTGGGAAAGCACAAATCCCCAGCCGAACCCCGGTAGGAGATATTCGGTTGGCATCCATAGATTTATAACGACATCACACAACTCCGTGTCACCGAAATCGTCCGATGCGGAAGACAACGGGGTAAAATATTTAGTCTTTTCGCCCACCATTTTCTGAAAAGGGCGCATGTGAAGTAACCCCAGACAAATTACGGGGGAATACCGTTGCCATTAGACCTAAAAGTCTCAGGCACAATCTTGCTGTCACTGTGCGACCCGCTTTGAAGCGCCGCACGCATGACGCAATCGACTGAGCGCGCGGGAGAGAAAGCTTTGCTGTCATCGCGCGAGACTCCAATTCTATTCCCAGAAAGGTTATCCGATGAGAGGAGATTAAAACACTTCTCTGGAAATTCGTGTGTAAGCCCAGGCTCTTTAAGTGATTCAGCACAAGAACCCGATGAGAGTGTGCTTGAGTCTGCGATTGCGATAAAACCTGCCTATCGTCTAAGTGGTTCAAACACGGACGCCCTGGAGCCGCAATGGGGCCAGAGCTGCATCCATGCATTTTGAGAAGTACGGGGTCACAATCCGCCGTCTTTTTTTTTTTTTTTTTTACAAAAAAACGGCTGTAAAACCCTGCCTCCATCTGAGAGGGGTGTATGTCTTCTATAGCCCCTTTGCTCAGCAGAGTTGACATCTCCTGTCGCAACACCGCTATTTCCATCGGTTTACCAACGTGGAAAGAATTCCGTGGAAAGGAGGCGGGTCTCTTAAAAACTGAATGGTGTATCCGTGACAAATTGTGCATAACACCCATTGAGAAATGCCAGCCAAGCGTTCCACACGGCCTGAAACAATACTAGCGGTCTCAAAATTTCCGCTTTCATCAACGCTGTCATACACGTTAAATGTCCGTGCATGAAAAGCCTGCTCCATTCGTGCACAGGGGAAGTGTATGCATAAGAGCCATTGCGTCCCGTTGTGTATAATCCTGAAACATGTCCACGGCAGGAATTAGGCCAACGAATTGAACATCGGGCTCTGCCGCTAACGAAAAGCGGCGGCTGTGCGAGCCGTCATAAACGGGTCATCTGTGTAGGACCCTTGAATCGCCCCTCGAATTCTGAAAGCTGGATTGCACAGAGTGTCTGAGGGATTTTTTCTTTTTACGTTTGGCGTTAAAGCCCGATCCAATGCTGCTCGAAGCACTGTTTGCTGTGAGACAGTCAATGTTAGAGCGTAGGGAAGGCAGTGAGAGTGTTGGATGTGCATTAGCGTTCCACCACGCGGATAGCCACATAAATAGCACACTGAGGAAGGGGAGAGAACCGCGTATGCCGGCCAGAGCCTACTCTGAGTTCGAAGCCGCGGTTAGACAAACATAGTAGAAAAGCAAATCTGCTCTGATTAACACACTCGAGTGGGGAAGAGCGAGCAAGTGGAAAAACTCCAGTGCACCACTGTATACATAGTCAACCCGCACATATCGCCCCTAACCAACACCTCATGCGGGGCCTCTGCGACCGCAGAAGCGAACAGTGGGGGTTAGACGCGAGGCGACTTAAGAAATAGACTCCAGAGCGCGGATACTTTTTTTATTTTACCATAGCCGTAGGCTATCACAGAGAGAATATGTAGAGAGGCTGCTAACGAATCTCTCATGAGTGCCTCCCTGTGATAAACCCATTATACAGCTCTTACCTTTCGTTGACTCATCACGTCCGCGAAAGAGGAGTTAAACACTGCTCGTAGAAACCGCTGGAGAACGCGAGATGATTCTTAGGGCACAGATGATTTGCTTCCCTGAAGGAATGAAATCTGAGTGAAATGGCACGCGGCACCCAGGTATACGATGCGTACACATGCGTAGGGAGGTGCCAAGCGCTATTTGGCCAATAGGATTGGCGGGATGGTATAGGGCTTCATGACATTCGTCACACCGAAGGTGTTCCCATAGCAGGTGACGTCACCGCAGCATCGAAGTGACCTATGAAAGGGAACACATGACTCTGCCTTAGCCAATCATCGCTTATCTCGTTATTAACCCACCTGCTCACTCGCTGTGTGAGCCAGGGGTGCATTCGGATTGCATAGTTTATTAAATCAATGCATAGTAACGCACCGCATTTAACGTTTAGTAATGCTAATGGCGTTGTAACGACGGGAAAAGTAATTAGTTAGATAACTGCGCTACTGAAAAAATAACGTAGTTGCCTAACGCCGTTCTTTTAAAACCAACATTTTTATTTAAAACATTGTCATGTGTGCGGAGCGCCGGCCCTGTGCAGGATTCATATTTAAATAGACTTTTCCTGATTAATATTTACAGATACTAGTCCATATCGCTATTTGATGTAAGTGCAATGACCAACTTTTGATTAATTCATTCAAAATTTGGCAAATTCTGTGACATTCCCAGATAAACTGTAAATTCAGTTTATTCTGTGTTTACGTCCGTGTTTGCAAAAATCATAGGGTCCTACAATAAGAAAAAACTTGTAAAACCCAGTATAGATTAGCAGCAGGTACAGTATAAATCAGAAACAGTTCTTGTTTAGGAAAATTATCATATCTGCCTTCTCAGGCAGGATGCGTGAGCGTTATGGACAGATAACTTGTTCTGTGGGTGTAGAAGAAGCTTGAACATATAAATAGGAGAAAAAAGAGGCAGCGGATGACGGTCGGGCGCAGCACGACAAAGACGTTGCACATATTTATTTCTACTCCATGAACTCGGAGGTGAATTATCATGATTGACATGCACATGCACAAAACAATCTTAATGCAAATGTTGCATTTTGCCGAGATTTCGTTCTGTTTAGGAAAGTGAAACCACACTTAGGACAGCCGATGCACGCTATCCATGTTCGACTTGCTCGGTTATGCCAACACTTCCGGTGTACGCTTCTTTGTTGGTGTTCAGCGGTTTCTTCTTCTTCCAGTCGACGGACTAGGAATCGAAATTAGGAATCGAAATTTAAACTTTTGAACGATTCTGGGAAAATCGGAAAGCTAGTCCTGGTTCCAATCGATACTCAATACTCGGTACCCAAGCCTACCTCAGAAGGTTAGTTAGATTTTTTTGAAGCATCGAAAATACATTTTGGTTCAAAAATATCAAAAACTACGACTTTATTCAGCATTGTCTTCTCTTCCGTGTCTGTTGTGAGAGAGTTCAAAACACTGCAGTCTTGTGATATCTGGATTGTAAACTAATCACTCGATGTAACCGGATCTTCTTGAACCAGTTCACCAAATTGAACTGAATCGTTTGAAACTGTTCGCATCTCCAATAAAGCATTAATCCACAAATGACTTAAGCTGTTAACTTTTTTTAATGTGGCTGATACTCCCTCTGAGTTCAAACAAACCAATATCCCGGAGTAATGCATGCACTCAAACAGTACTGAACTGCGGTGAAGAGAGAACTGAAGATGAACGCCGAGACGAGCCAGATAGCGAACAATAGACTGACTCATTCATGAGTCAAATACCTGTCCCAACAATGTGTAGTTCTCATGAAATAAAAAATGAGCCAATATTTGGCATGACATTTTAAAATGTCTCACTTTCAACATTTGATATGTTATCTATATTCTATTGTGAGATTTGTAAATTATTCCATTCCTTTTTTACTCACAATTTATACAGTGTCCCAACTTCTCTGGAGATTTCTACGTAAATATGCATTTGTCCTATTGCCCTCATGCCAGCGATTATCCCTCTGCGTACCACTGTTAGCATGCGTGCTGTAGGTTGCCAACCCCTGATCTAATCATTCACAACTAATACCATAGTACCATAGATAATTTCTGAGTGAGTGTTGTAACTTACTGAAGTAAGTTAATAAACTCTTTTCACCAGTCATCGCTATGCTGAAAAATAACAGTAAATACCACAACACATTCAGTAAATCCAAAGCTTGCAGTTGATCAGTAGTCTCTACAGTTTATATTACCCACAGTTACTGCAGAAAATAACATGGTAAAATGGTCAATGCAAATATTTTACATGAATGTACTTTCTCGTTGACTGGATTCTATTGAACAGGTAGGGTTTAAGTGATTTAAAAACATTTCAGCCGGTGTATATATATATCGTGGATATATTATTTACCTGATATAAGATGCATTTGGTTTTGAGTCAAGCACTTCATTGTATCACTACGGTGATGTCTCTTCAGTGCACAGCACGAGCAGGACAAATTACAAGGCAGAACATTAATAACTATGACTGGAACCGTTATATACATACTATTATAATGAGAACACCATTCTAATAAAACGCAGTGAATTTTTAGAGTTTAGCTGCTGTGTTTCTGCATGAACAACGCATCAACAAAAGGAGTTCACATTCAGACCCACGCAGATATGTTCATGTGCATTCGGTTATTTTTGCAGATAGCATTTAAGTCATAATATTAACATTGTTGTATGAATAATGAAGCGTATTCTACATGAAATTATGAGTTTAATCCCATTGATTAAAAACTTGCTATCAAATGCTTACTCTACTGTTCATCTTCAGCTCATGCAGCTCAAAACAGAAATGCAGAACATTAATTACTTCTGTCATATAGGCTAACTTTACAATGAGAGCACTATTGTAAAAATTGTTAATTGTTAGGAATTCGCTGACAATTAGTGTTAACTCTCTTTTAATCAAAACATCAGGATAATGAAGTCCCAACGAAAAAGGGTCACGATCGTGTGTTGGAACCACATGCGGTGAGTAAAACTGCTTCAAATATCTCTGTGTTATTAACTTAGCTATCAGCGCGTAAGCACATAACTTAAACAACATGCGATGTTGTCATCAAACTGCACTTTCCACATGTACAGCTTTAAAAAAAAAAAAGACGATATAAAGTGGAACTTAGTCATTTTCCAAAACCGCTAAGCAAATGTATGCAGTTTCAATACATACCACATAGAGACGTCATTGCTGATGCTGCTCTTGTTAAATTTCAGCCTCTGGATCTGATTCTGGATCATAAATATACGCTGAATCTGACTGTTAGCCATGGTTTGATTTGGATGTTTTTTCCCTCACGGTAATGTCACAACTTCCAAACGCTCTCAACGCAAAAGCCTACTCGCGCTCGTGATTCTTTAGCTCCGCCCACACGTCACGCCTCCAGCCACTTGTGTTTTTCCGGAAAAAAAACGGTACAGACTATCTTTCTCTTATAAATATAATAAAACTAAAGACTTTTTGGAGTTATGAAGGATGCAGTACTACTCTACAGGTACTCAAGATTAACAGGATATTGAGTGAAAACTAGCATTTCACCCCCCCGTTTAAATAAACACACATTATATTGATGCTGCCATACCTTCACATGTGTGACAGAGTTTGCTGATGTCCAGATGTGTAGTCTGGTTTCTGATGGGATTGTTGATCACACAGCTGTAGCTGTTTTTCTCCTGATATTCCATCTCCAGAGGTAGAGAGAGACTGATGCTGAGATCAGACACACTGATGCTGGACAATAAACTTTCCTTTGTACCAGGAGAGAGTCACATGGCCCATTTTGCCAGTTTTTTATTTTTATTTTATTATATTTTAAAATATAATTTATTTCTGACATAAAGCTGATTTTTGTCAGCCATTACTCCAGTCTTCAGTGTCAGATGATCCTTCAAATATCATCATAATATGCCTATTTGATACTCTTGATTATCATCAGTGCTTAATATTTTTTTGTAACCTCTGATACTCTTTTCAGGATTCAGTGATTAATAAAAAGATGAAATGTTTTCTATCAGTATATGTCTTTATCATGTTTTATCAATTGAACGCATCTTGCTGAATAAAAAGTTTTATTTTATTTCATAAAAGAAAGAAAAAAAATTTACGAATCCCTAACTTTTGAGCAGTAGTCTATATTGTTTCAAAAATGTCTCTGTGAAAAAAAAAATCTTATGTTTTTGTTTTTATTTTAATTCATCAATGGATCCTGAAAAAAGTATCACAGGTTACAAAATCATCTGTTTTTGATATTTTTTAATATATGGAATGTTTGTTAATTCAGCAGCATGCCACAAACGCTATTGATTAAGCTGAAGTTTCACTGAATACTCTTTTAATACAGTAAAATAAGAATATTTTAAGAACAGAACAAATTATGTCTCTACTCACCATAGAAAGAAACACTGAATGTTTTTGCTGACAATTTCACTACACTTTTGTCTAGTTCATAAACTCCAGGGTGTTGAGTTCTGATGTTTGTTTTAGTTAGAGATCCAGATTGATTGTCCAGCTTCAGTCTGTCTCTGAATCTCTCATCAGGAATGTCATGTGGAGAAGATTTTCTTATTTTCTTAATTTCGGCTATGAAAGAGTTTTTAGCCATCGGAACAGACATAACAAAGCAAACACATGAAACATTTCTGAAAAGTCTGATCTAATGTATCTACCTGCTGAAGCACTTGAGCTGGTGTGTGAATCCTTCCAAGATAGTTTACCCTCCTTGTGGATGCTTTTCAGGAACTTCAATTATTTATAGTTACATATAAGTGCTGTTCAAGCACTTATTAAGACTTGATTAAGAAAACATTTTTCATTCTATTATTTAATAATGTTATTAAATATTATTTAATTTTTCAAATGTAACTGCTTTTCTATGTTATTGTGTATGGGAAAAACAAAACAAAAAGATAATACTGTCTTCTGTCTCAAATTGTTGCTCTTGCAGCACATCCTCTGAGTCAAACTGAAACCTGCTGGTTTCCTTCAGAGATGTGTTTTTTTCACCTTGCAAGTGAAAAACGTTTATTCATGTGTTGCTTTTTTATGAACCTTGCAATCAGTTTTACAGTTACAGTTTTATATATATATATATATATATATATATATATATACACACCAAAATTTACTCACCATCAAGCCATCCAGGATTTATATGATTTTGAACATCCCATGTAGTTGTAATATCAGTATATAAAATATTAGTCTGTCTGTCTCATCCTTACAGTCAGCTGGATCCAGACCATATGGTGGACTTTCACCTATACACAACCTCATGAAGATCCCATGTGAAGACCTTGTTGACATGTCAGCCATTGGAACAGATCCTCAGAAAAGACCACAAGAACCAGACAAGCTGCAGAGTCTCCTGTGGCCAGCTTTGTCTCCATGCCAGCATGATGAATGCAATCTTTAAGCAGAAGGAACTGGATGAAATATTCTGAATGCTACCGATCTCAATTTGACTTGTGTTGTGGGCTAAATCATAATCATACAGTGTTCGTTTGTTGGTCAGAGGAGAACTGGCTCCCTGGCCAAGATTATCTCCACCAATAAAGTCTAAGCGTTGGCATCTGGAACTTGAGTGATTTTTGCAATGAGGGGAAGACTATTTTCACAACAGCTTCAGCTGAACAACACTCAAAATCCATCATCATCCTGTTATCATATCAAACTGAATACTGGGGACCCCCAAGGATGTGTGCTGAGCCCCCTCCTCTTCACTCTGCTGACCCACGACTGCACACCGTCACACAACTCCAACATCTTCATTAAGTTTGCAGATGACATGACTGGGGTAGGTCTCATTAGCAACAAAAATGAGACAAACTACAGGAGAGCCACCTGGCCGGGTGGTGCAGTGACAAAAATCTCTCTCTGAACGTGGAGAAGACGAAGGAGATTGTTGTTGACTTCAGGAGAGCGCACACTCAGCATGTTCCTCTGACCATAAACGGTGCAACTGTGGAGAGAGTGAGCAGCACCAATTTCAACCCCGCAGCACTGGCTAAGAAATCACAGGATGTACACCTTCTACAGAGTCAACATCTAGAGCATCCTGTCGAGCTGCATCACTGTGTGGTATAGCGCCTGCAACGCGTCGTGCCAAAAGAATCTGCAACGCATAGTGAGACTAGCTGAGAACATCATTGATGTCTCTTTCCCGTCCCTCCAGGACATTTATGGAACACGTCTTACTTGCAAAGTCCTCTGCATTGCAGGTGATCCCACCCACCCGTCTCACAGCTTCTTCAGTCTGCTACCATCAGGGAGGAGACTGCAGAGTCTCCAGACCAGGACCAGCAGACTGAAGGACAGCTTCATCCACCAAGCTGTCAGGAAGCTGAACTCGCTCCCGAACTTGCCTCCCGTCCCTCTTCTGCCCCAGGTACCACAGAACTATGAACCCCCCCCCCCCCCCCCAGATCCCACATCCCCAGGTCCTCTCCCACTAACATATGATGACATGCACCAGTCACTGTGCAGCATTGCTCTGCTCACTACCTCCTTCAGCATAGAACTGACATCATTCTACCACCTCATCAGTCAGTTATATAAAATAACTGCTCCTGAGCACTTTTACACTTTAATTAGACTGAATAAGCTGTTTGCACGAAATCTTTTTATCTGCACTGTTTGTACACTTCATTAGTTTGCACTCTATCTGCCATGTGCCTTGCACTGCTTTAACTTTATTTTTATTATATGTCTTTTTTACATGCCCTTATTATATAGTTGTATTTTATATTTTATATTTGATTTAGATTTTTAGGCTCTACTGTTAGTGTTATCTGTATGCACAGAGGGTCTGAGAGTAACGCAATTTTGATTCTCTGTATGTATGTACTGTACATGTGAAAGAATTGACAATAAAGCAGACTTGACTTCAATTGACTTATCTCTGTAAAGCTGATTTTAAATAATACGTTTTGTAAAAAGTGCTATATAACTTAACTTGGTAGATTTGTTGTAATGAAGCATTCAGCATTGTAGCACATTCACATTCATCTTGGCCCATTCACTTTGACCTGTTTAATATGTGAAGGTCTGAATGCAGTGAATTTTGTATTGCACTTGCACTTTTAATCCAAAAGCTAAATATTGATGACGTTCCCTACGTCATCACGCTACACTTCCCTGAGGAGACTCCTCCGCTTTCACTTTGCTAGTGGGAGCTGCGCCGCTTTTTATGCGAACGGACACTTTTGAATCAAAATTCGCAAAAGTGATAATGAAGCTTATTTTTAAAGCACTCCCAGTGACTTTGTTTTTACTCTACCATGGTGAGATCTTATTCGTTACAATCTCCTTTTTCCTCTTTTGTGTGGCCTAAAAGCCTGTACGCGACTTGGGCTTTGTAGTACTTTGTAGCCTAACGGATAATGGTTTGGCTGAGAACAGAGCCTAACACTGTTCACAGAAAACGATGTTCAGTGGAAAACATTGTAACAACAAAAAACGATTCAATGGCAGCTGAAATGAGATCAGAGCAGTTTTTAATTTACGTGAAAATTGTGTACTTTTTCATGTCACGTGACTGCGTGTAAACAAATAACTTAAAAGAGTTGACACAGTTTATGTATTTATGTGGGTACTCATCTATGTTACATTTATTGTGAGTCTAAGAACGTTTCATTAATTGAATGTTCAAATAGGCCTATATGTAGAGGGGTGAGAGGTTAAATTATGAATCAGGAAGTGGGTTGTGTTAGCGCGGTTGTGTTGTATAAGATCCACCATGAGAAGTGTGTGTGTGTTTGTATAATGAGTGAATGTGTGAATCTCTTCTGCTGTTTGTTTACCTGTTACATTAAGTTACCAGACAGATTTCTCTCTGTTTATGATCTGCAGAAAAACATTTTCACTGCACTATTGTATATTTTGCTTCTATTTCTTCTTCAGTTGCGCCTGATAAAGTATCAGTGTCTTTGATGGAGGGAGATTCAGTCACACTACGCACTGATCTTGAAAGAAACCAACAAGAATACATTAAATGGAAGTTTTTTGACACTCGCATCGCTCAAATCGACGGAGATCTTGGTTTTATCTGTACAGATGTTCAGTGTAAAGATAGTGATGAGAGATTCAGAGACAGACTGGAGCTGGATCATCAGACTGGATCTCTGACCATCATGAACACCAGAACCACAGACTCTGGAGAATATGAATTGAAAATTTCAAGCGACGGCAGTAAAAAGATCTTCAGTGTTTCTGTCACTGGTGAGTCATTTAATGAGTGTTTATATAAAATACATGTTTAAAATACCAAATCCTCCAGCAGCTGTTGGTTTGTGTTTCAGAGGTTCCTGCTGCTGAACTATATGAAATAAAGAAGGGAGAATCTGTCACTTTACATGCTGGCCAAATAAAATACCCAAATACCACGTGGTATTTTAAGAACACACTCATCGCTGAAATCACTGGAGATCAGAGTAAGATCTGTGAAGATGTTCAGTGTAAAGAGAGATTCAGAGACAGACTGAAGCTGGATCATCAGACTGAATCTCTGATCATCACAGACACCAGAACCACAGACTCTGGAGAATATAAACTACACATCACCATCAGCGATAACAGCTTCATCATCACCAGAGTAAAGAGATTCAGTGTTTCTGTCACTGGTGAGTAAATGCACAATATCAGCTAGTTTTCCTATGAGTCTAACTACTTTTTGTTGAGCTGATTGTGTTGTTCTACAGAGTAGAAATGGAACATTATGGCCAGGTATGGTGTTCAGTACAAAAATTGTGCTTTGCATTTAACCCATCCAAGTGAACCAACACACACACACACACCATGAATAGATGGAGCGGTAAATATCAGGTGAAGGTATTGGTAAATATTAGATTTATGATTATTCACTCTCTAATAATACTGTCTTTATCTGTTCCAGATTCAGGTCTGTCTTCAGGCGCTGTCGCAGGAATAGTTGTTGTTGTTCTGCTGCTGGTAGCTGTTATAGCTGCTGGTGTGTTTTATCGTCATCGCAGGAGCCATGCAGCTGTACCACAACAATGTAAGTATCATTACCTATAGCTGATTTTATAAGACGCTGTATTACATATACTGTGCAAAAAAAAGAATATTAGTTTTATTATAATTCTAATACTTTTATTAGTATTTTCAACTGAAACAAAAACGTACACTGTAAACGGTTTAATTTTTACCAACACAGAAGCAAAAGAGCAGTGAGGCAACGTCAAAGCAATCAAAAACACAAATAACTCCTAAATAAATGGAGTAACAATTAATAAAACAGCTCAAAGTGCAACCTCTGTCACGGAGCACTGATGATTTAATCTCAGTTTCGTTTTTGATTTTGGCACCACATTCCTTTAATGTGGTGCGCTGTCACCCTTTCCACGAAACACCGAAATGAGTCCGTTCATCTAACGCGACTGATGTATAGGCAACAGTCTCTGTGGCGTTCTTGCACAATACTAAAATCAATCAATCAATCACCTTTATTTATATAGTGCTTTAAACAAAATACATTGCGCCAAAGCACTGAACAACATTCATTTGGAAAACAGTGTCTCAATAATGAAAAATGATAGTTAAAGGCAGTTCATCATTGAATTCAGTTATGTCATCTCTGTTCAGTTGAAATAGTGTCTGTTTTAATTTGCAATCAAGTCAATGATATCGCTGTAGATGAAGTGACCCCAACTAAGCAAGCCAGAGGCGACAGCGGCAAGGAACCGAAACTCCATCGGTGACAGAATGGAGAAAAAAAACCTTGGGAGAAACCAGGCTCAGTTGGGGGGCCAGTTCTCCTCTGACCAGACGAAACCAGTAGTTCAATTCCAGGCTGCAGCAAAGTCAGATTGTGCAGAAGAATCATCTGTTTCCTGTGGTCTTGTCCTGGTGCTCCTCTGAGACAAGGTCTTTACAGGGGATCTGTATCTGGGGCTCTAGTTGTCCTGGTCTCCGCTGTCTTTCAGGGCAGTAGAGGTCCTTTCTAGGTGCTGATCCACCATCTGGTCTGGATACGTACTGGATCCGGGCGACTGCAGTGACCCTCTGATCTGGACACAGACTGGATCTGGTGGCCACGGTGACCTCGGAACAAGAGAGAAACAGACAAATATTAGCGTAGATGCCATTCTTCTAATGATGTAGAAAGTACGGTGTTATGTGAAGTGTTCCGGTTCCAGTTTACCTAATTAATGCAGCCTAAAAATCCTTTAACGGATTTGGATATTAAAAGCATATTAGTATGTTATGTGTATGCCAGGTTAAAGAGATGGGTCTTTAATCTAGATTTAAACTGCAAGAGTGTGTCTGCCTCCCGAACAATGTTAGGTAGGTTATTCCAGAGTTTAGGCGCCAAATAGGAAAAGGATCTGCCGCCCGCAGTTGATTTTGATATTCTAGGTATTATCAAATTGCCTGAGTTTTGAGAACGTAGCGGACGTAGAGGAGTATAATGTAAAAGGAGCTCATTCAAATACTGAGGTGCTAAACCATTCAGGGCTTTATAAGTAATAAGCAATATTTTAAAATCTATACGATGTTTGATAGGGAGCCAGTGCAGTGTGGACAGGACCGGGCTAATATGGTCATACTTCCTGGTTCTAGTAAGAACTCTTGCTGCTGCATTTTGGACTAGCTGTAGTTTGTTTACCAAGCGTGCAGAACAACCACCCAATAAAGCATTACAATAGTCTAACCTTGAAGTCATAAATGCATGGATTAACATTTCTGCATTTGACATTGAGAGCATAGGCCGTAATTTAGATATATTTTTGAGATGGAAAAATGCAGTTTTACAAATGCTAGAAACGTGGCTTTCTAAGGAAAGATTGCGATCAAGTAGCACACCTAGGTTCCTAACTGATGACGAAGAATTGACAGAGCAACCATCAAGTCTTAGACAGTGTTCTAGGTTATTACAAGTAGAGTTTTTAGGCCCTATGATTAACACCTCTGTTTTTTCTGAATTTAGCAGTAAGAAATTACTCGTCATCCAATTTTTTATATCGACTATGCATTCCATTAGTTTTTCAAATTGGTGTGTTTCACCGGGCCGCGAAGAAATATAGAGCTGCGTATCATCAGCATAACAGTGAAAGCTAACACCATGTTTCCTGATGATATCTCCCAAGGGTAACATATAAAGCGTGAAGAGTAGCGGCCCTAGAACTGAGCCTTGAGGTACTCCATACTGCACTTGTGATCGATATGATACATCTTCATTCACTGCTACGAACTGATGGCGGTCATATAAGTACGATTTAAACCATGCTAATGCACTTCCACTGATGCCAACAAAGTGTTCAAGTCTATGCAAAAGAATGTTGTGGTCAATTGTGTCAAAAGCAGCACTAAGATCCAATAAAACTAATAGAGAGATACACCCACGATCAGATGATAAGAGCAGGTCATTTGTAACTCTAAGGAGAGCAGTTTCAGTACTATGATACGGTCTAAATCCTGACTGGAAATCCTCACATATACCATTTTTCTCTAAGAAGGAATATAATTGTGAGGATACCACCTTTTCTAGTATCTTGGACAGAAAAGGGAGATTCGAGATTGGTCTATAATTAACTAGTTCTCTGGGGTCAAGTTGTGGCTTTTTTATGAGAGGCTTAATAACAGCCAGTTTGAAGGTTTTGGGGACATATCCTAATGACAATGAGGAATTAATAATAGTCAGAAGAGGACCTATGACTTCTGGAAGCATCTCTTTTAAGAGCTTAGATGGTATAGGGTCTAACATACATGTTGTAAGTTTAGATGATTTAACAAGTTTATACAATTCTTCCTCTCCTATAGTAGAGAATGAGTGGAACTGTTCCTCAGGGGGTCTATAGTGCACTGTCTGATGCGAAACTGTAGCTGACGGCTGAATGGTTGCAATTTTATCTCTAATAGTATCGATTTTAGAAGTAAAGTAGTTCATAAAGTCATTACTGCTGTGGTGTTGGGAAATGTCAACACTTGTTGAGGCTTTATTTTTCGTTAATTTAGCCACTGTATTGAATAAATACCTGGGGTTATGTTTGTTTTCTTCTAAAAGAGAAGAAAAGTAATCAGATCTAGCAGTTTTTAATGCTTTTCTGTAGGATATGCTACTTTCCCGCCAAGCAATACGAAATACCTCTAGTTTTGTTTTCCTCCAGCTGCGCTCCATTTTTCGGGCTGCTCTCTTTAGGGTGCGAGTATGCTCATTATACCATGGTGTCAAACTGTTTTCCTTAACCTTTCTTAAGCGTAAAGGAGCAACTGTATTTAAAGTGCTAGAAAAGAGAGAGTCCATAGTTTCTGTTACATAATCAAGTTGTTCTGAGGTTTTGGATATGCTAAGGAATTCGGATACATCAGGAAGATAACTTAAAAAGCAGTCTTTTGTGGTAGAAGTGATGGTTCTTCGATACTTGTAACAAGAAGTAGAATTTACAATTTTGGCTATATGAAGTTTACACAGAACTAAATAATGATCTGAGATATCATCACTTGGCTGAATAATTTCAACACTATCAACATCAATTCCATGTGACAGTATTAAATCTAGAGTATGATTTCGACAATGAGTAGGTCCTGAAACGTGTTGTCTAACACCAATAGAGTTCAGAATGTCTATAAATGCTGATCCCAATACATCTTTTTCATTATCGACATGGATATTAAAATCACCAACTATTAAGACTTTATCTGCAGCCAGAACTAACTCGGATGTAAAATCACCAAACTCTTTAATAAAGTCTGTATGGTGCCCTGGTGGCCTGTATACAGTAGCCAGTACAAACATAACAGGGGATTTATCATTAACATTGGTTTCTCTGGATAATGTTATATGAAGCACCATTACTTCAAACGAGTTATACTTGAAGCCTGCCCTCTGAGAAATCCTGAAAACGTTATTATAAATTGAAGCAACTCCTCCCCCTTTGCCTTTTAGACGCGGCTCGTGTTTATAACAATAATCTTGGGGGGTGGACTCATTTAAAATAATGTAATCATCAGGTTTTAGCCAGGTTTCTGTCAAGCAGAGCACATCTATATTATGATCAGTTATCATATTATTTACAAAAAGTGTTTTCGTAGAAATGGATCTGATATTCAATAAGCCAATCTTTATCATTTGTTTATCCATATTGCATTTGTTTTTTATTTGTTGAACCTCAATTAAATTGTTAACCTTAACTTGGTTTGGACGTTTTTTGTATTTTCTAGTTCGTGGAACAGACACAGTCTCTATAGTGTGATATCTAGGTGAAAGAGTCTCTATGTGCTGAGAATTAACTGACCTCTGTGACGGGAGGCAGCTAGCAGACGGTCGGTTTAGCCAGTCTGTCTGCTTCCTGACCTGGGCCCCAGTTAGTCAAGTATAAACACTAAGACTATTTGCCATATTTCTAGACAGAAGAGTGGCGCCACCCCAGGAGGGATGAAGACCATCTCTTTTAAACAGGTCAGGTCTGCCCCAAAAGCTCGTCCAATTGTCTATATAACCTATGTTATTCTGTGGGCACCACTTAGACATCCAACCATTGAGTGATGACAATCTGCTATGCATCTCGTCACCACGGTAAGCAGGGAGAGGACCAGAGCATATTACAGTGTCTGACATCGTGCTTGCAAGTTCACACACCTCTTTAAAGTTATTTTTAGTGATCTCCGACTGGCGAAGTCGAACATCATTAGCGCCGGCATGAATAACAATCTTACTGTATTTACGTTTAGCATTAGCCAGCACTTTTAAATTTGCCAAGATGTCAGGCGCTCTGGCTCCCGGTAAACATTTGACTATGGTGGCTGGTGTCTCTATATTCACGTTCCGTACAATAGAATCACCAATAACTAGAGCACTTTCATCAGGTTTCTCAGTGGGTGCATCACTGAGTGGGGAGAACCTGTTTAATGTTTTGATCGGAACAGAAGAGCGGTGTTTTGACCCACGACTACGCTGCCTCACCGTCACCCAGTTGCCCTGCTGCAGGGGCTCTGCTGGAACCGGACAATGTACAGGAGTCCCTGAGCTAGACGCATCCAAAGCCATATCTAGAGCCCTAACATTCTTACTGTCCTCAATTAAAGTTTGGATGCGTGTCTCTAATTCTGAAATCTTCTCTGTCAGCCTAACTGTTTCCCTGCATTTATCACATGTGAATCCCTCATCAGCGACAGAGATAGATAAACTGTACATGTGGCAAGAGGTGCAAATAACAATTGTAGGAGAAGCCATTACTCACCGTGCTTGATGAAATATTCTTACTGCGGTTGTTTGATGAACTTGTGGAAAACTGCAGCGTGAGAAAACTCTATTTGCCTATTATAGATTTTTTTACACTCACTGTTGTTTGTTGACAGTGAAGCTGCTCTGAAATTATATGTTAAGTGTTTGGGGAGCATTTTGGTGCTACAGTGCATTCTTCATTTGCAAATTTTTGCTATGAGGTGTTACTCCACTCTTCCTCCAAAACAATTTCTCAAACCCATCTGGGTTTTCATTTGGTCACATGTGGTTTGGCACTGCAAGGGTTATCAGCTATAGCTCTGTCTTAGGTGTCTTGTATAACAGATAGTGCTGTTTTTTGCTTTGGCCACATCTGCTCCTTGTTCATTGGACCTTTTGTGAATGTGCTTTCTTACAGGAGGATGATGATGATGATGATGATGGTAACTCACTGCCTGAGCCTTAACATTTGTTTGCGGTACACAGCAAAATCCCCAGTGTTAATTTAACACTCTTGAGTGTGGACTCATATAAACACTAAAGCAGTGTTAAAAGTTACACTGAAGCAGAGTTGAAGTTAATGAGATAATTAAGAAGTTAATTGAGTTATGATTGAGCATTACTGAAGACACCTGATGTTAACAAGCAGAATCACCAAACGAGAAAATCACAATTTGTGTGTCACCATTATAGTGGTCAATGTTTGCTTTAGTTGGGATCTTGACCCTTCAGTTATTAACTTTAGACTTTATGTGGCTGTGGTTACTGAATTATATCATACAGACAGACCACAGCAAAGGCAATCATGTGTGCTATTGATTGTGGTTTGAGCTATTTGTTATAGAATGACCTGAATGCCTGAGTTTAGGTTTCTTTACTGCATACATAAATTAAGTGAAAAAGAAAAGCAAGCAACCCAGCATTTCTGACATAGTATGACGTTTTTAATAGTTAGTTCTACGTAAAAAAGAATTCTTTAGTTTAGACACACAGACATCAGGAATCAGCGTGAGCATCACAACAACGGTGACCATCAAAAAAGCATGTTGTAGCCAATAAAAACTCATCCATGGCTCCCATCATGCATTGCGGCAAGAATAAATTATGAGCTGAACTGTCTTTTTAACTTTTTATTCTAACTATATTTTATTTTTGCTGTTTTTATGTTCATTTTTTGCATCTAGTTTTGTGATGTTCAGAGTTGGTCTGTTTATCTGAATATGTTTTTTGTCACCGTTGTTGAGATTCATACGTTGATTATTGTTATCTGTTTGTGCCTAAAATTAGAATTCTTTAATAAAAAAAAAAAAATCTGAATCACTTGTGAGAGATAACTACAAAATGTATAGAAAATACAGATTTTTTCATTGTGGAATCAAAGCTGTGACAATCAATAATGGAAGTTTTAGAGAAAAGACTGTAAATGAGTTCAGTGATTCATGTCAAACAACGATTACATTAAAACATAATCATCAACATGCGATGATTTTTGCTCTTGGTTTGACAAACAAACTTTAAAAGTAAAAAGTTACAAGCCAAGAGCCCAACTAAAGCAAACACTGAACACTATAATGGTGACACACAAATTGTGATTTTCTCGTTTGTGATTCTGCTTGTTAACATCAGGTGTCTTCAGTAATGCTCAATCATAACTCCATTAACTTCTTAATTATCTCATTAACTTCAACTCTGCTTCAGTGTTACTTTTAACACTGCTTAAGTGTTTATATGAGTCCACACTCAGAGTGTTAAATTAACACTGGGGAGTGTTAAATTAACACTGGGGATTTTGCTGTGTAGATCATGAGATGTCCTTAAACTGTTTACTCACAAAGTGATCTGAAAATTTCACTAATAAGTACCAATATTTGTACAGTTGTCACACCTATTACATGGCACACCAGTTTAAGTCACATACTTTTTTTTTCCTAAACAGATTAAATGGTAACACGTAGCATTAAACAATATATGATAAATAATGTAAGCAACACGATAAGAGCATTAGATCAGATCAAATCTGCTAAAGTGATTGAGATGGAAACAGAGAGTGGGACATCTGTTTCATGTCTTTTGCACTACAGGAAGTATTATTGCACTGATCTGGTTTGACAGACCAGATCAGACCATTGATAGTGCAGTCCTGGTAATCCTGGTAATAACCACATTGATAGAACTGACTGTGTTTCCACAAATACTGCACTAAGTTGGTCGTTACACTGAGAAAAGAAAAAAAAATCTATATTTTTGTTTTGCTTCCCATTACATCAATATGCATTAATGTCAGATGAAAAAGATACGATATAATGTATTGTTTTTAATTAATTTGTGCTTAATTTAAATAATAATAATACTAATAATAATAATCTAACATTGGCATAAGAAAAGCTCAAGAAAGCAACTTTATCAGCTGAGAGTTAGATAATGCAAGCTTCACTAATGTGACTGGACAGAGCTAACACTGTTCTTGATTCTGCAGCTTTTGTTAATATTTTATGACTAACATTAACCCTTAGTCATCCACCTTCAACAGAAAACACTGGTTGACCAGCTTTGAATAGCATATCTTTTTATATGTACACTAGCCTATACCAGACCTAAAACAAGGATGAAGAGGTTTGCCATGTGGTTGAAAGCCATAGGTGTGTGTGGAAAAACCGGCTAAGGTTTTTAAGATACAGTAAAGTCCTCAAAGGCAATCTTGGTACCTTGGACAAAGACACTGCATGCCAGTTTTCAAGTCAGTCAAACTAAGGGTTGTAGTTATATCTAAACTTATTCATGTTAAAGCACCACCAAGCGGCACTCTTGAATATCTGTGCAGAGTTTGGTGAAAATATCCCATCAGTCAAGACTTATAGCCATTTTAGTAAAAGTGGCTTCACCCACTTTGAACATTTTGGTGGCTCTTATTGACCATGAATACAAATGTAAAAACAGGGTCCCGTTCTTCGTACGTCACTAACTCAGGTAGCTGGATTTATATGGCATTATCTTGGATTGGTTAGTTTCTTCGAAGCTCATCCTGGAGTTGCTGTCATATCAACGGGTCCGTAAACTTAAACCGGACCCACTTTATATTAAGTGGCCCTAACTACTATGTACTTACATTTTGATTAATAATTTTGTACAATGTACTTATTGTGTACATACATGTTTTTACATTGTACTTATATTTTAAAAAAAACGACATGCAATTACAACTGTATTTAATTTCTGTAATTACATTTATAATTACACTGTTGACCCATACTTCACACCTTAACCCACCCTTAAACTTACCCATACCTCCAACCCTCTCCCTAACCTTACCCCTATCCAACCTCAATAGCAGCAAAAGTGTTTTACAATACAATGTGAACACAGTAAGTACATTGTACTTATTTTTTTATGTAAGTACATAGTAGTTAAGGCCACCTAATATAAAGTGGGACCCTTAAACCTGCTCAGGAGCAGCTTTTTTCATGTAAACAGGATTAGATTTCATTTTTTTTAAGCAGAACTGATATTTTAAATCTGTCCACTATGATCGCTACCTTATTAGTAGAATTTCCTACTGATATAGGGACAATAATTTAAAACGATAATCATTTATAAATTAATTTAAAGATAATGTTGTGTAGTCTTTAATACTATAGACAGCTAGTTCATTGTAATTGTATTAATTAGTCTTACACACAGATAATGTAGATTCGTGCAGGTAACATGATCTTGACCCTTAGAAACTGTAATTAATGCTGTCATGTAACAAATCTGTTCAAAATTAATTTGAAATATGAATTGTTAATTACTACATTGAAATAAAAATGTAAAGCCTGTACAAATATTAGAAGTTGTGAATATAAATAATCATGTACATTTTTTTTACAAATAAATTAAAAACAGTTCACATTTTCATTAATCTGTTATAACATTTATTTAGATTTGTTCTCTTGGTTGTTTCCTTATAAAAAGTCCAGAAGTTTGTCAAGTTTTTCGTCAGGTGTCTTTTTTAATTATATGATGTCATTACGTTGCTGTCTTGCTGCCAGCCAATCGCTGCAGTGCTGATCGTGGTGTCGAGTATCAATACATAGCCCCTTTCAAACCAAACCAACAACAGATGCATTAGAAGAACTGAATTAGCCAGATCCTGATTAGCGCATCAGTATCGTTTAGGATGTGACATTTCATCTGGGATATATTAAGAAACGTACGAAGAACGGACCCCAGGTCTTCATCTCATGTCTTTTTCAATTCTGCTGTCTTCAGCTGTGATTGTCTAGTTTGTTGTTCATTTGGTGCTCATTTTCTTTTAACTTCTGCTAATTTTACATCAGGGACAAAGTGCCTTGAAGTAAAACCCACTACACAATCTTCTCTCAAACACAAAACATCACAGAGCTTTGCATGTTGATGTGTTATGTGATGAGCATTATTCAAAACAAGGTCAACTCTGTGGAAGATTTATGTATATATATTATAAATAACATTTCCTTTCATTACATGATTATTTATATGCTTTTAAATACTATATTGTATACTGTATTGAATAAGAGGAAACAAAATAAGACAGCTGTCTGACAGCTGCACCTGTATATAATAGATCATGTCAACTTTGTGACCCACTTACTAAACTGTTGTACTCTTTTTGTTGTGTGTGTGTGGGGGGGGGGGATTCTCTCTGAAACTAGTCTGAAATCCTGATTAAATCATTCCAAAGGTATTGTCTGGAGTCTGTCTGGTTATTTGTTACATCTACCCTAGCCATGTCTTGCAATGAGAAGTGTTTTTAAACCTGTTGTCCAACAAAAGAGAACATTTATAGCATGTTTTTCCGTAACAGAAGTTGAATGTTAGAAACATTTTTCCTTCTGTAATCTGATGTGGCTTTTCATCATAAAATGATGCAGAAATATATATTCTACACTGCAAAAAGTGCAATGGATTTTAATAATAATAATATTGAAAGGACAAACTATGTTTGATCTCAATACTGACATTCATGTTCTGAGTCATCTTTCTTTAGAGATGTTGTTTGATTTGTTGGGTGGACAAACACCTTGTTAGGCAGTTATTCAGAGCACAATGTGTAGTGAGTAGATGTCACTGTTCCTGTGTGTGTGTGTGTATACATCCCTATATTCTTTTGTCAGACTAGCACACTTGGGAGTTAAATGAATTAATACACTGCTTCTTCCAAGCTTTATAATTCTTTTTTTTATGTTTCAGTTGTGTTTGATTGCTTTTAAGGCTTTTTATCTTGTTGCTTTTTTATTTTTTGGCAACAGTAACTAACCAATAACAACCTGTGATTTATTGGGTAATGCAACGTTTTTGTATACATTTTTTTCCGCTCATGATTTTTCATCTGCACACTAGCTCTCCCTTTCTGAACAAATGTGTTAAAAGTAATTTGGCCAGAGTCGATTTAATTTAATGCATTTTATTTCCACAAGTCTACTCTCACATTACTCATGTTATGTTATATGTAGCCTAAAAAGAAACATATTTTATGTTTACCCTGTGTTATTGCTATATTTGTTTTATTTACTAGATCCAGGCTCGTTAAATTGATTAAATCCAGACTGAGGGTTATATGCAATGCTATATACTAAAGCGATAAAATCACAAATACATTAAAACGTTAGTCAAAACAAACTTTAGTTTTGCTTGAGAAAGCCTGAAAGTTTAAAGCAGTTGTAAAAGCCTGGGCCCTTATTCATAAAGATTCTAAGAATCCTCTCAGAAACTCTTAATTTAGCTTAAAAACTTTTACGTAGGAGTCTTAGCTTAAAGGTCCCATTTTACGCGCTTTTTTGAAGCTTTGATTGTGTTTACAATGTGTAATATAACATGTGTTTATGTTTCGCGTGTAAAAAACAGTATTTTTCACACAGTTCACCTATCTGTATACCGCTGTTTTCACTGTCACAAAAACGGGCTGATGACTTCCTTGTTCTATGAAGCCTCTCCTTCAGTAATACGTAATGGGTTCTGATTGGGCCAGTGGTTCCTGTGTTGTGATTCGACAGCAGCTGAGAGCAGGCTGCCCTCCTGGTAACGTGATTGGGCTAGAACGCACGTGCTGGAGATGTATTTATAGTCACAGGAGCGTTTTTACTGACGAGATGCGCATGAACATCGCATGAGTTTTTTTGCACAGCCCTAACATCTAGTTAACAAAGCTAAACGGCGTTGCCCTTTGTGTAATAAGTTACAGAAACTGTTAAATGCACCAACTTTAATAATAATGTGGTCCATAAACAACGCCTTCTCCAGACAAAGAGGGAACTGCTCCATCTTTCAAGAATAATCTTTGTGCGAATCCGGCATTAAACTGATTGAGATTGAGAAAGTTGTCCTCAGCAAAATGAGCTACACATAGTTTGACGTGGATTATAATTTTCGGGAACCGAGTTAAACATAAATTGTAACCATTAATCTCCAAATACAGCATCCCTGGGAAGCCCAAACAAAGATGATTGGACTCCAAGATAAAAAAACAGCGTTTCAACGACATGGCGACAAAAGCAAACAGCTCTTCCTTCTTCTCTGTCGGAGCACAACAAGGCCACGCCCCCCTGTTTGTGAATTGATGTGGGTGGTGGTTAGTAAAAAAAAACTGTTTTAGTGACGTCATTACTACAGGAACTAGAGGGCTGTAGTCCAAACGGGTCGTTTTTTTGTAGGCGAATTCTGTTAAATCAAATATCTCGCTTGGCATTGAACTTTGAGCTTTAGAATTTGACAGATTATTTATACTCTAACAACAACATTACACACTAACTGAAGTTTTAAACATGGGATCACGAAGAAGGGGACCTTTAAAAGCGATTCGGGACCGATCTGAGAGCAACTCTGAGTAAGGAAAAGACAAAAACTTTAATCTTAGTGAGGAGGCGGGGTTGACCCTGTTGCTATGAATGACAGTCTTCTTTTGAAGACTGTAATTGGTCGGTTGTCCAAGAAGGAAAAAAAAAGTGATTTTAAGTATAGGCTCTATTCTAATTCTCACTTTGAATTTACATGCGTAATTTATCCTGTTTGACCGTTCTCTCTCTGTCTCTCTCTCACACACACACGCACACACACACACACATTATATGTGTGTATATAAATCATTTTCTTATTTACCATGCTTGTATTTTCCTATAAGGTATTTGATTGGCTTAGAATGATAAAAATTGTTCCACTCTTTCTAATTACAGTAATTGCTGTCCTATTTAAGTGTTTTTTTGAATGTTGGTTTTAATTTATCAAACATGGAATCAAAACCAAGAAGGGTGAAAAAGCCAAACTGGACAGAGGAACAGTTTACTGTTTACTGTTAGCCCAGTTAGTGGATGGACACAAGACCATTCTTAAAGGAAAATGTGGGCCGGGTGTCACAGCAAGGGACAAGAAGCACACATGGGAGCGAATAGCACAAACTAGGTGCTTATGCGCACCTATAAGCCTGCTATATTCATAAATTCAGTTTTTTGAGCCTGCAAGGTGGGAATGTCTAGTGGAAACGAAATGAACTGCGACACAATAAGATGTTCCGAAAGTGCTTTAATTGTTTGTGTGATCACTCTGCTTACAGAAGGTTGTGACAGACCCAACTCATCACTATTGCATTGTTGCATTTTCCCAGTTGCCAAATATCGTAATGTAGTGATTAATTTATATATTAAATTATAAATTATTATATAATCTATACCGTCTTTTTAACTCACTGTCATCCATTGTCTGCAACACATTTCTTCTGCCTCTTCGTCTCTCTGCCATTATCTCCTCTGCTAAAGAAACTCTTAAGCCTCTTAAAAGTCCTCGTCCGTGCTCCTAACACTTTTGACCTTAAAAACCTCTTTTAAGGGTTAAGATGCTTTCTGAATTACTTTTTTCTTTACTAGGATTTTTTTCTTTAATTTTAAGAGTAAATGCCCACATTTCTAAGAATTTTCTTAGAATTTTGGCACTAGGAGCTACTTTTTGCATTAAGATTCTTTATGAATACGGGCCCTGAAGTTTGAACATTTAGACAGATTAGATAGATGCTGGTAACATGTTTCTAGCATGATTAGCATGTTTTTACCATGATTGGCCCTAGCATATTGCTGGCAAGATTAGCATGTTGCTAGCAAGATTAGCATACTACTACCATGTTGCCAGCATGATTAACAAGTAACTTGCACTGAGAAGCTAGCTGTTACAGAAGCATATGGACAACCAGGTAAGTAATGATGAAGGTGTTTATTTTAACAGCTGAGTATCAGGATGAATCAACGTCCAGGAATGGGTGAGTATCAGAGTTCAGATATGGAGAATTCTTGAGTGCAATCATTGAGTGAATAACAGTACTTTCCTTTGCAGGAACAATGGAAGGAGTTTTCCAGAATAGATATAAACTTTGTTTGAAGTGGATGACAGGGTGATTGTGGTGGAGGAACCTGGCCAATCCGTGACATTACCCCCCTCCCCAGGGCCCGCTCCTGAGGGCCGAGATCTATGAGGTGCAGGGTACTGAGGATGGCTGGAATGGAACTCTTCCATGAGCGTGGGATCTAGGATGTCGACTCTTGGGATCCATGATCTTTCCTCTGGTCCGTATCCTTCCCAATCGACAAGATATTCCAATTGACCACCACGATGTCAGGACTGCAGGATTCCTCGAACAAAATAGATGGACCCTTCCTCCAGCATCAAGGGGGGAGGGGGTTCCTCTTTGTGGCCAGGTTCTGTGATGGGAATAAGAGGTTCGTGAAAGGGTTTGAGCAAGGAAACGTGAAATGTGGGGTGAATTTTGTATTGTGGTGGTAGTTGGAGATTGAAGGTGACTGGGTTGACCTGTTCCAGGATGGTAAAGGGGCCAACAGACCTGGGACTAAGTTTTTTGGAGGGTAGTCGCAGAGAGCCAAACTTTATCTCCCGGAACATAGACTGGGCCTGAAGTCCTCCTCCGGTCAGCGACTGTCTTGGAACTGTGAATTGCCCTTTGCAGATTGTGGTGAGCTTCGTCCCAGACTCTCTCACTCTCCCGAAACCAGTAATCCACTGCGCAGACCTCAGATGGTTCACCATCCCAGGGAAATAGAGGGGGTTGGAATCCAAGAATACACTGGAATGGTGTGAGGCCGGTCGTGGGTTGCCGCAGTGAATTTTGGGCATACTCCGCCCAGCCCAGAAACTGGTTCCAGGAGTTCTGGTGGCCATTACAGAAGGTCCTGAGGAATCGCCCCACTTCCTGGATCTTCCTCTCCGTCTGGCCGTTGGTCTGAGGGTGGTAGCCAGAGGAGAGGCTGACTGTCACACCTAGGAGTTTGAAAAACAACTTCCATACCCGGGATATGAATTGGGGTCCCCTGTCCGATACAATATCCTCTGTGAACCCATAATAGCGAAAGACGTGATTGAAGAGAAGTTTGCTGGTCTCCAGGGTAGTGGGAAGACCTTTTAGTGGTAATAGCCTGCAGAACTTAGAGAATTGATCTACTATGACGAAGATGCAGGTGTTTCCATCTGATGAAGGTAAATCAGTCATTAAGTCAACTCCTAGGTGTGACCAGGGGCGGTTAGGAATTAGCAAGGGATGGAGCTTTCCTGCAGGTAGATGTCTGGGACTTTTGGACATTGCACACTCCTTACAACCTTGTACATACCTCCTCACATCCCTTGCCATGTCCGGCCACCAGAAGCGCTCAGATATCAGCGAGAGAGTGTTGTTGACCCCGGGATGCCCAGTGCCCAGAGAGGTGTGAATGGTGTGAATGAGATCTACCCATTGTGTCCTAGGAATGAACTGATGGTTAGGTGGGCAACCCGGCAGAGGTCGGGGATCAGGAGTGACGACGGCTGGAGGAGCAGCCCACTCGATGTCCACCTCCACGACGAAAGGGAGTTCTGGATCTGGATGCATCAGGAGTGGAGCTTGTGTGAAGGCGGATTTGAGGGAATGGAAGGCTGCTGCAGCTTCAGGAGTCCAGAGAAGATTTTTTGGTTTACCTTTGAGGAAGTTGGAGAGTGGAGTGGTGATGATGCTGTAACCTCATATGAAACATCTGTAAAAGTTGGCGAATCCAAGAAATCTCTGAAGTTCTTTGATCGTGGTTGGTTCTGGCCAGGTAGTTACTGCAGCAACCTTCCTCTCATCCATGCGGACCCCCTGTCGGTCAATGAGGTAACCCAAGAACTGAACTGGTGGGAGATGAAATTAATACTTCTCTGCCTTCAGGAAGAGGTGATGTGCTCTGAGTGTGTGGAGGACCTCCGTTACGTGGTGACGATGTTCGACCTCATTCCACGAGTAGATGAGGATGTCATCTATATAAACGACCATGAAGTGATGCAGAAACTTCCGGAGGACTTCATGTATGAAGTTTTGAAAATCAGAAGGGGCGTTGACCAAACCCTAGGGCATAACAAGATATTCATAGTGACCAGTAGGGGTCACAAAAGTGGTCTTCCATTCATCCCCCTCATGTATTCTCACCAGGTTGTAAGCGCTGCGGAGGTCCAACTTTGTGAAGATGGTAGCAGACCTAAGTTGTTAGAGGGCCGCAGGGACGAGAGGAAGGGGGTATTTGAATTTTATGGTGCCTTGGTTTAGGGTCCGATCAATGCATGGTCATAGCCCTCCATCCTTTTTGGCAACAAAAAAGAAACTGGATGCTGCGGGAGATGTAGAATGCTGAATATACCCTTGATTGAGAGCTTCCTGGATATACTCCTCCATGGCCTTGGTCTCTGGAAGTGATAATGGGTAGATCTTTCCTCTGGGCAAAGGGGCATTAGGAATCAGGTCAATGGTGCGGACCCATGGCCAATGAGGTGGTAGCTGGGAAGCTCTCTTGGGGCAGAAGATGTCTTTGAAAGACGAGTAGATGTCAGGAATCTTCGTGGACTGTTTCTCGAGTGGACTTTCAACTGATGTGACATAGACTGGAACAGGTTTCGGAATAGGATGTGGAAGAACCGGAAAACATTTTGGTAAACATTCTTTGCCCCACTTTATTACTTCCCCGGAGCCCCAAGAGATGATGGGATCGTGCTTTACCAGCCACAGACGCCCAAGTATGATATCCACATTGGCTCCCTCCAGAACCAGCAGCTGAATATCTTCCTTCTGTAGGGCTCCGATTTGAAGTGAAATGGTTTCACATTTCCGGTGAATAGGTGGACGTGCAGTGATGAATTTGGTTATGGGTTGGATCTGGTAAACATTTGACAAGGCTCCGGTATGGAGCTGGAGCTGGCGACAGAGGTTCCCTGAGATGAAATTCCTGCTGGCCCGGAGTCGATGAGAGCGTGAGCTGAAACAGAGGATGTATGGGTGGTTAACTGGACACAAGTAGTGAGAGGATGCATCTTCTCATCATCAGTACAGAAAACACTCACCGATGTTCGTATGGGACGAAGTGGACAGTTAAAATTGAAAATGCCAACTGGCTCCACAATACATGCATAGTCCCCGGGTCAGCCTCCTCTGTCGCTCAGCGGCGGTAAGTTTGCCATATTCGATGATCATAGGTTCTGGTTCTGGAGGGCTCGCAGCTTGAGATGGGTGGAGGAGTCCAGTAGCGTTAGAATGGGACTGATAAGATTGTATACGGTCTGAACATCTGATAGATTTTTGTATGAATTTTTCAAGCCCCATATTGTCATCCAATGCAGCCAGCTGCAGATGGAGTTGGGGTGTAAGACCAAGCCGGTAGGTGGTTAGTAAGGACCGCTCGTTCCATCCGCTAACTGCAGCTAGAGTGCGAAAGGGAAGGGCATATTCATAAGTAGACATCATTCCTTGAGATAAATGATAGAGTTGCTCACCGGCTGATACCTGGCCGAATACTTCCTTGAAGAGGGAAACGAATGCTTGTATAGAACTAAGGGCTGGGCCGGCTTGCTTCCAGAACTTTTCGGCCCATTGGAGAGTTGGACCAGTGAGGAGAGATGTGATGAATGCTATTTTAGACTGGTCGGTAGGATATAGAGTAGGTTGCATGGTGAATATTAAAGAGCATTGAAGCAAAAATCCGTTGCACTCATCCACCCTGCCAGAGTAGGGCACCGGTCGGGCCATGGGACTGAAAGATGCGGTGGTCGAAGAAGTGCTCGGTGGTGCAGGAGGCGTGATGGTAGGGGAGGACGATAATACCCTCTTCAGTGAATCCACCAGCTCTTGAAAGGGATCTGGAACACTCATGCTGTTTACTGTCTTTAGGTCCGGGCTTACTGTTACAGAAGCAGACGGACAACCAGGTAATTAATGATGAAGGTGTTTATTTTAACAGCTGAGCATCAGGATGAATCAACGAGTCCATCACTCATGTTGTGTTTCCTGATCCTCAGATGGCCTTACACAGCTTGAACTGGAGCAGATATCTTGAGCTTTCAACATTTGTCTGATCTTTAAAATGATCACTGGAAACTTAAGGAGAGATCTGGTTATTAGCTTAATCTGACACTTTTAAATTTTAACCATTGTTTTACCTATGGACAGAAGTCTAAGTCCTGTTATGCTATTGAAAAATAATAATTATTAATAATAATAATAATAATAATAATAATAATAAATATAGCTGCAAGCAGCGATACCTGGGCCAAGCCCTGAAGGGCTGTAGCCAGAGCAATGAGCGGGATGATGCAAAATGGCCCAAACGGAACTTACATCAGGACAGAATGAACAGAATGGTTCAGAAGTAGAGAAGTTTGATATCGAACAGAACTTCAAATGAGAAAGACCAAAAACATTTTTGATTCAATGCGAACACATGCAGAAAATTCAACGGCTCAAACGGAAGCAACACTAACTGCCCTTGATTCGAATCCATGAAATCAGAAACTTTATCTCCCCCGGATTCGGACCCATGACCTCAGTAGCTCAGAACAATGGGCTTAACAGGCTGCACCACTGAGCTGCTACACATCCGACATGATGCACAAGAAAGGTTAAGGTGTGAGAATGATGTCACTAAAGAAAGCAGCCTAGCATTTTAAGCAGCGTAATATGGAAAGTTAAGTAAATTGCAGTTCAGTCTTCTGAGGTACATCCGGGACATGGTGTTAATTATACCTACCGATTATTGTAAAAATCTTTCCATGTGTTGAAAAGATATAGCTTAAAGCTGATAGCTTAAAGGTCCTATGACATGAAAATTTCACTTTCTGAGGTTTTTTAACATTAATATGAGTTCCCCTAGCCTGTATATGGTCCCCAAGTTTCTAGAAATTTGAATCGGTGTAAATTGAGATTTTTCTATCTTTCTCTGCCTTTGAGAAAATGGAAGCTCAATCAGGCTGATCTTGAAACTCCTCGTTGTGACGTTGTAACGATAATTGTTACCTCCCCTTTCTCTGCTTTGCCGCCCAAATATTTACATATAATTCAGTCGCAATGTCAGCACAGGCGTTTCAAACAGACTTTTATGATATGGATTCGACAGCACCGGCACAAACAGTGAGTAACAGTGTTCATTAATGCCTGATCTGCGATCAGTGATTTCTGATGTGTAGCTAATCATTCAAGTTCACACAGACTTTCTTTCTAAATCGTTTAATACTGTTTATGCATCAGTGAATCAAGCCAGTGACTAAGCTGTTAGCTGTGGAGAAAGCATTTTGTGAGAGAAAACGTGTTGCAATAATGACGAGATCACTGCATTCACGTGATAAACAGACTCTGTCTATTCAATGCTCATCACTGCAGCCTTTCATGTGATGGGAAAAGATCGAAAAAAAAGTAATTATATAATCAACACTTCCACGGTCCGTTAATCTCGACAGCTGTAATAGTAATTTATATATATATATATATATATATATATATATATATATATATATATATATATATATATATATGCATTAGAATGCAAAGATGTCAGCCAATCACAACAGTTGTGGTTTACTCGGAGTCTCACATCAGACACGCCCCTTCAAACAGAGCATTCAAGCCAGAGGGCTAATGTCAGGATATAAAAATGCTTTTTATTTCTAAATTTTAAATGTCCATCCATCCATCCATCATCTTCCGCTTATCCGGGCCCGGGTCGCGGGGGCAACAGTCTAAGCAGAGACGCCCAGACTTCCCTCTCCCTAGCCACTTCTTCCAGCTCTTCCGGGGGGACCCCGAGGCGTTCCCAGGCCAGCCGGGAGACATAGTCCTCCCGGTGAGACGTGCCTGGAACACCTCCCTGGGAAGGCGTCCAGGAGGCATCCGAAATAGATGCCCGAGCCACCTCAGCTGGCTCCTCTCGATGTGGAGGAGCAACGGCTCTACTCTGAGCTCCTCCCGAGTGACCGAGCTTCTCACCCTATCTCTAAGGGAGCGCCCAGCCACCCGACGGAGAAAGCTCATTTCGGCCGCCTGTATCCGGGATCTTGTCCTTTCGGTCATGACCCACAGCTCATGACCATAGGTGAGAGTAGGAACGTAGATTGACCGGTAAATCGAGAGCTTTGCCTTACAGCTCAGCTCCTTCTTCACCACGACAGACCGGTACAGCGACCGCATTACTGCAGAAGCTGCACCGATCCGTCTGTCAATCTCACGTTCCATCCTTCCCTCACTCGTGAACAAGACTCCAAGATACCTGAACTCCTCCACTTGAGGCAGGAACTCTCCACCAACCTGAAGTGGGCAATCCACCCTTTTCCGACTGAGAACCATGGCCTCGGACTTGGAGGTGCTGATTCTCATCCCAGCCGATTCACACTCGGCTGCAAACCGTCCCAATGCACACTGAAGGTCCTGGTCTGAGGATGCCAACACGACAACATCATCCGCAAAAAGCAGCGACGAAATCGTATGGTCCCCAAACCGGACACTCTCCGGCCCTTGGCTGCGCCTAGAAATTCTGTCCATAAAAATTATGAACAGAACCAGTGACAAAGGGCAGCCCTGCCGGAGTCCAACATGCACCGGGAACAGGTCTGACTTACTGCCGGCAATGCGAACCAAGCTCTTGCTCCGGTCGTACAGGGACCGAACAGCCCTAAGTAGGGAGCCGCCGACCCCATACTCCCGGAGCACCCTCCACAGGATGTCGCGAGGAACACGGTCGAATGCCTTCTCCAAGTCCACAAAACACATGTGGACTGGTTGGGCAAACTCCCATGAACCCTCCAGCACCCTGGATAGGGTAAAGAGCTGGTCCAGTGTTCCACGACCGGGACGAAAACCACACTGTTCCTCCTGGATCCGAGGTTCCACTGCATGTTAGCTAATTTTAAATGTAAAAATCAAAAATTAAAAGGAAATAATCCATGTCATGGGACCTTTAACAAAATTCTTAATGTCAGACAGTTAATTCAGTCAATCCTGACACAATTTGCATCCACGGATTCGGCATGACCCGGGGAATATAAAAGACACCATGATTTTGATCATGAAGATCATAATTTTCCAACTAATTGTTCAAAAGCTATAAGCAGAAATGACAGGTGTAACTGTTCACAATTTTGGCATATTTTCTCAGCTCATAGTGTTAATGAAGTGTACCGTGAACATAGGTTTTGTGACAATCAATCGAAGAATGTTAGAGATACAGCCTGTCAAACAATTTCCATTCAACTCTGTTAACTTCACAGCATCATACCTTTATTTTGTGACAGTCAATCGAAGTATGGCAGAGATACAGCCTGTCAAACAATTTCCATTCAACTCTGTTAACTTCACAGCATCATACCTTTATTTTGTGACAGTCAGTCGAAGTATGGCAGAGATACACCCTGTCAAACAATTTCCATTCAACTCTGTTAACTTCACAGCATCATACCTTTATTTTGTGACAGTCAGTCGAAGTATGGCAGAGATACACCCTGTCAAACAATTTCCATTCGAACCCGGTGCCTCATGGGTTCAGAAGCAGTGCCTTTACAGAGTGAGCCACTTTAGTTGACACACATTTGACAAGTCACAGAAGTGACGTTAAGTTGTGAGAATGAACATAAAGCCTGAATTAGCATTTTAGCCAGATTAGCATGCTAAGCTAAAAAAATGCTAACATATCTTAAAGTTAATCAGATAGCTCAAGAGACCCATTTGAAGGAATAGAAACGTTGTGCATGTTAGCTAATTAGCATGCTAAGCTAAGCACACATCTAGCACAGGCACGGTCAACTTCAGAGCTGTAGATATCGGGAACGGGAGTGAATATCAAAAATCTGTTCAGTCATTTCTGTCCGGATTGGTCTGAAGATCATCTGATAAAATTTTGAACAAAATTTAATAAGATTTCAGGGAGGAGTAGCGGAAAAAACTGTTTTTCATTCAATTCAATATGGCGGACAGACGCCATTTTGGAAAATGACAAATGAGACATCATCAGATTCGGCATAACCCACGGAAATGACATAAGACTAACAAAAATCTATAAATGTTTTCAAAAGTTCTAAGGGTTTTTGCAAGAATCCTTATATCTCTTGAACACTAGGTGGCGCTGTCTTCAAACTTCCGGGGCACCTCCAGGACATGGTGTTGATTATGCTTACCAATTTTTGTGCAGATTTGTCAAGTAGTTCAAAAGATATTGCAATTTATGACAAATTTCAAAATGGCGGACAGGTGGTCCAGGTGGTCTTGACAAAATTGACATCCACAGATTTGGAATGACACAAAGAATCCACAGATACCAAGATCAGAATTTTCTGACTGATTGTTCAGAAGTTATAAGCAAAAATGTGTTTTTTCGGTATCTCAACACCCATAGGTGGCGCTGTTCCCAACTTTGGCATGGACCCTCAGATCATGGTGTAGATGAAGTATACCAAGTTTGGTTTCGATTAATTAAAGTGTGGCCGAGATACAGCCTCTGAACCAGGTTGTCCACTGTTAAATTCAAAGCCTCATAACTTTTTTTTTGACCAGTAGGCACGAAAATTCTGTTCAGTCATTTCAATGCGTCTTGGTCCGAAGATTACGTCAGCAAAATTTGAGAAGAATTAGGCCAAATTTGAAGGAGGAGTAGCGTTTAAACGGAATACTGTACTTTACTATAATGGGTGGAGCCTTAATGTAAGGTATGTATTAGAATCTCTATGAAGAGAGTAATCAGATGTACTAAGTTTTATTTTCATAGAATTAATGGTTCAAGAGTTATTAACATTTGAATGTTGAAATTTTAGACTGGTGTTGGCGCTATGGGGTCGGTCCTAGACACCCCAAAGTTGGTCAGATTACTAATCATGGCCATCTCTATAAGTGTGTCAAATTGTATCATTTTCCCATGTTCCCCCATGTTCCGCTGTCATAGACTCCCATTGGCCAAGAAGAAGAAGAAAAAACATATGTGTGTGTATGTATGTATATATATATATATATATATATATATATATATATATATATATATATATATATATATATATACATACATATACAGGTGCTTGTCATATAATAGAATATCATCAAAAAGTTGATTTATTTCAATAATTCCATTCAAAGGGGAAACTTGTATATTGTATCCATTCATTACACACAGACTGATATATTTCAAATGTTTATTTCTTTTAAGTTTGATGATTACTAAGGAAACAACTAAGGAAAATCCCAAATTCAGTATCTCAGAAAATGTTTATATTACTTAAGACCAATACAAAGAAAGGACTTTTAGAAACCTTGGCCAACTGAAAAGTATGAGCATGAACAGCACTCAATACTTAGTTGGGGCTCCTTTTGCCTGAATTACTGCTTCAATGCGGCGTGGCATGGAGTCGATCAGTCTGTGGCACTGCTCAGGTGTTATGAGAGCCCTGTTGCTCTGATAGTGGCCTTCAGCTCTTCTGCATTCTTGGGTCTGGCATATCACATCTTCCTCTTCCCAATATTAAGAACAGGGATACCAGGGTCCTTAAACCAGGTGCTGGTAGCTTTGGCACTGTGTGCAGGTGCAAAGTCCTGTTGGAAAATAAAATCTGCATCTCCATAAAGTTGGTCAACAGCAGTAAGCATGAAGTGCTCTAAAACTTCCTGGCATACGGCTGTGTTGACCTTGGACCTCAGAAAACACAGTGGACCAACACCAGCAGATGATATGGCACCCCAAACCATCACTGACTGTGGAAACTTTACACTTCTTGAAGCACTGACTCCAGCTGCAGTCCACTCTTTGTGTATCTCCCCTACATTTTTGAATGGGGTTTTGTTTCACAATCCTCTCCAGGGTGTGGATATCCCTATTGCTTGTAGACCTTTTTTTCTACCACATCTTTTCCTTCCCTTCGCCTCTCTATTAATGTGCTTGGACACAGAGCTCTGTGAACACCCAGCCTCTTTTGCAATGACCTTTTGTGTCTTGCCTTTCTTGTGCAAGGTGTCAATGGTTGTCTTTTGGACAACTGTCAAGTCATCAGTCTTCCCCATGATTGTGTAGCCTACAGAACTAGACTGAGATACCATTGAAAGGCCTTTGCAGGTGTTTTGAGTTGTGGCACCAGGTGTCACAATATTCAACATTTTCTGAGATACTGAATTTGGGATTTTCCTTAGTTGTCAGTTATAATCATCAAAATTAAAGGAAATAAATATTTGAAACATATCAGTCTATGTGTAATAAATGAATATAATGTACAAGTTTCACGTTTTGAATGGAAATAGTTGATAATGTTTTTTCTATGCAGTGATGTTAGCCAATCAAAACAGCGGCCAATTACTGAGAAGCCTTAAAGGACCTGCCCCTTAAAAACAGGCTGTTCCTGAGAAAGTTTTGGAAAGGAACATTTTAAAATGATTAAAATATATATATAATAAGGTGTAATTATATATAAAATAATGTATATATGTCATGATCCCTTTAATGACTTTCATATTTTTAAGTAAATTGACTTCCCTGTAGAGCAGAAGTCACACAGACTGACACCTCATACACACTCACACAGTCACACTATTGACACCTCAGACACAATCGCACAACACACTCGCACGGCACACGCTCACACAGATGTATTGTTGACACCTTAGAAACACACTTGAACAGATACACACGCAAACAGACACTTTTAACACCTCAGACACACACTAACAAACTGACATCAAATGCAAGCATCCAGCGGTAGACACATTCTCATGCACAGATCAAACCACATTTCTGTACAGATATAAATAATCCGTACCACAGTAGTCTACTTTATCACCTCTGGATGGATAGTTTGCATCTGTTTTGCAAACATGAAAACGCTGCAGTGAAAATGTTCATCCATAAGATCACAGTGTCTGAAGTCATGATGGGAGATTCCCAATGAAAATCATAAGACAACAAGAGTCTTGTACTTAGAAAAATATTAAAGTTTGATCATCTTCTGATTTTGATTGGTGCATATTCCACATCCTCTTCGACTTTCTGTAAAATAATGTATAACACAATATATAACAACAACAATAATAATAATAATAATAATAATAATGAATGATGACAACAATAGCATCAATATTATAAATATATATATATTTTTTGTATCAGTAGTAGTAGTAGTAGTAGTACCTAGTCTTAAACACATTCTGTGGTTTTGTGATAGATTATTACACTATAGAATCTCATTATTGCCTGAGTTTTTGCACAATATTTGTAAAATGCGGACAGGTGAAAAGAAGGCATCATTTGAGCCCCTTGTAGTTTTTCCTTACAAATCTGGAAAATGGTGCTTTCTCACATTTTTGAATTCTGCTTGTGCTGTTTATTAATTGTTAATGGTTAATTTTTTTATGGAAACGTGCATTAGATGAATGTGTTTGACTGTCTTTTGCAACATCTTGTTAATGCAATACTATGCATGCACTACTTGCATTCTTATGCTGTTATATTATGATTATATATTCAGTGGCATAGCATGGTCTTAAAATTACAATAATACCACAATTATTACTGGGACAATATACTGACCAACAGAAAGTAGTTATGGTGACAATAAGGGATACAAATAATAAATAATGCCCTTTAATTATACAATTATATTAAAAAGTGACATCAAAGTCAAAATTTATTATGTGATTAAAAATAGGAAAAAAAATATCACATGCTTAAGTCATATAATGATATATATGCAAGTTAAAATTACTTGTCATAATTTCAGAATTTTCAATTAGAATTTTAACTTTTTAATCTCATTATTTACACTTTGCATATTGATTTTCTTATTTTATTTTTATAAATTGACTTTCATTTTAGTATGTCATAATTTCTATGATTTACCAGAACATGATTATGTTTTTTTTTAATTTATTATTATTAGTTGAAATTGACTTAAATATTAGCCAGACAAAATCAAAAGCAAACACTGGTCTACATCAGAATCTCTACTGAAATTATAAGGTAATAGTTTACAGTAAGTTGTCATTAGTTAACATTGCTTAACTACTTTAGTTGACATACTGTTCTCAGTACAGAGAGAGTTAGAATCAGAGAAACAGGAGAAAACTTCATATAACGAACTACAACAACCCCAAGCCCCCTTCACAGAAGCTTAATGCTACAGTTCTATCACAAGAACGATCTGTTTCAAAAATTTCATTTTAAACACATTAAACACATAAATCTATGAATCCCATATATAAACTTAAAGCAAACATGTTTCCTAAACAGCAACAACTTTTGCATTCAAGCTAATTACATTCAGGAGTTTAATGGTGGTTTAAATGTAAGTTTTATTCCAAAGTTTAAAGTCTGGTACAACAGAAACTATAAAATAAACCTTGATTTAATCTAGATTAAAGATTAATGCTTATTGGTGAAACATCGTTCATCTTTATTTTATTTATTGTTTTGAAAGTGTAAAGGGGAAATCAGTGTTTACATTTTCATAATTTATTGACAATGAATACATGATAATTTTATGAGGATTGAAAGTACAGTTTAATTTGCGCTGGTTATTTTAGATACTTGTATTGTATTTTTAAAAGGACAAAAAATGGCCTGATATTTGAAAGCAGCTCAACAGAAAGTTGACACTTTCTGAACAATTACATTCATTGTAGGGATTTCCATTATTCTTCATGATACAAAGTTAGTAGATATTATGTTATATTTATACAATATTCATGTTTATGTTGGTACACTACAGCAGCTGAAATATCCAAATTTACTCCAAAATGAAAAAAAAAAAAAAAAAAAAAAAAAAACAATTTTAACTTACCAGTCAGACTCCAGCAGCACAAACAGAACAAGACAAACCTGTGAACCATTTTCTTCAGTGGTTCAGTGTGTGAGAAGAACTGTTAAAGTGTTGTGTGAATCCTCCCCTGACAGCGATCGACCCTCCTAGTTCACATCCTGCATTTGCACATGATATAATGTTATAGTTCATCTAACCCTTGTTAAGATTTTTACTGGTTTTAATGGATAAAAATATTCTTCGTTTTCATCAAAAGGTAAAGAGTTCATATTATAAGTGTTCATACGACTGCCACAGTGGCAGATTTTGTCTTCAGTTATCTGACTGTGTGAAATGACTAAAAGTAGAAGAATATTGTGTGTAAATTGTAAATGAACTACATTTCATGGTGAACACAGTGATTTTAAAATTGTCAATTTATTCTACATTTTTGTGAATGGAAAAACAGAATACAAATGATCTCACAGTACTGGCTTTACCAAGCTTTATCTTCTGAGTCAAAAAGAAACCATGCAGCGGTTAGTTTTCAGTCTCCAGACATAAGTCAGTGACACTGGGCATTCAGAGACAACTTTGTAAGTGATGAGTTTCTTCCGGTGGTGCTACTATTTACAGTGTTGTGAGTTTATTTCATTGACTGGAGAACCTTTGGACAGTGTTAAAAAATATTTTTTTAGTCTTTAGATTAGGGTCCAACTCTTACTAACTTCATGTCATCAAGTGGAAAGCATGAAATGGGCCCAAGATCATCAAGATTGGAAGTTCTGCTGTTCTGCTGACTGGGTGTTATGCTGTTGACAATGTTTTCTTGGGACATTTTATGCCCCAGTATCCCAATTGCACAATCTCTGACAGCTGTCAGGTATCTGAACATCATTGCAGATTATAATGCATATCTAATATGTCTAATATGATGTAATTTAATATTACTCAAGTGCAGTAAAAGATTGAATGAATAACACAAGGTTTCTCACTGATTTATTCAGTAACCATTTGTGCTGATAACAATCTTACTCCAGTAGGTGGAGACAAATGAGCATCTAAGTGTGCAGCAGAACCCTAAGCTCTCATGATTTTCCTTTGAGGCTGCATTAAAGTCCACTTTAATGTGCCCTTCCTTAGATGAACTGTCCTTCATTTCTTTCACTTGGATTTATGTCTTTACGACTTTGCATGAGAGTCATATCTGGTGGATTTTTACAAAGCTCATCATTCTGAAAAGCGAGGTGTGCTCTGATTGGCCAGCTATCCAGTGCATTCGAATCAACAGTGACAAATTCTTTCAATATAAAATTTTGCAGACTGTGAGAAGTGCCAGTCCTTGCGAAGTTGGAACTGCCATACTTCATAGAAAAGAAATGCACTGGACACATCTGAATATTTGGCTTGGACTGTTCTGGAAAAGTGTTGTAAATACAACTTTACCACTGATTTATAGTTGTGACCTTTTTTGGAAGACCAAGCAAAGTAGTTTTGCTTTCGAAACACACAGTGACTCCACAACATGCAGCAGCGGCAACAACAATACTACAGTGAGAATCAAAGTTATGTTGTCTTTCTTTGCGTAAACATATAGGTGGCATTATGCAAATCTTCCACACAGTGACGTAGACATGTTACAAAGCATCATATTCTCTGGCAATCAAACATAACTGCTTTATTAACTTTCTGTAAATCTGTATTTCTTTCAGGACAATAAAACCCCAACATTAAGTGCAACATATTTACCCGCTAATCATAACTGAATTGATATTAAAAATACACAATGGAGTGCTGCTAATAAGATGTTTAAATTAGACTGAGACTGTTTTTAGGTAAACATGTCTGCCTTTAGTGTTGACTTTTTTCTTTTTTAAGCATAGAGACAGTAAAATGGGTAGATTTAGATAAATAATAAGTGTATAAGTGCATCATGATATGTTTTTGTCGTGTAAATGTTTAGTCGCTTCAGAGTTATAATTTGCCAAATATAAATCAGTAAGAGTTGGACATCGTAGATGACTTAGTTTCATTAACACTAATTTTCCAGTGTTTTAATAAGCTGTAGATATTGTATTATGTACGGATCATTTACATATTTTATGTACCGTTAATGATCGGTACCTAAGATTTTTCTTTTTTTAATGAACCAAGCAGCTATAGCTTGAGAGATATTTGTATGTCCGTGTGATAACATTAAAACACCTGATTCAGGAAATAACCACTTCTTTGATTTTGACACACTGTCACTAGATGGTGCTCTAATACATATGCATATTTATGTATTAATATAATGTCAGGCAATTTATAACCAGGACACACTGTGTGGATGGAATAATAATAATAAAATATTTGATACTGAAAAAAAAATTGAAAGCTGAAAAGACAGGTGTTTTATTGTTAGTTTACTGTTTCAATACCTTAGACTAGAAAAACATTTATTTATTTATTTTTTATTATTATTATTGTTAACAATGTATTTAGACTTTGTAGACGTTCTGGTTCACCTACCAGTGGGTGGCGGTAATGCTTCAGCTCGTTTGTCAACCTCCAATAAACCCAAGAAGAAGACGGAGAAGAAGAGGCAGCTAGTCAAATGCTTTATTAGTTTCGTTTCTGAGGCTTTGTGTATATCTGCTTTCTCTGGCGATTTTTAGGTTTACAACACCAACACATTAGGTGGAGACACATTCATTTGATGATGGATGCTATTTATGTAATACGCAACAACATGACAACTTTGCAGAACAACATACACGCAAAAAACAAACACAAACAGACGAAAAGATACTTAGCAGATGAATCTGAACGGATTCTAGTGTTGTGGCGGGTGTATTAAACAATATAAATGCATACGTGATTTATTATCATGTAGCATGAAATCCTTGACACACCTGATGCTTTTTATGTGACTGAAATAAGAGGTGTGCTGTTATTTCAAGTGACAAGACTTTTCGACGAGGAATGAGGTCGAGAAACATATCTACAGACCAGAATATGACAGAGGCTTTATCATATCAGTCATGTGGTCCTTCTGAAAAGTTACAACCACTTACACATAACACACTAGCAGGTAGTACTAAAATTTACCAGAACTCTGGACTTATCACGTTTGCCATTGCTATTTTTTTCTACTTCTGACTTTACTAAAATTAAAAATAATAGGTTTGTATCATTGTTGGATAACACTCCTTCACTCCATCACTCATATTGTGTTTCCTGATCCTCAGATGACGTTACACAGCTGGAACTGGAGCAAAAATATTGAGCTGTCAACATTTCTCTGATCGTTACAATTATCATTCGATACATAAGGTGAGTTTTTCTATCTGATTATGGTACATAAGGAAAACACACACAAAACAACAACAACAACAGTTTGTTAGTTTCTCATCAAGGCTGGTGAAAACAAAATAAATGATTAACCTCCATCAAACACCAGTCATAAATTGTAAATCATACATTTATTCTTTAAATGACCCAGACACTGGCAGAAAAAAATAGGATATAACCTTTATAAGAAAAAATAAATAAATACATGGTTCAAGATTAATTCTGCTTAAAAAGAATTGAAACTACAGAAACTACAAAAAAGCTTCAGGGTCTACCTGGTGCATGACCATGTAGTAATATCTGATAAAACAGGATGTTAAAAATGCACATGAGTTACCAAAACAGTTGGTTATTACCGTGTAGGTAAATTGCTGGGAAATAAATCACATATTAGATCTGTGTAGCAGCAGAGTAATATACAATAAATAAATCAATAAATCCATTGTTCTCTTGTCTCCTCTGATGCTGGGACTCTAAACTGTTTTATGTGTTCATCTGTGCAACCAAAGACAGAGAAGTTAGCATGCTTTGCTCAAACTTTCACCATGACATTAGAACTGGTACACCGTTGTTGCTTGTGAAAACCGAATTGAGGCACCGTGGGTGGAAACATGCAGATTAATGGTCGTTAATATATTATAGTAAGATCCCCTTACCACGTCATGAAATCAGATTTTTTTTTTTCACAAGCATGTAGAGAAAGGCCTACCAAAAGAATCGGGTTGTTCTTTTTCATGTTTCCTGGGGACCCGATTATAGCACTTAATCAGGAAACAGTCAGATTTTCATGATGAGTGACCTTTAAATCCATAGCCCCTTTCGCACTGCGATTCTGGAAAATACACGGGTAATGTGTCCCGGAAATTGTTCCTGAGTCGCTAGTTTTTGCCCCTTTCACACTGCCAGTGATTACCCGGAATGTATGCGTGCATTCACACACAACCCGTAAAGGTCCCGTAATGTCACGTGACATCAAGATGTGACGTGTAATGTACGAGTCGAACACTGGGCACCTTAACTTTCACTGAAGCTGGCGAATGATCTCAGCGTCACTGCGGACAGTAAGGAGCTAAGTGATGATTCACTAAGTCATCACTAAGACACACCCTTTACGGCATTAGTTCTGGCTTTTGTTCACACAGCGCTCATTCAAGGACTGAACCCGGCAGTGTTACTAGAACCCCTTTCACACTGCATGTCAGACCCGGAAAACTGTCGGAACATTGCCAGATTGCCTTCTGTGTGAACACAAACAGATCCCGGGATTGATTCTGAGATTGATCACTGGTTGGGGACATAGTAACATTATCTGGTTCAGTCCCAGAAAGAGCACTGTGTGAACAAAAGCCAGAACTAATACCGTAAAGGGTGTGTCTTAGTGATGATGCACATTATCGAGCTGTCACGTTGTTGCGGGGATGAACTCAATGCACTACACACAAGGTTTATTGATGACAAAACGGGGGAAAACAATGACTAGGGAATAGACGAACACTTAACAAGACTTTGACTAGACTAGAAACCAACAGTATAACAAAAAGATTCTTCACTTTGGTAATAACACGACACTCGACAGAAATACAATCCACAGCTCTCTCAATGTTTGACAATGTGTAACAATGAACCACACCAGGCAGCGAACACAAGGGGATTGAAATAGGGAGACTAATGATAACATAACAGGTGACAAAGGTAAGGCAATAATGACAAAACGAGGATAACAAGGGGGCTGGGCAAGAGAACGAGACACCACAAGCACATGACCCAAAGACAAGGCCATGTGCGTGCAGACAAAACACGGGCCTGTCATGATCCTGCCTCAAGACTAGAGAAAATCAAGTACACGAGGGCAGAATCATGACACGCGCGACTCTTTTACAAGGTGTTTGAAGACAGATCAATGTTTGCGACTAAATAAATACATGCAAACTGTAATGAACAGAGATCAGTTAGCTCCTCGCTTTCCGCGCTGAAGCTGAGATTGTTCGCCAGCTTCAGTGAAAGTTAATGTGCCCAGTGTTCGACTCGTACATTACACGTCACATCTTGATGTCACATGTCTTTACGGGACCTTTATGGGTTGTGTGTGATTGCACGCACATATTTCGGGTAATCACTGGCAGTGTGAAAGTTCAAAATCTAGCGACCGAGGGAACAATTGCAGGAACACATTACTCGTGTATTTTCTGGAATCGCAGTGTGAAAGGGGCTTAGGTCCCCAACCTGAGATCGATCCAGGAATCAATCCCGGGACATGTTTGGGTTAACACAGAAGGGCGACCCAGCAATGTTCCGGCAATTTTCTGGGTCCAACACGCAGTGCGAAAGGGGCTCATGTTACGATCTCACAGTACTAGCTTTACTAAGCTTTTCTGAAACCTGCTGTGGTTAGATTTCTAAATGTGGTTTGATCAATTGTAAGGATTTGTGCCAAAGAGTGGAGGTAATCGGTAAAGACTGGCAGCTGCCATTCAGTTCTTGTCTGTGTGAATAAACACACCATCTTGGCACCTTACACTTACAAATAAATCTTTTTTTTTTTTTGCCCTAGATGCAGCGATTATTCCCTTCTAACAGAGCAAGCCACAACGAGCTTGTTTTTTTCACAAGCATGCAGAGAAAGGCCTACCAAAAGAACCGGGTTGTTGCACCCATTCATTGCTAATGTGTTCCTTGATGGCCAGGATATTGAGTCATGCCACACTGCCAGAATCATCAAGTTGTGCTTTTGCTATTTTACTTGGAAAAGGTGGTTTGCCCTACATCACCACCATCCTGCAATGTACAGGAACTGGAGGACTGGTTGTTGACAATATGATACCAGATATACCAGGAGAGCAATCTCCTCGTCATTGAATAAATGCCTTGTAACATGGCTGCTGTTCTGCAGGCTAGAGGAGGTCCTACAGGTTATTAGGTGGGAAGTCATAATGGAATAGCCCATCTTTATGTCTAATAAAAGTACTATAATCTCTCATCTAGGAATATTGGATTTAGTAATTTTACTAGATCTCATCGGCAGGCATATCATTTGCAAAACCTTTTTCTTCAATTTGCAAGTCTATATCTCACAATTCTGACTTTATAACCTGCATTTGCACCAATGTTGTTTTCGTCAACGATGACGACAATGCAATGATTTTGTTGACACACCTTTTTTTTATGACGATAACGCGACGATGACTAGCTAAAAATGGCTCTAATGTGACTAAAACATGACGAGACGTTTTTTGAGTTTTCGTTGACGAGACGAAACGAAAATGATTATAAGTCTGAAGTTCACAATGCATGTAATTTCTGCCTGTTTTGGAGAAGCACCCGGCTGCAGCCTGCTGAACGAGGCGGGGCTGCACCTGGGACCGGGTTGCACGTACTTTTAAATGCGCACTTCAGCAGCGCAGCACACTGTGACTCCATGTTGCTTTGAGCACATCATTCTGCACCCGCGATGTGCATACGCGCTTTGTGCGCTCTGTTTTGAAGCGTTTCATATTATCATGGTTTTGCGCACTGAAAGATTATTAAAAGCCTATATTTTTATACCTAGCCTACACAATACATTTAACATTAGCATAATTTAATTGTATATTATTTGTGTGTAGTGTAAGCTATATAAATACATACACTTCTTAGCTCTTGACATCCATATATAAATATAAAATTGTGATATTTGCTGCTGGATGAAGGCTTCGATAACTCTCTCTTTTTTGACCATACATGTGTTTGCATCCCTGCATGTTTGTGTCACTTTTATTAGACAGGGTTGTATGATGTTTGTGTTTACAAATAATATGCATCTTGTTGTTGCACTGGCAGACAAGTTGAAGCACAAGTTGTAGAGCATAAGTATGTGTTTCTCAATAGCTTATATTTTGGGCACGTTGTTCATTGCACTTTAGCAATTTCTCAAATAAAGCCATATTTTTATTCCTGGCTTTTTTTGGAGTAAAACAGTGATTCCACTGTTACCACTTTATCTGGTGTGTAATGTTGTAGTAGCTCAAAGTTTTTTTGCTGTTTAAACTTTAAACCATTCCTTTATTACTGTGATTACTGGTGAAAATAGGCAATGTGCTGAAATTTTAGAAGAGCATCAATTCATGGAAAAAATATAAGAATAATCCTAATCGTAAACAAAAATGTTCCAGCAGTCTCGTTATGAGTACTAGTAATCAGCTACTACCCAGCTCTGTAAATGACTGTGAGAATCGCAGCTTCATAGCTCACCCTGTCGTGTAAAAGTGATCTATTAGAACAAGATGATTTACTGAACAGTAGAGAGCAATAATGCCCTTGTTTTGAATTTGCCAATTTCCTCATTATACAGAAGCACAGAGAGCAGTGAAGGGTGGGACCAGTATTTAATAAAGTTAGTATATTTCCATGCATGTTAAGCTAAACATATGTACATTTTACGTAAAGCCCGTAGGCCTAAAAAAACAAAACATTGTCAATATGGGACAAAGAGAACAGATTATCCTGGCAGAGATTCCATATGAACTAAAAGATGAGAGTAAGGGTCATTATGAGCTCTCCAGTGAATTCATTTTTGATCATCATTTTTTTGTCATATTTGCATACACAGGCTCCCCCTTTGATTTCTGCAAAGAAAAATACAGTCAGTCAAGAACCTGCTGATTCAGTAGTTTAACAACATTATCCATGGCTATTCACTATAGACCAAACTTTACAAAACCTTGTTAAAGTTTCTTTAAAATAATTTATGTGACTGGTCATTGTTTTGTTATTTATATTTAAATGTAACCTATGTGTTGCAGTAAAATAATGTGAATGAAGCAAGACAATTTAATTGTAACAGACAAATTGTCAACTTTTGGGATGGATGTATCTGTGGCAAAAAGGTTTTTTTTTTTTTAATGGAAACGTTTAACACCCTGTTCTGATGACGCAACAGTTGCAACTATGGCAGCTGAGAAGGCCATTCAATTGATAAATTAACGGCTAATTAAAGATGTAAAGGGAACTTACACTGTAGTATTAATTTTAAAAATAAACTGACATTAGGAATCAATCTCTTATTCTCCTTATGTTTCTATATGCGTGTTAACAGCAGCAAATGAAGACTGCCGCCAGGATGTGGCTTTTCCAAAAAGACGTTTTACTTCGATTTCAGTTTAATAAGAAACAATTCACATAATTATTATATTTGAAAAAAGACACATAAATCACTGTTTACACAACTAACTTATACTACACTGCTCATATATCACATCCCTCACTTAAATTACACTGCTTACTTAAATTACTCACTTATATTCCACTGCTCTCTACTATCCATATGCATCTTTGCTCTTTCATGTTTTTTCACCTTCTCCGAGAGATGATGCATGTCGGTGACACCTGTATGCCTAGTTGTCTATGCAATGTCCGTCACGCTCTCACGATGGAACAAAATGCAACAGTAAATGAGCAGAATAAAGCGTCAGCAACTTCGCAACCTATTAGCCTTTTTCTCCGCTCATACCACATCCTCGAAAATCCTCGTTTATACATACAGACGGTTGGTCTAGGAATGCCCCCGCGAACGCCCCATCACATGATGTGAATTTAGCCGTGGGGGAAATTGCCTTGGCGACAATTGAAATACACGGAACAATCATACCGAAGAGTTGCTGTGTCATTTTCTGTACCTCCAATAAACTAACAAATTATAAATTCAAGTTCTACATCCTTTCTGATAAACATACATAACCGGAAAGGAGGACAAAATGGCTACAAGTGGTGAGGATGATCAATGGAAGTTGTGGAATTCCAAGACCGAGCATGTGTATGTGTGCAGTCAGATATATTATCAGAGGCAGGCTAAGTTAACATTGTTTACATTACTAATGTTATCAAAACTGTGCATTTATAATTAGCCTTATCATTCTACCTGAAGCAAAACTATGTAGCCTATGTCTAACCTAAACTTGCAAACCTAAACACCTCTGCTAAGAGGTGTAGTCTACGTGATATGCTGTTACCCACTAGAAAAGGCCAAGGATTTCCGTATACCCACTTAAAAAAGCGTGAGGATACGTAACAGCTTGGTTTTGTGTCAGAACTTTCACAATTTAATTCATAAATTCACCCCGTCTGTGTTTGCGAAGCAATTGAATCACGGTATCCAGTCAAAAATGGAACTTGATGTATAAAGCAGAACGTCACGGAATATGGCTATTTTTGAATGAATACATCTACAGTAGGGCTGTAAAATGAATCAAATATCGATATGGAGTAGTGTATATGAATATTAAAGTTAAAAGAGACTGCAATTATTCTATGCGTCTCTGGGAATTAGCGCTCAGTATGTGCATTTTTGTCATTCAAATACACACGATGTTCGCTGTGTTCTCCCCCACGCTGACTCCGCCCTCACCACGCCCCCAACTATGATGCCGACTGTATGTATACGACTTCCCGCCCTTTGTAGATACTCTTTTGATGTAAAAATTTTGTCTTTGTTGTCCTAATTATTTAATTACCAATTTATCCTTATTGCTACAATGAATGAATAGTATTTAGTTCAATGACACGATAGAATTAATCTGCGCTGAGGTAATGTTCGCCGTGATGTCGATCAAGTTCAGCTGACAGGCATAGCTGTCCCCATCTGTCTGTTTTTTTTTTCACATTTGATAAGGATATTAAAGTAGTTTTATTTTTGTCTTGTTAAAATTCAAAATAGTTTTTAAATATTATTTGATGTCACTGTTCCCACCAGTCATTTCAAAAAGTTAAAGTTACGCACGATGACAAAAGCACGTTAGCGATAGCCCTCCCGGAACTCATTGCACTGAGGTGCCTGCGGTTCAAATTTTTTATTTTTTTATCTTTGAATAGAAGTCAATAAGAGCACTCGGGCCGATTCTCAGTTTGACAGAAATCACCCAAAAAGGGCCGGTACTACACAAAACGCGACTCAACGTTGATTGGACTATTTAGAGGCAGCACAAACAGTCTAGAATAGTGAAAGCTAGCATAACACTGTGGTTAAATGTAAAATGTCAAAAAAAATCCCTTCCTTTCCTTTGGTGGTTCGTCGCCCAATCGCCCTAATGGAGACACCACCACTGTTTAGACAGACTTAAAGAAGTTCCAGATCTATACTTGTGCTCTTATTATTTCAGTTATTTTGCTTTTTATGTAAATAAACATGTGCAAACAATTTAATTGCTCTTGTGAATTTATTTTGATGTTAATTACATTGTGTGAACTGTCTCTTTAATACTGCAGGGTTATGATTGGGTTGACATGTTTGTCACACCCACCAAACATGAGAAAACATATCTCAAACTGCGTTGCAGAGGTTGCAAACCATTTTCAGGAAACATGTCGTTCTACCAGGAAATTGTTGTTCACCGGTTTGAGCTTGAACTTGCCCTAGATAAACATATGCTGTCCTACGGCAGGTATGTCAATTATCCCTGTTGTTCCTGCGCACTTTTATTTTCATTTCTAAGTTTAAACAAAACAAAAGGAAAACAAAACAGTGTGATTAAAGAATTTCAAGTTCTTAAGGCGCCACTTTCGCACAACTGCGAGATACAAAGAAGTCTACCAAACGCGCAATGATAATATCATTTCACTTTTTTCCGGTGTTGCAGAAATTTAGGGACTGACAGTTTCCATTCACCTTCATTGTATTATATAAATTCACAAACGGTGGTTCTGCCTATAGGATTGAAACATTACGGTGAGTACATTCGTTTTTTATCTAATTATTTTATATAATAGAAGTAACAACATAAACAACTAATATATATATATATATATATATATATATATATATATATATATATATATATATATATATATATATATATATATATATATATATATTAGTTGAATTTAAATAGTATATACACTTAGTTTAAGTAGCATAAAAGCATATTGTTGTTTTATGAAGAAGGGTATAACTGCAGCCTGGAGATCTCCAAATAGGGGCGGGAATTCCGAAACGGGGTGGGAGTTCCAAAATAGGGCGTGGCTTCCTCCCCACAATTTTTCCCCAATCCACTTCAGGGCAAACTCCGCCTCACAACTGATTCTGAAGTTTTTATTGGTTGTGTCAGTTAAAGTGTTTCCTAAACTATGCAACAAAAAATGCTAACCTCTAAACCTACCCCACACCTTACCTTAACCAGTGAAATTGACTGAATATCGGGATTAGCGCTGAATAGCGTGGTAAAGAAAGTTGCAGATAAACAGTTAATAAGATTATACGATATGCGACTCACCATACAAAGGCACCTTTTTAGTTACAACCAGCATCCCTACCCCCTCCTAGCCACCTGCAAATTTTGTGTACTGGGATGGCCCCGTTGCTTGGAATAAAGCGATAGAGTAAAATCTTTCCCCTCCGCTGGGATGGCTCCAGAGAGATTCCCGTTTACATCATGAAGCAGAGGTTTAGACTTGAGTTACAACACCACTGGCCACAAGCTTTGGCCTCTGCTCTCATGGAGAACATTTATTTATATAGCATATTTTATTTTAGATGAACTAGAAACAATGAATTTATAAAGTTTTATTTTGAAATGTAAATCAGTAAATCTCCAGTCTGCAGTTATACCCACTGCTTCCATAAAGTAATAATGATCAAGGTTGACCATCCACCTCTCTTCACTGACCATTTGATCCTATTAAACACAAAAAATATTTCAGACTAACTGACCACAACAACTTGCAACACAGTCAAAATTATCTTACCATGCGTTGTGTTGTTGTTCTACACCATGCTGAATCAGTTTTGATTTTCTCCTGGGTCTGGACTGAATTGCATACATGTTAAAAAAAAGTTTTCAATCTTTATCAAAATGTGTGCCTTACAAAGATAAATATATCTCGTAACCTGCTTTTTTACATTTCCTGCAGATGCAGCAAATCACGACTGCAACTATAATTAACAGAGATCCAGCAACCGCAACAGAGATCACCACTATCAGAGATGACGAGTCTGGAAGAACAGAAGGAGAGTGAAGGACAAACAGCCATGAAGTAAATCGGTCAGTCCTGTCTACTACAGAAAACAGACACCAGCAAAGTGAATAAGCACATAAGTCAGCTCTGCTGTACCTGAACATGGCTGACAGAGTTTGCTGATGTCCAGATGTGTGGTCTGGTTTGTGATGGGATTGTTGATCACACAGCTGTAGCTGTTTTTCTCCTGATATTCCACCTCCAGAGGTAGAGAGAGACTGATGCTGAGATCAGACACACTGATGCTGGACAATAAACTGTTTCCTTTGTACCAGGAGAGAGTCACATGACCCACATTCACCACTGAACACAACAATGAACAATTCTGCTGTGATGATGATGATGATGATGAACAGTGTGAAGAGTTACTGATGATGACAGGAACAGGAAGACGAGCTGAAAAACAGAATAAAAAGGAATACTGATAAATTGCAGAACTATTGTTTTCAGTTGTTGAGAGTGTTGACTGTCAGTGAGTGTTTCCATTATCTCAAAGTACAGAATTTATTTTAATATACTTATATAATTTATAATTAATGCTAAGTTGAATTTTCAGCAACATTACTTCATTGAGGTCCGAGTCCATTCGGGCCATTTTTTTTAATTTTTTTTATTAATCTAAAGATCGGGCTCAGGTCGGACTCTTGTTAAAGTAATTATATTATAAATGTTATACTTTGACTATGCAATGCATACCGTCCTGAAAACCAAAAAAAAAAAAAAAAAAAGTCCTATTAAAAAAAATACAAATAAATGTATTATTTATAAAAAAATAAATAAAAAAAATACCAAACTTTATATAAAGGTGATTCTCAACTGTTATAAAATGTTTTTTTAAAACATTCTTTATGCAAAATCTGTGCAAAATGGCCATAAACAAGTTTTTTCTTTATAGAAATGAATCTATAAACCGTATCTAATTTGCATATTAATATTTTTTGGGGGAAACATAGAATGAACAAATAAGTTCAATAATGGGAGTAATAATCAGCATTCTCTATTAAGTTGTGTCTCCCAAAATGTGTTATAAACATGCCTTGGTCCTCTTTGTGTTCTCTACAGTGGACATGAAATTGATCTCCTGTTTCACATCAGAAGAGTTTTATTTTCATCTGAAACCCCAAACATTTTCCTGAGATGTTGATGTATGAGACATAATTTGACAATTAGTCAGATTTAAATAATTAAAAAAATATTACCATATTTCCATTATGTTACATTTGATCACTAAATGAATGTCAGGCCGGTAATTCTGATAAGCACGGGAACATATGAGCGAAATATGGTAGTATAGGTCATTTGGGGGGAATTTTTACTTTACAAATTATAGACATGCAGATTTGCACAGATTATGATCACAAACAATAATTACAATTATTACAAAACGAAGCCTTGGATGTCACAGATCACGTTGTTTTGACAAAACGAATCAAGCTCCGGTGCTTCATGGCGAGATATTTCTTTTTTTTTTCTTTTTTTATACAAGCTTCGGAGCCTCTGTGTCGACCATCACATCGCTACAACACAACTTGTTTGTAATGCTTTATAGGGCTTTTTATTGTAAGTTTTTGCAATAAAATACATAACTACTTTTATTTGCTTGTTATGTTTTTTATATTGTTCAGAAGTTGGTAGGTTTAGGGTAGGAGCAGGGTTAGGTGCTCCAATGAAAGTATAGGCCTACATTTATAGTATATATATTTATATATTTATATTTTAACATTATAAGGCTTTACTTAAACAGTACTTGAACACATTTTTGAACAGTAGCCTAGTGTGCATTCTGTAAATTGAATAAAGTAGTCAAATAGTTTACGCTGCGTAAATTTGAAATGAAATGAAGTAAAAAAAATCCCATTGAGTAAGTCCTTCACCATTAAACAGCTGAAAGGAGATATGTCTCTGGTAATCAGCATCATGACAAAAATGCTGTTGGTTGATCTCAAGTTGTACTGAATATTCCTTTAATAAAACAAGAATATTTGAAGGAGGACAAATGACGGCTCTACTCACCGTAGACAGTAACATTGAATGTTTTGGATGCCTCTTTTGCTGCACTTATCTCTAGTTGATAAACTCCAGCGTGTTGAGTTGTGATGTTTGTGATGGTCAGAGATCCAGTCTTATTGTCCAGCTTTAGTCTGTCTCTGAATCTCTCGTTAGGAACATCAGATGTGTTGACAATGTGCTTCCTTTTCTTCATTTTAGCTATGAGAGACTTTTCTGCTCCAAATTTCCACCGTATGTCGTCGCCTTCATATATTTTAGTAACATCAGTGTATAAAGTGACAGAATCTCCCTCCATCACTGACACTGATTCACAAAACACACCTGATGAATAAATCAATTTTACACTGATTAAAGCTTCTGAGAGTATTATCTTCTATCCAGAGCACAATGTATGAAGCTATAAAGTCATTTACATCATGAAAACTCTAAATAATCTTGATATTTAACATCTGTGAAGAATGTTATTAAGAATTAAGAGAAAAATATATATTTACGACTTACCAGTCATTAACCACAAGCACAAACATAAAGAAAACGCGTGAAACATTTTCCGAACAGTTTGATCTAATGAAACTATCTACTGAAAGCACTTGAGCTGGTGTGTGAATCCTCCCACGATAGAGTTTAACCCTCCTTGTGGGCTCTTTACAGGTGCTGTACAAATGATTTTTAGTTACATAAGTTCTCTTCTGGCACTTATTAAGATTTGGTAGAAAACATTTGCCATTCTGATATTTAATTCTGAGCATTTTCAAAAAGTAGTTGATTTACTGTGTAATTGTGCATGGTAAAAAAACACACAAAAAAAACACAAAAAAATGTGTACTATCTTCTATCTCACATTGTTACTCTTGCAGCTCATCTTCTGAGTCAAAGTGAAACCTGCTGTGGTTGGCTTCCTATAGAGAGATGTGGTATGAGCTGGGCAAACTTGTGAATAAAGTTTTTTCTCACCATCAGCTTTATAGTCAAATTAAATAGTGTATCCACTTAGCATTGACCATATACCTGTACTGTACATCCTTCCTTTTGACTGGAAATAGATGGCAATAAGATGTTATAGATGTGAATATTACAATTAGGCCTGTCAATTTTACTCATGAATTTGGTGAAATTAATTATGGGAAAAATTGAGTGTTAAAGAGACAGTTGGCCAATGAATGAGAATTATTGTATGATTTACTCAACCTAAAACCAGGTGTGTGTGATTTCATCTTTCAGATAAATACTTTCAGAATTATATATATATATATATATATATATATATATATATATATATATATATATATATATATATATATATATATATATATAGGCTTTCTGAAGTGAAGTGATGGGTTTTCTTACATTGTAAGAAGAATAACATCTACACTATTGATGTGTCTGTCTCATCCCAAGATTACTGTAGTCACCTGGATTTGGTCTGTATCCGGTTCAGATGGTGGAATGCTACCGATCCTAATCTGACTTGTGATGCGGGCTGGATCTCAATCATACAGTGTTTGTCTGTTGGCCAGAGGAGGACTGCCCATATGATATTGAAGCATTCCACATTGTGGTGCATATCTTGACCCATCCGTTTTGACCCATTTTATTCTTTAAAGGTTGAGACTCAGTCTTTACACTTTTGGGGAGATAAACCCATGAAAGCATAATAAAATCAGTTTATGAACAACTTGCATGAGAAGGTTTACTTATTACATGTCATTTAAGAAATGGTACAAATAGCCTAGTAATAAATAGTACTGAGTCTATATTACCAATAGTGGTAATTAATTAGAATTGATGGGAATCGATTCCAAAAATTCATTCCTCACTGTGGGTTTCAATTATTTTCAATTATTATTATTATTATTATTTTTTTTTTTTTTTTGATTGAAGGAACCTAATCTCACCATGATGACTGTAGGATAGGTCTTATGACTATCCTTCTTATAATATGAAGGTTTGTTTGGGAAAAAAAAGGTTAGGTTCTAGGTTCTTCAAGGTAGCCACCTTTTTCTTTGATTGCTGCTTTGCACACTCTTGGCATTCTCTTGATGAGCTTCAAGAGATAGTCACCTGAAATGGTCTTCCAACAGTCTTGAAGGAGTTCCCCGAGAGATGCTTAGCACTTGTTGGCCCTTTTGCCTTCTGTCTGTATATATATATACAGTATTGTTCAAAATAATAGCAGTACAATGTGACTAACCAGAATAATCAAGGTTTTTAGTATATTTTTTATTGCTACGTGGCAAACAAGTTACCAGTAGGTTCAGTAGCAAAAACAAAACAAGAAAACAAAAACAAACAAGACCCAGCATTCATGATATGCACGCTCTTAAGGCTGTGCAATTGGGCAATTAGTTGAAAGGGGTGTGTTCAAAAAAATAGCAGTGTCTACCTTTGACTGTACAAACTCAAAACTATTTTGTACAAACATTTTTTTTTCTGGGATTTAGCAATCCTGTGAATCACTAAACTAATATTTAGTTGTATGACCACAGTTTTTTAAAACTGCTTGACATCTGTGTGGCATGGAGTCAACCAACTTGTGGCACCTCTCAGCTGTTATTCCACTCCATGATTCTTTAACAACATTCCACAATTCATTCACATTTCTTGGTTTTGCTTCAGAAACAGCATTTTTGATATCACCCCACAAGTTCTCAATTGGATTAAGGTCTGGAGATTGGGCTGGCCACTCCATAACATTAATTTTGTTGGTTTGGAACCAAGACTTTGCCCGTTTACTAGTGTGTTTTGGGTCATTGTCTTGTTGAAACAACCATTTCAAGGGCATGTCCTCTTCAGCATAGGGCAACATGACCTCTTCAAGTATTTTAGGCCCAACACCATAGTAGGAGAAACATGCCCATATCATGATGCTTGCACTTCCATGCTTCACTGTCTTCACTGTGTACTGTGGCTTGAATTCAGAGTTTGGGGGTCGTCTCACAAACTGCCTGTGGCCCTTGGACCCAAAAAGAACAATTTTACTCTCATCAGTCCACAAAATGTTCCTCCATTTCTCTTTAGGCCAGTTGATGTGTTCTTTGGCAAATTGTAACCTCTTCTGCACATGCCTTTTTTTTAACAGAGGGACTTTGCGGGGGATTCTTGAAAATAGATTAGCTTCACACAGACGTCTTCTAACTGTCACAGTACTTACAGGTAACTCCAGACTGTCTTTGATCATCCTGGAGGTGATCATTGGCTGAGCCTTTGCCATTCTGGTTATTCTTCTATCCATTTTGATGGTTTTCTTCCGTTTTCTTCCACGTCTCTCTGGTTTTGCTCTCCATTTTAAGGCATTGGAGATCATTTTAGCTGAACAGCCTATCATTTTTTGCACCTCTTTATAGGTTTTCCCCTCTCTAATCAACTTTTTAATCAAAGTACGCTGTTCTTCTGAACAATGTCTTGAATGACCCATTTTCCTCAGCTTTCAAATGCATGTTCAACAAGTGTTGGCTTCATTCTTAAATAGGGGCCACCTGATTCACACCTGTTTCTTCACAAAATTGATGACCTCAGTGATTGAATGCCACACTGCTATTTTTTTGAACACACCCCTTTCAACTAATTCAACTAATTGCCCAATTGCACAGCCTTAAGAGCGTGCATATCATGAATGCTGGGTCTCATTTGTTTTCTGAGAATCTACTGAACCTACTGGTAACTTGTTTGCCACTAAAATAATATACGAAAAACCTTGATTATTCTGGTTAGTCACATTGTACTGCTATTATTTTGAACAATACTGTATATATATATATATATATATATATATATATATATATATATATATATATATATATATATATATATATATATATATATATATATATATATATATATATCTTCAGTTTATATCTTTATATCTTTCAGTTCAGTTTCAGTTTGCACATATGATCAGTGTAAACAGAGATTCAGAGAAAGACTGAAGCTGGACAATCAGACTGGATCTCTGACCATCATGAACATCAGAACCACAGATTATGGAGAATATAAACTACACATCACCATCAGCGATAACAGCTTCATCATCACCAGAGTAAAGAGATTCAGTGTTTCTGTCACTGGTGAGTAAATTACGGAGTCATGCAAAATGCATAATATCAGCTAGTTTTCCTATGAGTCCAACTACTTTTTGTTGAGCTGATTGTGTTGTTTTAACTGCCGTTGTTAGAAGGCACCATTAATCAGTTAAACTCAATGTCATACAACTGATGAACAAAGTAGAAATTGAACATGTGGCCAGGTATGGTGCTCAATACTAAAATTGTGCTTTGCATTTAACCCATCCAAGTGAACCAACACACACACACACACACACACACCATGGATACATGAAGCAGTAAATATCAGGTGAAGGTATTGGTAAATGTTGTATTTATGATCATTCATTCTCTAATAATACTGTCTTTATCTGTTCTAGATTCAGGGTTGTCTTCAGCTGTTCTAGCAGGAATAGTTGTTTCTGTTCTGCTGGTGGCTGCTGCTGCTGGTGTGTTTTATCGTCATCGCAGGAGCCATACAGCAGTACCACAACAATGTAAGTATCATTACCTATAGCTGATTTAACAAAATGCTGTATTACATATACTGTGCAAAAAATAATACATTTTGATATTAGTATTATTATAATTCTAATACTTTTTTTATTATTATTTTCAACTGAAACAAAAAAACGTACACTGTAAATGGTTATCTATTAGAAGTGTGAAAATCACTACAACTAGAAAAAAAAAAAAAAAAAAAACGATTGTAATTCAAACGTAGCTGCCTTCAGTATTTAAACAGACCTTACCAGCTCTTAATTCCAATCGAGCCAACGCAATAACGAAATCTGAGCAGGTCTAAAAACTGAAACTGTTGTTGCTGCACTTTAGACTTTGGAAACGTTATATATATATATATATGATTGGTATTGGTGATGTTGCACTGTAATCATAGTTATTTATATTTTTCATTATATTTTATGATGTGATATTGGTTTGAGACTGAGAGTATTTTATTTAGTGGAGAATTTGCAGCAGTATTTTATTTCCTATTCTTTTTTTATTATATAACGTTATATATTTTATTATATTTTATTAAAAAGTAAAAAAATTGTAAACAAAAATTGTAAACAAATTTTTAAAAAAAGTTTATAGTAATAAACAACCTGCAGTTTAATGTTTGCATTTCTTTCCCTTAATGTACCGAAAATGAACCGAACCGTGACTTTAAAACCGAGGTACGTACCGAACCGTACCGAACCCCTATTATCTATCTATCTTGTATTTAATTTTTAACAGCACAGAAGCAAAAGAGCAGTGAGGCAACGTCAAAGCAATCAAAAACACAAATAACTCCTAAATAAATGGAATAACAATTAATAGAACAGCTCAAAGTGCCTCTGTCACGGAGCACTGATGATTTAATCTCAGTTTCGTTTTTGATTTCAGCCACATTATGAAAACATGAATGTTCCTATAATGTGGTGCGCTGTCGCCCTTTCCACGAAACATCAAAATGAGTCAGTTCATCTAACGCGACTGATGTATAGGCAACAGTCTCTGTGGCGTTCTTGCACAATACTAAAACTCTATTTGCCTGTTACTGACTTTTTTAAACGCACTTTTGTTTGTTGACAGTGAAGCTGCTCTGAAATAATAGGTTAAGTGTTTGGGGAGCATTTTGGTGCTACAGTGCATTCTTCTTTCACCAATTCTTGCTGCTTGCAATACTCCACTCTTCCTCCAAGACAATTTCTCAAACATTTCTGGGGGTTCATTTGGTCACATGTGGTTTGGCACTGCAAGGATGATCAGATATAGCTTTGTCTTAGGTGACTTGTATAACAGACAGTAGTGCTGTTTATTGCTCTTTTCACATCTTTAGTCCTCATGCCTGCTGCAACAGGTCTATGTTATCTTCACACAGATGATCAGACTGAGACCCAGAGCATCTTTACACTGGTGTTTTTCACAAGTCAATAGAAAGGTCTCCTTAGTGCTCCAAGTTATTGGAACGTTCACATACATTTTCTTCGGTCTTTAAAATGCTAGTTTGTTAAGAACCGTTTCACAAATGCATGCGATAATTCTGTTAATCGAACAAGCATTGGAAAAACACTTTCCAATGATGATCTGTAAAGCTTATTTGGATTATCTTTTAAAAAATGGTTAAAAGGTACTTTTCTTTTTTGCTGAGTATTTTATTTATTTTATTTATTTATTGTGTAACTTAAACATCAGACCTCCTTGTTCATTGGACCTTTTGTGAATGTGCTTTCTTACAGGATGATGATGATGATGATGATGATGATGATGATGATGATGATGGTAACTCACTGGTAACTCACTGCCTGAGCCTTAACATTCGTTTGCGGGAGATCATGAGATGTCCTTAAACTGTTTACTCACAAAGTGATCTGAAGATTTCACTAGTCAGTAACAATAACAGTACAGTTGTCACATCTATTACACTGCACACCAGTTTAAATCACAAACTTTTTTTTTTCCTAAATAGATTAAATGGCAACACGTAGAATTAAACAATATATGAGAAATAATGTAAGCAACACGGTAAGAGCATTAGAACAGATCAAATCTGCTAAAGTGATTGAGATGGAAACAGAGAGTGGGACATCTGTTTCATGTCTTTTGCACTACAGGAAGTATTATTGCACTGATCTGGTTTGACAGACCAGATCAGGCCATTGATAGTGCAGTTCTGTCAATCCTCGTAATAACCACATTGAGAGAACTGGCTGCGTTTCTACAAATACTGCACTAAGGTGGGTGTTACACTGAGAAAAAAAATATATATTTCTGTTTTGTTTCCCATTACATCAATATGCATTAATGTAAGAAGAAAAATATACGATATAATGTATTGTTTTTAATTAGTTTGTGCATAATAAAATAATAATAATAATAATAATAATCTAACATTGGCATAAGAAAAGTTCAAGAAAGCAACTTTATCAGCTGAGAGTTAGATGATGCAAGCTTCACTAATGTGACTGGACAGAGCTAACACTGTTCTTGATTCTGTAGCTTTTGTTAATATTTTATGACTAACATTAACCCTTAGTCATCCACCTTCAACAGAAAACACTGGTTGACCAGCTTTGAATAGCATAGCTTTTTATATGTATACTAGCCTACACCAGACCTAAAACCAGAATGAAGTGTTTTGCCATGTGGTTGAAAGTCATAGGTGTGTGTGGAAAAACCGGCTTGGGTTGTAGTTATATCTAAACTTATTTCATGTTAAAGCACCACCAAGTGGCCATCTACAGAATATAATGAACTCTTGAATATCTGTGCAGAGTTTGGTGAAAATATCCCATCAGTCAAGACTTACTTAGTAAAAGTGGCTTCACCCACTTTGAATGTTTTGGTTTATCTCTGAAACTAGTCTGAAATCCTGATTAAATCATTCCAAAGGTATTGTGTGGAGTCTGTCTTGTTATTGGTTACATCTTGCCTTGCAATGAGAAGTGTTTTTAAACCTGTTGTCCAACACAAGAGAACATTTATAGCAAATTAAAATGATTTGATATGCCTATTTTACAAACAGAGCACTGCGAAAATCTTTTTTTTTTCATTTATTTTTTTAAAAAAAAATTTAATAATGAATTCCTATTAGTTTTATTCAGCTTGACTCAGAATTTAGATTGATCAGGGTGTGTGTGGTCAAACCCTTTTATTATGACACTTTTATAGAAGATAATTTGTACAAATACATTAGGGTCTGGTGCTCGGACTTGGGAAGGCAACTAGAATTGAAATGCAGTTCCATTGTGAAATAGTGAATGTGGAATAGCTATTAGAAACAGGAACAGATCATTTAGGAAGATACAAGCATCTCACTCAGAGCTAGATCTAAATAACAGCAAGAAAGCACGACTTCCAGTCAAGAACCTTTAGAATTGAAAGTGAAAGTGAGTGCAGAGAATTCTGAAATATTATGAAAAACTTTAAACATTAAAGAGCCATTGCTAGGGCAAAGACGACTGTATGATCTGACTTTTGATGCTCAGAACTGTGACACTGACCTCAGCTGGTGAAAATGAGTTATTGGTTCCGGACATGACTAGTCTATAAAATTGTACAACATTGTACAAATATGTAATATAGACAAATAGAGAATAAATCTTTCCAACTTCCTTTCTTTCTGCTTGCTGACAATACTGCCATCAAAAAGACTCCCATAATTTTGTAACATCAGCATTTTTTGTATCTTTAAGCATACTATCAAACAAAAAAATCGATGTAAAAGAAACTGAAAGTGTTGCAGACAAGCGGATATTCCATTTAATAGTCAGAAGATCTAATAGGGATAGATATACAGGATAGATAGATAGATAGACAAACTAAACGTAATCATCAGGATAATGCAATTCAGAGGCACCTAAACATCCCAGTCTTGAAAATCTCCTACTTGAGAGCTACTTCACAAACCTAAACATCTAGCATTTCAATACAAGTATTTTATGTAAAATGGAAAACGTTTAACCCACGTGAACAGTTTCAAAAATAGGGCCAGCCCCGCAGGAAAACCACAGACTTTCACTGTAGACTCTTAAAGGATGTACGAGTACCATGTGACTATTCGGAAAGGCAAGAAACCATTCTGCATGTGCTTTGTTACTGGTGCTCATGACCTTTGTACTAGAACATTTTTTATTTATTGTTAGTAAATCCTTTTATAAATGCATTACTTTTTTTTTCCATTTATAAAAAGTATTTTGTTTTAATTTAGGCTGTTGTTTTATGATGCAATATCAAATAATTTTTTCAGGTAAGTGAACCCAAGCACTCGGCCAATGATGCTTGTATGTCTTTGTGTAAAAATTAATGTAACAAATATCAGCTATGATTAAACAGAATGTCTAAGTTCACTTAACACAATATCCTACATTTATTCAAATTGTCAACTATTGTGGACGCTTTTGAAATTAGTAGCCTAGAATAAATTGTGAGCGTGAGGTCATGATTACATGATGTGTGCAAAAGGACTATGGTTCTTTGGTCATGAGTAAATGTGAGTGTAATTTTGTGTAAAACTGCAATACAGAAAGTTTAGTTTGATACCAAATCACCATTTCTCAATATATTCACCTGCAGTTACAGTTCTCAAACACATGTATTGCTGTTGTCCAGGTTGAGCTAACTTGTGTTGAGCTGTTTGGAATGGCTGTTCAGCTGCAGTAGGTCTATGTCAGAGGAGCACGGAAAGGACTCGCTGGAGAACAGTGAACAAAGGTAAGATTGGGTCTGTTTCAGATAATCATTTTAAACACTACCGGAGATTCAAAACTGCAGCCCATTTACTGTAGGCATTATAAAAGCTTTAGAATTGTGTTTCTCAAACTCACTGTCATCATTAATCAACATGTACAAATTTGTGGCAGCTCGGTAAAATTAAGATTTTGTGTTGGTTCATAAGCAGTGGCGGTAGCTTTTCTGGTGTCCTGAGCGAACCACCCCTTCTGTAACTCCAAAATGAAATGAATTTTACATAAATATAGCAAAATATATGAGTGATAGCTGCAGAAATGATCTCCTTCTCCCCCCTGCCTTCTCTGCCTCTCATGTTCAAACTCAAAGTTCAGTAGGAATCTGTATATTCCACATATCATGTATCTTGTGAATCTGTTGTTTTCCCACTTCGTGTTTAGTATCGTTCTAAAGGTCAATGTGCGATTGGTAAAATGGTCTCAATTTCACAGTAGTCACTTTCTTTGTTTGTTTGTCTGAGAATATAAGTGATGTGACAAAACACTATGGCGGGATTCTGTAGTCAGAAAACCCCCACGCAGTGTGTTTGAGTCTCTGGAACTTTGCACTAGAACTCACTGCTGTGTCTCTCTGTCAGGTATGCGTTTCTTTTTCTTTTCAAATGAGTAATTGTGTTAAACACATTATGCTCATTATGAACACACTTTATGGTTTGTGTACTACATGTGCACATAGGCTAGATAAGTTTGTTCTAAAACACATGATTGCTTTGCTGTAAGTGTTCTTTGAAATACTTAGGTAGAAGGTTATAGATGCTATGCATTTTGTATATATGTCTTATAACGGTAACATTGGAATTATTCAGTAATTCAAAGTTACATATGTGACTTTAATGAGTTTCTTTTACTCCCACGTGGAACACTTGGCTGTTTCCCATACAGCTGCAGTGATTCATGTACAGGATCATAGAATTGACATGTTGCTACAGTGTGATTCACAAATGCTTTATTTTTTCTGAATTGAACTGAAGGCTCATGAATGATAGGAGCATTGTTTGTTTGCTTAAGCAAGGCTCAAATGAGACATTAGGTCCCCAATGAACAAATAATTGAAAGTATGGGATTTCCAGATTAATCAAATATTTAAATTAATAAACAGTTGATATTTGTAATCATCTTTTGATTAGTAATACAGTCTAAATTGAGTGATCACTTAAAATTAGGGTCAGACTGAACCCTGAGTAAAACTGAAATAGAAACTAAAAGTGAACTCTGAAGAAGCACATGTAAAAGACTGAACACGCATTCAACTTTTAACCAGGCTGCTGGCCTTTGCTTTTGGACCGCTGGGTGGATCCTTACTATACATAACTTACAATTTAAATTTAATGACATGGCACCTGGGGCTTGACATTATTTTATTTTTCTCAAAATTAGCCATTTAGCTTTCCCACTGGAATAAATTTTGTAGTTGGGAAGATATGTTTTATATGATTAAAGTTACCGCACACTAAAATTTACTTAAATTGATTCCCAGATAATTTTTGCCTATATAAAGGGCATTTATTCCTAAACATATGCTTAATAAGGACTGTTGCAGATCAAATTAAATCATTTAGATGCGTTTACACAGACAGTTTCATAAAACTGAAATGAATGAATGAATGCATTCACACCATATAATTACAACAGCATAAATAATGTTATGAGCCTAGTGTTTTAAATCAGTTTTTAATATAGAAATTAAAACGAAATGCAACGATGGGAAACTTTTAAATGAGAAATTAAGTAATTTGTTAAAGTGATTTGTTCAGATGGCTGATTCATTTAAGAATTAAGCAAGTTCCTGTCTTTAAAGGGGTCATATGATGCAATTTCATGTTTCCCTCTGTCCTTGGAATGGAATAAACATGCTCCCACATATCTGCATCACTATGTTAGAAGATGTGCATACCATTTTCCAAATGCATAAGCAAAGAAAGAAGGTGAACTTTTATTCTTGCTGTAGTATTGTTGCCACCCCCACTTGCATGGAAACTGATTTTTTCCAAATGTGGTAAGGGGTGTAACATTTCCGTCACATGCTTCTGGTAAGGCTAATCAGATCACACTGGATATCTGCCCATCAGAGCATGTTGCTTTTTAGCGCTTTTATGATCAATGAACACATTTCATAAAAGTAGGCCAGAGAGAAGCAACTATAATGTACAGTATGTGGAAAATAATGTGAAAATTATACCACGTATACACACTGCAACACACTGCACAACACACTGCAACATTATATGACCCCTTTAAAAAAAGGTAACTGAATCATTGACTCATCTAAATTAATTAAAATTTGAAGCAAAAACAGTAATATTGTGTCTAAAAATTCACTTAATGTTAACTACTTGTTTGAACTGTTGTAAAAATCAGGTAAAACTGTTTTTAGGTAAAAATGCACTCTCTTGGTCATGTCACGTTGCTTAACTGCTATATCATATTTATAAATATAAAAATGAGCGAGAGAGTGAGAGAGTACTTCTCCAAATGCACAGTCTGAGTCCTGACCAGGTTAATTGACCGACACAGTAATGATGTTCTATGCATATGAGTGGTAAAAACATGATCGCCCATTCCATTCCATTCCATTCCATTTTTTTTTTTTTTTTTTTTTTTTTGTTGCAGGCGTCCTGTGTCATCCCTGGCAAGATGTCCCCTTGGGTGTGTTTCCCAAAGCAGCTATGGTCACAAGTTCTTTCATTACCAACAGAGTTTAATGGAACTTTGAACACAATTTGCTAATATGCTTTTGGGAAGCACCCCTGGGCGGTTGCTCCTGTTGCCCATGCTTAAAACCACCACTGTCTACAAAACTCTATAGAGTGCTACAAGTGTCCAATGACCAGAGTCCAATCTGCCCTACAAAGGCAAAAGACCTTAACTCGCAAGAGTGTGAAACTGAGAAAAACGACTTTAAAGTGTATTACTTGTCCAGCCAAATTAATTATAGGCATGACACTGGAAATTTAACAATTCGATGTTTAAGTAATGAAAATTATCACCATAAAAAAATGTGTTCAAACTAGATTTTTACCCCTATTTTGAAGTTAATGTACACTGTCTTTGCATTGTCAGCAAAACGTAAGAAGTCGCACAAAGGCAAAAGGCAGTAACTTCCACATTATCAATATTTGGTTGATGAGCACCATTTACAAAATCTTTATTGTAACACCTGTATAAAATCTAGTGTTCATGGGCTGTATCATATAGAATATTGTATATAGCAATTAGGGGTGTGCCGGTTTCAGAATTGGTGATGACGGTTATGACGTGAGTCAAATGTGCAATGCTTTGCTGATGCGAGCCGCAAAAAAAGCCATTGCCATGAATATGAATAATTCTAAATGAACTCCATTATTTTGACAGGAGAAGACAACAAAGAATAGTTTACATATAGCGTGTTGTTTAAGCGTGGTAAGACTCTCGCTCTCTCTCTCTCTTTGCATGTGTGAGAAACAGCGCTATCAGTTATAAAGTGACGGTGAGTCATGCGCCTTCACAAAGAGTTAACAGAGCATCAAATACAGGTGCGCTGTGCGTCCATTGAGATGAACTGAAAAGTTCAGATCGCTTGATGGAGAGAGAACTCTGAAGCTCAGATGCTGAAATTAATGCAAGCGTCATGCGCTTCAGTCTATGTAGTAAACAAACCTGCACGTCTCTGCCATTCATTAATTCACACAGAGACGCGCAGAACACGGATTTATATTTTAAACAACTTTTGCGGCTTAACATTTACAGATGGTCCATATGGAGATTTGATTTGATTATTTTATGCTAACTTTGGCAAATTCCATGACTGTCCATATTAAAATGCAACTTTCATTTTCATGACTGGATTTCGAGATTCCGTCCTCGTTTTCTGCTTCGCGGAAATCAGAGCAAATTTCAAAGCCGCACCCGCCCGCCATCCACTGATTATTTTGCGGTCTATGGCGATGCAATGCTTTGCTGATGCGAGCCGCAAAAAAAGCCATTGTCTGTTCTAGAAAGGATGCAGCAAATATATTTAATGCTAATGAGGCATAGGCCTAAGCTGAGTTTCATTTACGATGAGATGCGCTCTAGTTCACAGTGCAGTGCAAGTGAACGCGGCGCGCTGGTGCTTCCATGTCACGGTTATCATTGTCTGCTATATTTTGCTTTTTATTTATTAAAATACATGCAATTGGTTGATGAAACATTTATTAAAATTAAGATAAGATTTGTACAAAACGAAATTCGTTTTTAAGAAAAGTTTCTACAAAGCAAAATTTTATGAAGTGGTAGGCCTAAATATCATGTCTGACGATTTACAAAACTTCATTAAGTGGAAAAAAACATGTCTCCCAATATATTGCGCATCTTATGATCCTATCTAAAAAATTAAAATAATTTTTGCTAAAAATGTTTGTAAAAAAATATTTTAATGACACGGTTTTTGCGGTTATAGAGTTCTAATGACGGTGTTCAACTATAACCGCCGGTCTCACGGTTATATACTAACCGTCACACCCCTAATAGCAATGTGACTGTATTAAGGTTTTATTTTTTATGGATTTATTAATTTTTTTTTATCGTAACAAGCAGACTGTGGGCCCTATTTTTTAACGATCTAAATGCAAAGTGTAAAGCGTACATTTTCTAGATCATCTTCAGACTATGCTGGCAAAAAGTTGATTCATCCACCCGTTCTCAAATGTCACATGAACAATTTTGACGAAAATCATGCAAAACTAAGGTGTATTGAGACTAAATTTGTTGTGTGTTATAACAAGCATGACTTGAGACAGTGTTACGAAATAGTTCCACCTAGTGGTCAGGAGATAATGCATATTTTTGCTTATAACTTCTGAATGGTTTGACTAAAACTGGTCTGTTTAGATTCAGTGGCTCATGCAGAGTCTAATGATGTTCAGTTTCCCCATGTCAGCCATTATAGGTGTCGGCCAACAATTTTGGGCACAGTGCCACCATGTGGTCAAAAGTTATAAAGAAATTTACAAAAAAATAAAATAAATAAATAAATAAAAAATTATATATATATATATATATATATATATATATATATATATATATATATATATATATATATATATATATATATATATATATTATTACTGCTATGTTATTGATCTCAGTTACATATTCTCTCCAGGTCATACTGAGCAGCTGACTGTATACAAGCTGCAATATGTCAGAGGAGCGAGGAAATGACTCGCCGTCTGAGATGCGTCTCTCTTTAAAACAGAGGTTAGTTTGTTTATTTATGTACTTATTTACTTACTTATTCATTACGTCATTGATTTATTAATTCAAATATGTTTCATCTTTGCATGGTAAACGGAGCTTTATGGACAGACAAACTTAATAATAACATAGTGCATTTGGGACTATGAACAAATCATTTTATCAGTGCAGTTAACTGATTGAGGCATTAGATACTGCAAATGACTAAAAGTATGGACTTTTAAACCTTCAAAGTGTAGCCAGTAGATGATAAATATTTTAAAACTGTAAAGAAAAGTCATAATTTTCAAAGTTATTCATTCCTTCCCTCAGCAGGGATTTGAATTTTTTTTTTTTTTTTTTTTTTGGAGGCTGGTTAGTTTAAAAGTAGAGGTATTGTAGCATTAAAGCACTTAAGTAGTTTTGTAAAAGTATAAAATTTTTATTTTTATAATACAATGTGTTAAAAAGTGTCTAAATTTATGATACGTCTCCAGCTCTGTGTCTGGTGGCATGCCGAACTTCAGTGAGAACAAAAAGTCATCTACCAAAAGGTATTTCATGTGTTTTACAATATAGCATTATTTGTCTACAGCAGTAATATGTAATAGAACTTTACTGAAGAAAACTACAAATAAAAGATAGACCACAATATTTGGTGATAATTTTTTCACCTCATTCTGGAGCTTCTTTCAGTAAAACATCTACTCAGGCAGTCACTAAAAGACATACTTGCAGATTCATCATGGAAAATAAAGATTAAACATTTGAAAATGATGCTGAAATACCTCCTCTGTTTTAAAGTTTTATCCCTCTCTTTCTGCTCTTTATGTCATTAGTGTAGTATCAGGCTCACTTGTATCCAGCTCTGTGTCTGTGACGAGTGACCAATCAAGACGTGAACCACTGAACTTCAGTGACAAAAAATCACCATCTGCCGGAAGGTATTTCATGTGTTTTACAATATAGTGTTATAGCATTATTTGTCTACAGCAGTAATATGTAATAGAACTTTACTGAAGAAAACTACAAATAAAAGATAGACCACAATATTTGGTGATCATTTTTTCACCTCATTCTGGAGCTTCTTTCAGTAAAACATCTACTCAGGCAGTCACTAAAAGACATACTTGCAGATTCATCATGGAAAATAAAGATTAAACATTTGAAAATGATGCTGAAATACCTCCTCTGTTTTAAAGTTTTATCCCTCTCTTTCTGCTCTTTATGTCATTAGTGTAGTATCAGGCTCACTTGTATCCAGCTCTGTGTCTGTGACGAGTGACCAATCAAGACGTGAACCACTGAACTTCAGTGACAAAAAATCACCATCTGCCGGAAGGTATTTCATGTGTTTTACAATATAGTGTTATAGCTTTATTTTTCCACGGCGTTAATATGTAATACTGTAGAACTTTACTGAAGAAAACTTTAAATAAATGACTGACTACAATATTTGGTGTTCAATATTCACCTCATTCTGGAGCTTCTTTCAGTAAAACATCTACTCAGGCAGTCACTAAAAGACATAAATGCAGATTCATCATGGAAAATAAAGACTAAACATTAGTAAATGATGCTGAAAGACCTCCTCTGTTTTAAAGTTTTATCCCTCTCTTTCTGCTCTTTATGTCATCAGTGTAAGATCAGGCTCACTTGTATCCAGCTCTGTGTCTGTGACGAGTGACCAATCAAGACGTGAACCACTGAACTTCAGTGACAAAAAAACACCATCTGCTGGAAGGTATTTCATGTGTTTTACAATATAGTGTTATAGCTTTATTTGTCCACAGCGTTAATATGTAATACCGTATAACTTTACTGAAGAAAACTTAAAATAAATGACTGACTACAATATTTGGTCTTCAATATTCACCTCATTCTGAAGCTTCTTTCAGTAAAACATCTACTCAGGCAGTCACTAATAGACAAAGATGCAGATTTTTCATGGAAAATAAAGATTAAACATTAGTAAATGATGCTGAAAGACCGCCTCTGTTTTAGAGTTTTATCTCTCTCTTTATGCATTTTATGTCATTAGTGTCAGACCAGGCTCAATTGTATCCAGCTCTATGTCTGTGAAGAGTGACCAATCAAGAGATCCACCACTGGACTTCAGTGACAAAAAAACACAATCTGCCGGAAGGTATTTCAAGTGTTTCAGACTTTTGGTCAGACAGACTGTGTTGGAAAGTTTATCAGTGAATAAGTATTATGATTTTTTTAAATATATATATATATATATATATATATATATATATGAGGGAACTGGAGACAGGTGGGGAATAATCAATTAACCAAAACAAGGAGGAAAGTGACCAAATAAGGGAACAGAAAGTTCATAAATGTAACAGTTCGCCCCCTCCCGGAAAGGTGCGTCCTCGCACCGCAAGAGGAATACCAGCGGAGGGAGGGTGGGGGTTCTGAAGGTGGGCGAGGAGCAGGCAAGGAGCAGGTGAAGAGGGAGCATGGAGGTAGGGCTGGGCTGGGATCAGGGCTGGACGGAACCAGTGGAGAAACAGGAAAATTAGGGATTACCTCCATAGACCAGTCCATAAGGTCCATAAGTTGCTCCATATTATTTCCCGAGACCGAATACAGCTCACTCTCAGTCGCGGAATTGTGGGCAGGGCTTTCCTCCATGCCCTCGATCTCCACTAAGATTCCCACGACGCATGGTGTTGCTGGCTCACACACCTGGTCAGTCGGAGAGCGAGCGGTCGGGGAAGTGGGTAAGGCACGCCAGATCGAGAAAGTCCCTGGTATGCTCCTCCAGCGAACGGTCCAGTTGCTCCAGGCATAGAAGACGGACTGCTGGGATGGCCATTCCGGAAGAGGGCAAAAAAGAAAAAAACTAAAAGAAAGAAAAACGCCGCTAACTAAACTATACTGTTTGGTCCGTGATTCTGTTACAAATGGGTATAGTGCTAAACGAAAGACTAAGGTGCTAGAGGATGATATGGAACAAATGAGGAGTTTACTTAAGAAGGATAATACAGACAATATATAACGTTTACAATACAATACAATCTCAGGATAACACTCACATTCACATACAGATGCACATTCAATCACAGACGATGAGGAACTGAACAGAACGGGTATTTAAACACACAGAAGATAATGAGGGAACTGGAGATAGGTGGGGAATGATCAGTTAACCAAAACAAGGAGGAAGGTGACCAAATAAGGAAACAGAGAGTTCATAAATGTAACAGTCAGGGTATTTCTGTAATATTTTACCTGGAAATGCAGTATTTTCTTCTATTTTTACAGAACATTAGATTCAGACTTCCAGACTCACAGTAACCACAAGAATTTCAAAGACAATCTCTTAGGGATTTTCCAGGTAAGAAAAGTGTTTAATGTTTCTAAATATGTTATTGAACAAAGACATTACATTTAGAAATACTTTGACATAATATGGGTGTACAATTAGGTTGAAATTCAGTCTTTTTTTTCAGGAGCTTGAGAACAAAATAATAAATTTCCTGAAGAATGAGCTTGAACGATTTAGGAAAATATTACAAAAGGACGGCACACAAGAGAAAGACTTTGTGAAGGACTTTAATGAGAATAAATGTAGTATCAAAGAAGCAGCTCTTGAGCTCACACTCTGTTTCCTGAGGGAGATGAAGCAACATGAAGCTGCTGATACTCTAGAAGGTAAGAGACTTCTGATCATACAGTATTGTCATTTAGAAGGGCTCCAGACTGCGACCAAATGGTCATATTTTGTGATCATCATTTTCTGCCTGTGTAACTAAATTTTGTCCACTGCACTGCCCATATACTAAGCGCCTCCATTTCTGTTGCATATTAGAAACATCAAACGGCATACAAATCAAAAGCATAACAAAACTGCAGTACTCATTTCAGCTGTGCAACATGAACTGCTTATCAATTCAGACTAATAAATGAGCACAGTGCATACAAACTGGTCCAAGCTTAGAACAGGTTTACTCGGGAACCATTGTTGATTGACACTAATGTTAATGCACAGTGCTGCAAGATCCAGAGAGAAACATTTGAATTTTGTCCAAACTAAAATTAATAAGGTTGCTGCAAGATCTCGTGAGAAGCATTCAAATTCTGCAAAAATTCTCCATTATAAACAGATCAAACAGCACTTACAGAGAAAACCAGAAGTAGTTAGGCTGACTATTACCATGGTGTTCTGTCAGAAATAGTTGAATGTTATTACATACTTCATTTCATTGTTTTTATGACCTTTTGAAAGTGAAAAGGCATTGACTTTGATGTATCAATGACTTGCAAGTATTTCACACTTCAAAGATCTAAAACTGATGTAATTTTTTTAATGGGATGATTAAAATATACTTTGTAGTAAACAAACACATATTTAAAATTTAAAAAGACAATAAATTACTATAACCAGTGAAAGTTTTGCACTTTTTGTGTAAGAAGTAAGAAAAGTCACAAAGTGCCTTGAAAAACACAAAATTAGATTTTGCACATTATTATTAGGAGTCGATTTTGTATACTTCCCTACTCAGGTTTAGTGCTTTACTATCAAATGTACATTGAAATAAGCATGTAATATTATTAGCAACGGAACACATTTATGTAAAAAAAAAAAAAACGTCATTTTATGATTAAATTACCTTTTAAATCTGTTTCTTGTGCCACCTTTTGTAGAACTTGGCACTGGTTTCACTGCTTTCAAATTTTATTCTGTAAACTTGCTTATGAATGACTTAAAGAAAATGGACTGAAACATTATTATTTTTATTTTTTTTCTGTTTAGATGATCTCATTTTCATTCATCAGCTAAAATGTAGCCTAAAGAATAAGTATCAATGCGTGTTTGAAGGAATTGCAAAACAAGGAGACTCTACACTTCTAAAAAACATCTACACAGATCTCTATATCACTCAGGGTTGTAGTGAACAGGTCAATATTGAACATGAGGTAAGACAGATTGAAGTTACTTCCAGGCGTCATGAATCACAAGAGATACCAGTTGAATGCACAAAGCTGTTTGAAGCACCTGAAAAAGACAAGCAGATCAGAACTGTACTGACAAAAGGAGTTGCTGGCATCGGAAAATCAATCTCGGTCCAGAAGTTTATTATGGACTGGGCTGAAGGAAAAGAAAATCAAGATATCAGTTTTATGTTTCCTCTTCCATTCAGAGAGATGAACCTAAAGGAGACAGAAAAACTAAGTTTAATGGACCTTATAACTCAGTTTTTTCCAGAGACTAAAGGACTTAACCTTACAAGAAGAAATAGATTTAAAGTCCTGTTCATCCTTGATGGACTGGATGAATGTCGTCTTCCTCTTAACTTTGGTGGTAATGTGACACGGGCTGATATATTATCACCATCCTCTCTGGATGTTCTCCTGACGAACCTCGTCAATGGAAATCTTCTTCCTTCTGCTCTCATCTGGATCACCACCAGACCAGCAGCTGCCAGTAAGATTCCTCCTGACTATATAGACCGGCTGACAGAGATACGAGGATTCAGTGATACACAAAAGGTGGAGTACTTCAAAAAAAGATTCACAGATGAGAATCAGGCCAAAGAAATTATTGATCATGTAAAAAAATCCAAGAGTCTATTTATCATGTGCCACATTCCAGTCTTCTGCTGGATTTCAGCGACAGTTTTTCAAAACATTTTAGAGGAGAAAAGAAAAAACCTGAAAAACAATGAGGCTGGTGACTCCTCTAAAACACTGCAGGAATCAAACGCTGAAGACACTCCCAAGACTCTGACACAAATGTACACACACTTTCTATGCTTTCAGATCCAGCAGAGCAGAAAAAAGTATGATGGAGAATACACACCAGATGTCTCCTGGGATAAAGATGCCATCCTTTCATTGGGGAAACTGGCATTTCATCAGCTGGAAAAAAACAACCTGATCTTCTATGACACAGATCTGGAAGCCTGTGGTATTAATGCCTCTAAAGCATCAGTGTATTCAAGCATGTGTACCCAGATCTTTAAGGAGGAAAGAGGGATCATCGTTGGCACCATGTACTGTTTTGTTCACTTGAGCATTCAAGAGTTTATCGCAGCCCTTTATGCACATCTTTTTCTAGACAAAAACAAAACAAGTGTATTTGCTCAAGATTCTACAGAACAGGCAAACAAAAATGAAGCCATGGTTGATTTGCTCAAGACTGCAGTGGACAAGGCACTTGAGAGTGACAATGGACATCTGGACCTTTTCCTTCGTTTCTTTCTCGCTCTGTCACTCCAGTCCAATCGACAACTCTTACGAGGACTGTTGACACAGCAAGACTGCAATGAACAGGACTACAAGGAAATAGTTCAGTACATCAAGCTGAAATTAGAAGATAATCCGTCTCCAGAGAGATCCATTAATCTGCTTTACTGTCTGAATGAAATGAATGACCAAACTCTGGTGGAAGAAATTCAGAACCATCTTAGCAAAGGAAGTCTCTCATCTGGTGACCTCTCACCTTCTCAGTGGTCTGCTTTGGCTTTTGTGTTGTTGACATCAGAGGAGGAGCTGGAGGAGTTTGAACTTCAGAAATTCAAGAAATCAGATGAGTGTCTCATTAGACTATCATCTGTCATCAGAACCTCCAAAAGAGCTCTGTAAGCATTTAATACATTCTATCATGTTTTGCTTTAATTTGAAAAAGTTATTTGAAACATTTTTAATTTGAAACATTTGCGGTTATCTTCATTGCTCTATGCTGATTATTTTACATACACAGAAAAATCTCCAGTGTTAATTTAACACTCTGAGTGTGGACTCATATAAACACTGAAGCAGTGTTAAAAGTAACACTGAAGCAGAGTTGAAGTTAATTGAGATATGATTGAGCATTATTAAAGACACCTGATGTTAACAAGCAGACTCACCAAGTGAGAAAATCATAATTTGTGTGTCACCATTATAGTGGTCAGTGTTTTCTTTAGTTGTGATCGTGGCTTGTGGCTTTTTACTTTTAAAATTGTATTTGCATGCCAAGAGCAAAAGTCATCGGGTGGTGATGATTATGTTTTAATGTAATCGTAGTTTGACCTGAGTTACTGAACTAATTTACAGTGTTTTCTCTAAATAAAACTTCCATTATTGATTGTAACAGCTTTGATTCCACAATGAAAGCGACTGCATTTTCTATACAGTTTGTAGCCATCTTTTGCAAGTGATTCTGATTATTGTTATTTTTTTTAATTAAAGAGTGTTTATTTTAGGCACACACAGATAACAAGAATCAGCGTATGGATCTCAACAACGGTGACAAACAGCATATCCAGATAAACAGATCTACTCTGAACATCACAAAACTAGATACAAAAAATTCACATAAACAGCAAAAATAAAATTTAGTTAGAATAAAAAGTTAAAAAGACAGTTCAGCTCATAATTTATTCATGCCGCAATGCATGATGGGAGCCATGGATGAGTTTTTATTGGCTAAAACATGCTTTTTTGATGGTCACTTACTTACTTTTAAAAACATGTCATATTATGCCAAAAAATGCTGGATTGCTATCTTTTTTCCCCACTTAATTTATGTATACATTAAATAAATCTGAACTCACGCATTCAGGTCACTCCATGACAATTAGTTCAAACCACAATCAATAACACACATGGTTGCCTTTGCTCTGGTCTGTATGTTATGATTCTGTTACCACAGCCCCACAAAGTCCAAAGTAAACATCTGAAGGTTCAAGATCCCAACTAAAGCAAACACTGACCACTATAATGGTGACACACAAATTGTGATTTTCTCGTTTGGTGAGTCTGCTTGTTATCAGGTGTTTTCAATAATGTTCAATCATGACTCAATTAACTTCTTAATTATCTCATTAACTTCAACTCTGCTTCAGTGTTACTTTTAACACTGCTTCAGAGTTTATATGAGTCCACACTCAGAGTGTTAACCCTCTTGGCGCCACGGTCGAGTTTACTCGACAAGATGCGGAACTGAATAAAACGGCCGATTTTGTCAAATAGGGTGTCAAATTTCATGCAACCTCCCCTGCACCAGATAGCAGACATGTAATACTTAATCTCTGACTGAAAAAAACGTCATGCTCCTATACAAAATATTCGAGCTAGAGCGCATTGAATCAGTGCGAAAAAAAGCGGAGCTTGTGTGAGAGTGAGCCATTTTATCTGACCAATATTGTCAACGTCAGCGAGTATTGGCATTAGATTATTATTATTTTCATTATTATTATTATCTAATGGCATCAATAAAGCTTCAATAAAGCCGCAATGAGGTGTTGGAACTTCTATTCGCGGACACTGATTCTGAAGAGGAATATCTGCATTCAGAAGATGACGGTGATATTGAAAGTGAAAGTATAGCCCTACACCAAGCACAGACGGTGAATCCTTTGCCCAATGTAAATAAATGGTCCTTTGCCAAATGTCAGAGGTGTGAACAATGTTTGCCGGGGTCGGAGTGTTCATCGCGAAATTAGCAGGCGTGTTATTGTTGCGGGGACGAGGCGGGAGATTTTTACCGCGCTAGACATGTATATTTGTCTTCTAACCGCACCTCTCCGCAATCGCGGTGACAGTATTGTAGTGGAGACTTTGTCTAATGCCACTGGGTATGTTAGACGAGGTCGAAGTATTCATAGGACAGTTAGGAGGCAAGGTGGGGAGTCGCAATGACACTGACAGTAGTCCGAGCTGTGCACACTCGGCGCGTGCGCGAGGATCTGGCCGCGCTGCTCATAGCAGAAGCAGAGGCGATGTGACACGGGGCATAGCTTTTGAACTAAACAGGTCTTGTCTACTTGTGTTTGTGTGTCATATGAATAATATATATGTGCCCCATACATGGAATCAGAGTGCCTGCTGCATGTAGTAAATTGAAATTCCCAACCGCTACAAGCATTCGGTTTGTTTCTACCATTTATTAGTAATGATTTACACAGTTTGTTTACTGCTTACTATTTACCTGAGCATTCAGTATTGTGCAATATAGCACACAGAAGGTGAGGGACTTTTTTTGGGGGGAAAGAAGTGCTCCATTTTATCATTTAAACATGTGACTTTTCATGAAAATTCTATAATTCAAGATGACCACCCCCATATGACGTCATAATATGCAAATTAGATGGGAAAATAAAATCCCTACATAAACATTGGGTCATCCTTAATATTTTTATAATTGACAGAAAGTCTCTATCTTTTATAAATTTTAAGATATAGCCTTTTGAAATTAAGATGTCAAAATCGAACGTTTTAGGAAAAAACCTCTGGCGCCTAAAGGGTTAAATGAACACTGGAGATTTTGCTGTGTACTTTACATTTTTCATATATCCTTATATGTTTTTCTTCTTTTTATGACTACAGGGCCATTTAAGTGTAAAGCTAACTATAACTGTATTGTTTTTGTTAATGTATTTAATTTATGTAGTATGTAGTTCAGTCATAGTCTTAATATTAATCTGTGTTAAGGCTAGTAAAATGATTTTCCCTCTGCCTCTTGTTGTTTAATTAAGATTAATTACACAGATAACAACAAAAATGTTGCCCTTTAAAACTGAGTGCACAGATCCATTTAACTAATGCACATTCCAATATTTCATCAACTGTTTGGATTAATTTTGTGCATTTATGTGAATACTCACCTAAACTGATAAATTTATATATTTTGTGTGTACTTGCAAGTGCAATAAGATGCAAAAGAGAAATAAATTCAGTACTTGTGGACTCTCTGAGAGGTCCTTTCTGTGTTTGTGCTCAAAAACTGGACAAAATTGAGTTCTCTATTGCATTTTCACACTTCAAATGTATCATATGTTTTCTCTTACTCCCAGACCATTTTTAATGTGTAATTAGATGTTCCACAAGTGTATGCAAACTTGTGTCTCACCAGGTGGATCAGTGCATTATAATTCTGACTGGATCTTTTCTTAAATTATTCCTCCATGAGGACTGTTATATAGTTTTTATTCACTCTTGAAATTGTCAGTATATTTTCATCATGTGCTTATCATACAGCAGATGGTATTTCTTATATAAAGTAAAATGTTCAAAATATGAAACCCCCATAATTTCCTCCTCAAGACACTCATCAAGTACTCATTGTTATTAAAGCTATCTATCTTAATAAACCATTTTTATGTAAACATGATTCATTTTATCTTGCAAATTTCATAGATTTTGATGTTATGTTAGTGTAGTTTATGTTTCATGTAAAATAATTGGAAAATATTTCATATCTGTATGTCGAAAAATGTATTGTATAATTTCCTCCTAATTCTGTGACATTATTTATTTCCCTTGCAGACTAAATGATTGTAACTTAACAGAAAAAAGCTGTCCAGCTCTTGCTACACTTCTTGGATCAGATAACAGTCTGAAAGAGCTGAACATAAACAATAATAATCTGCAAGATTCAGGAGTGAAGAAAATCTGCAGTGGACTGAAGATGTTAAAGTGTGAATTGGAGATACTGAGGTAAGTTGCGAGGAAATTGATGTTTCAGGTATTTTTACTCTTTAAAATATATGACAGTGTATTATTTGGATATCACTTAATACACAAGATGAATTCCCTGTTCTACCATTTCCTTTAAGAAATATGGGCACTGTGCAAAAATCATATATGTATACAAAATTTGCTTGATTTAACTTTTATCATCAAGATGTTAAAAAGCACAAAATCTAAATTTAAGATAACAGCAACTAGCTAACAATGATTAAAGAGCCATTAAAATCAGACCATATGTTAAAATATATGACAGTGTATTATTTGGATATCATTAAATACACAAGATGAATTCCCTGTTCTACCATTTCCTTTAAGAAATATGGGCACTGTGCAAAAATCATATATGTATACAAAATTTGCTTGATTTAACTTTTATCATCAAGATGTTAAAAAGCACAATATCTAAATTTAAGATAACAGCAACTAGCTAACAATGATTTAAGAGCCATTAAAATCAGACCATATGTTAAAAACCAGACTTGATCAAAAGTATAATGCTCATAATTACATTAGAGCAGGCTTGATCTTGTAAGGATACATACTTTCAATTGTGCTACAGGTATGCAATGGGCCATGAGCAACATTGGGTTCTCTATATTTGAAGAATTCTCTATTTGAAGAATTAAGATGGGGACATAAGAGGGGACTTGCCAATCATTGTACACTTTTTATCACAAACTTCACCCAGCTTGAGGAGAAGCATTAAAACTGACTGAAATCTTTGTTATTGGATTTTGTTGGACTTCAATCTAAGGTTTGAAATTGTATTTGGAATGCTTGTAATTTGGATTATGAATACAGTAACTGTAAAGGGATTATAATTATTGGATGTAGATGTATCAACACTAGAATCTACATATATATAGATGGTGCTAGATCATTTCTTACTCTGCACCGAGTCAGAATTCAGATCAGTGTGTTAGAGCTAGTTAATCTTCTGCAAAAAGGAAAGTGAAATCTGGTAATCATCATTGTCCATTTGAACAGTTTGTTACATTGCATGGAACCTTGTTTGGGGAACTCTGTTTTCCTCTAAATACTAAAGACTGATTTGTTAACGTTTATTCAGCTGCACAAACCTATAGCCAATTGGCCAAAATAGGTGGAGCCAACTCCTTATAAGTAGGCGTAGATTGCAATTTCATCAGAATTTTCTCCAATGATACTGTTACCTCATGATAACTTGATAGGACCTCTGTCATAGTGAGTCCATTATAAATGACTGTTCCTGTTGAGAGCATCTGAGGCACAGTCACAATGTAAATGCATCTGAGTAAAGATACACATAATCTTTCACTATCCAACAAGATATTAGAGCATATTTTGTGACATGTGGCTCATGCAGGGTGCTCCTGTAATTCTCTGTATGAGAACTCTGAGCACGCTTTCTGCTTGGGCAACCCCATAAAGATGCTACGCTCACAGAGACATGTGGTTTCTCATTACATTCTTGTCACTTTATTTGTAGAAAGCAACCCCGCCACTAGTGCTACAAAGTTTTTTCTTCCTCTATGATAAATGTGCCTACTCCACATGCAGTATTGACTAAGAGCCTCTGTCCCTTCACACACCTGTCATTGACTAAATATTTCAGTTGATGTCTAACAAATTAAAGTTCTCTGTGCCTTTTTTGCCTCTATAGTTATTTATCAGTTTTTGCAATTAACTTTCAAAATATTTTTATAAAATTAATGAAATCTAATTAACTTTTGGGTTTAATCAGGTTTATTTTTTTTTTTTTTTGAATGACTGATTATTTATTTTTGTCTTTCTGTCCTAGACTTTCAAACTGCAGTTTCACTGAAGAAGGTTATAAAGCTCTGGCTTTAGCTCTGAGATCAAACCCTTCACACCTGATAGAGCTAGATCTGGCAGGAAATGATCCTCGACAATCAGGAGTGAATCAGCTCACTAATGTGCTCAAGAATGGATACTGTAAATTAAAGATACTCAGGTGATAAATGTCTTAAACATATCAAATGAGCTACAGATGTTTGAAACTTGTACATTTGGGATCAACAGAAAGAGAAATATAATGCAATACAACATTTTCATTAGAAAAAATGCATAGAATTGCATTAACTATTTACAAAAGTAAACCTCCAATATGGCCCATTAAATTAATATATTAGGTCCCACTTTATATTAAGTGGCCTTAACTACTATGTACTTAAAAAAATAAATACAATGTACTTACTGTGGTCATATTGCATTGCAACTTTTTTTGCTGCTATTGAGGTGAGAAACAGGTAAGGTTAGGGACAGATTTGGTGGTATGGGTAAGTTTAAGGGTGTGTTAAGGTGTAAGGGATGGGTCAGCGTGTAATATACATGTAATTACCAAAAATTAATTACAGATGTAATTACGTGCAGATATTTTTCAAATATAAGTACAATGTAAAAACATGTGTGTACACAATAAGTGCATTGTACCAAATTAATAATTAAATTTTAACTACATAGTAGTTAAGGCCACTTATATAAAGTGGGTCCATATATTAAATAAAATTTAATTAAAAAATTAAAAAAAAAATATCAGTGGCAGTGCAATAGTCCATATGGTGTATAAAATACTGAAAAACAAAAAGTAATTATAAGCCACTCTTCTTTATTATAAACTTCTCTTGAACTTAATTTAACGTATAGTCTTACAGTACATAATCTGTGTTCAAATCATCAACTTTAAGATTCTCCGATGGATGGACCTACAGTACTGCCCAAAAATGTAAATAATTGTATAATTTTAAATGTCATAAGTTTAATTAAGCCATCACAGTACGAGTAAGATGTTACAGTATTTGGGAATAGGAAAGACCTAGTTAAGGTATTAAACCGACAAAAGTATATTTAAATACAGCATACATTTACCACCATTGTGCTTGTGGGGTCCCAAGTTCAAGTCCCGGCTCTCTCTGGCCTTTCCTGATCTCAACCCCCTTCTCTCTCTCCCACTTCGGTTCCTGTTGACCTATACAGTCCTATATAAATAAAGGCATAAAACCTTAAAAAAATATTAATATATTTACAGTTTATTTAAAATACTAAACATTTAATGTTTGTATATAACAAATTATATGTCACATATGTATTTCATTTTATGACGTAATTTATTTTCCCTTATAGGCTAAATGATTGTAATTTAACAGACAAATGCTGCTCAGTTCTGTCTAAACTTCTTGGATCAGAAACTAACCTGAAAGAGCTGAACATGAACAATAATAATCTGCAGGATTCAGGGGTGACTTATCTCTGTACTGGACTGAAGAATAAGAAGTGCAAATTAGAGATACTGAGGTAAGTTGTGTGACTTGATGTAAACCAAAACTGAAGTTCTGAAATGTTTTAAATATTCCATAAAATCTTCTGTATGTATACTTTTAATATAATAGTACAATAAATGACTAATATGGAATTTCCTTTTAAAATATGGCAAGTATGCTTAATTTAACTATTTTATTTGCTTTCTTTGCCATAACTGTCATCACCAGTAACTAAAAGAATATACCTTTTTGCAAAAGGCATCACCTATTAATTTGAGCTTTTAATAGCCACTCTATATGGTCTCTAATGAACTTTAAATAATTCTCTTTGACAAGTCATATTTTGCTCAAAGCACTTAAAAAAATCACTATTTGCATCTTTTAATAGACATTTTATTGCATAAAAGTAGTTGATTAACTAGTTTAGTGTTATGTTTGTTATTTTTGCTCTTGAGTTTCAAACTGAGGAAGAAGAGTTAAGAACTTTTTCAACACTTAAATCTAGACTCAAAACATAATCTGTTTAGATAAGTATTTATTGAATGAGCACTATGCTACAACTGAATGATTGCACTGTATTTTATGTATGTATGTTTATTATTTCAAGGCTTTGTAAGTGTGACCTGACAGAGAAAAGCTGTTCAGATCTTGCTTCAGTTCTCAATTCAGACTCTAGCAGTCTGAAGGATCTTGACCTGAGCAACAACGATCTGCATGATTCAGGAGTAAAGCTGCTCTCTGAAGGACTGAGAGAGAAATGTAAACTACAGAAACTCAGGTGAGTTGATGTCTAACATATGAATGATATCTGGGCCTTTGCTTGCCACCATATTCAGTCATCAGTTTTATTTTAAACAGTTTAAATTAATGTGTTCAAGGAACAAATTAATGAAGTTTCTAGAATGAAGTAAGTGAAGATAATTTCTGTTAACCAATTTTTTTATTTTTAATGATTAATCTTGTACAGGTATAAAAATATTTTTTTGTTACATTTTCAATCTTGATCTAGACTTTTAAATGTAGTGTAACAGAAGAAGGTTATAAAGTTTCTGGCTTCTGCTAAATTAATGGTCTATTTGTGTTTGTCTCCACATTCAGTCATCAGTTTTGATTTTAGAATTCATTTGTATATTGAAGACTGTTCAAGAGGGCTTACATTTTTATGGACTTTGCGTTATTTAGGACACTGTGTAGAATAATTGATTAATCAACTACATGTTTTATTTTAATCTATTTACTAGATTTTCAAAACTGCAGTATCACTGAAGAAGGCTATAAAGCTCTTGGCTTCAGCTCTGGGATCACATCCTTCACACCTGATAGAGCTGGATCTCACAGGAAATGATTCCTGGAGAATCAGGAGTGAAGAGCTCATTGATTTACTACAGGATGGAAAGTGTACATTAAAAAACATCAGGTGATAAAAACGCCTTGAAATACACAATTATTTTAAAAATAAGCATTAGATGTGATGTCAGCTGAATAAAAAACTAGGAAAATGTGGTCAGATGGACCACGAAAATTTTAAGTTCAAGAAGAGAAATTTACTGCAATTCAAAATTAGTCATACACACACAAATTGAATCAAACACAATTTTTCATAGAAACACATGTAATTACATTATAAATCACACACACACACACACACACACACACACACACAATATATATATTCACAATACACTGCATTTAGCATATTATCCACATAACTACTACAACTTTTTTTTTTTTTTTTTTTTTTGCTTTGCAGCTTGTTAATTGAAACCAGAGCCATTAGTCTTAACTGAATAAAGGAAAATAATATAAGACCGACTAATCAAACAATTCATATCATCTTCCTGTAGGTTTCTGAAATGTCCTGGTGCACTGGAAGTGTGTGAGTATCTCACTGATGTTCTGGGTAAAAGTCCATTAATACTGAAAGAACTGGATCTAAGTGGAGATATATTAGAAGATCTCGATGGGGAGAAGTTCTCTCTTCTTTTGATGGACTCTCATAGCAAGGTCGAGAAACATTAAGTGAGTGAACATGATTTTATGCATTATTACTTTTCATTATTTTAAAAAGACTCTTAGTCATGTGTG